>NC_092806.1:98865807-99182922 GCF_040954645.1 Diabrotica undecimpunctata
AAAATTATTATTTTCATTTTTGTTTGGAGATAAATGTACTCATTCTTAAAATGTCCAGTGATTTGTTTCTTGTTTTATCAAATTTCTTTTATAAAACTTGCTCTATTAAACTTTAAATTAGTAATAAAAAGTTTTTTTTAATCTGCAAATCAAAAAAGGATCCTTATTAAAATTCTCATACTTTTCATCTCATTTTATATAATATATAATATAATATATATATATATAATAATTAATTAATAATTATGAGACATAAGATATATATATATATATATATATCTTATGTCTCATAATTTTGTACCTGGTTGATCTTTAGACAGATCTGTAACAAATCGACTTAATTTGAATGAGAGGTGGCATTCGAATTTTTGCGGGAATAAACTGTCAAGTAGGTCGAAAACAATATTTAAAAGATTAAAATATTTAAAAATTACTAAAAGTATCGATTTTTTTCTACTTTTCTTGCTTATAACTTTAAAACAACTCATTTTGTTTTTCACTGTTTTTCAACCAGGTAGATTGCACTTAGGACTTTCATAGAGAAAGTCTAAAAAAAATTTTTAACAGAGTACTAAACACTAAAATAGCCCACTAAATTTCATTGTGAGACATAAAGGTACTTTACTCTTGAGTTAAATTCATATTTTTTGACATATAAGATTGATAACTGCGTCTGAGGATTTGACCATGCAGAGCTCTTTAAGAAGAATAACTTTTTTCGTAAAATTATTAATAAAAAATTTTCTACATGATTCTAACTAACGTAGACACACTATATATTTGATTAAGAACTAATTTATTTAGTATTTTCTTTATTACCCGGTATTCGGGCTGCTTTATATATGTTTTATATTTTTGTGTTATTTTAATTAAATTTTTTCATAGGTAGAATGTTACATAACGAGCGTAGTAAAATGTTTATTATTCTGGAATGAAAAAATTATGTCCAGTATCACGTGTAATATTTCATACGAGTGGATTATAGACCAGAGAATTTGTGTTTCATAGTTTTTTATGAAGAAACAAGAACAAACATGTATCTCAATTATAGGGAAGTTAGGATCAGAGCTGTAACAGCTATATAAATGAATAGTTATAAATATTAAATATTTTAATATAAGAAATTACTAAACAAATTAGATATCAAACAGAACAATAAAATAATTAAAAAAATAAAAAGGAAAAACGTAAAGTCAAGTTGACTGCAGATAAATATCGCCCATCTCGTTCATAAGAGATATATACGGCTCATGTAAGCTTGTAGTATTAACATTGTATGTATAATGCAATTAATTTTTATGATTATTTTAAATGGCATTGAAATGATATCTGGATTACTTAAAAATCAAAAGTCGCCATCTGTTTTGCCATTTTTAATGTTAACTAAATATTGTAACTATTAAATGTTTACAAAAATATTGCAAATATTGTACCTATTTTTATATTTACCGAGAATGGCCACCATATTTTTATCACCATGCATCACCAGGCAGACGTATAAGAAATAAAAAAATGTTTACTTCAAGTTCAAGTTATTCATCAAATTTTCTAAAAATTTTGGCAGACGAAGACATGCCGATAAACATTAATAACTCTTTTATAATATCTTGAAAATTAGTACAGAGAGAGCAAGTACTATTTTTTAGGAATTTATAGTGGAATCACATTTCTATAAACAAATAGTAGGAAACATTTTAAAATTTCAAACCGAAGTAATTTATTAGTTTTATATAAAACACAATATAAACAAGAATAAAGCTAACTTCAGTCCAACAAACAAATAATGAATAGACTCATATAAGCTTGGTCGGTTTAAGTCGTTGTTCTCCAAAACTGTTCCATGACGAATCAATAGCGAAGAGATTTTAGAAGGACCATAAGCCGACTGAACAATAGAACTATGGAATCACAAAATATAAAAAAATGACCGGGCTTCTACCCTGAATAAGCCACCGAAAGGCGTGCTTGGTTGGTCGCAACAAATTTGTAAATTTTATGTAGTAATTAATAAAAGTTTGTTAATAACTGGATAAGTGACAAATATATGAAATATCAATAAGTGAAAACATTATATTCTTTGGAATATTATGACGTGATAAGCTAGTTTTTGGTTAATTTTTAATGCATGAAACATTAATAAAATACCACCCAAGATATCATATTCCTGTTTAATTACTTACTTGGTCAGTTTTTTTTGTATACTTATATACTCAATTATCAAAACAACTACTTTTGTTGTGTCATTTTCTTTCCTTTCCTTCATTTTAATTTGTTTTCTTGTAGCCGACTTTTTTTTATTTTTATTTCCATATTTATCAGTATTCACAAATAACCTCTTTATAAAGGAAAGCAAAGCACACCTTTGAGGTCGATCAAGATTTACCCGAATTGTTGTATAAAATACTTGTAAATTATACTTAATCATTATAAATAAATCTATGGTGTAGAATATTTATAAAATTCACATATACCAATTGTTTTATAAATTAGAGAAAAAGAAGAGTATTAAGTTATATTAATCCTGCTTCTACGTCTGTTCTATAAGTAGTGTACTATTTACTAGGTATTTCTTTACAGTCCACCACGTTAGGCAACAGATATTATGATTTTGAAATCTATTAGAAAATTGAATAAAATTTGTATTTTACCCAATTTCAATATAATTAAAAAATAAACAAAAAAATAACGAGTTTTATAATTCTGTAAATCAGGATAATTTTAATTACTTACGCCAAATTATTAATTAAATTAAATTATGTCTCAGGGTTCATTCTGAGATTGAGATCAGAAATACCGAAAGATATTGTTCAATTTATGTCGGCACCAAAGTGAAACACCTACAAGATCGCACAATGCACTTACCATTTTATTACATAAAAAGGGCGATCCAACAGACCTCGATAATTACCTACCTATAAGGCTCCTCTACAAGTTATTTACAAGAATAATAACAAATCGACCGAAAACAAAATAAGATTATTATTAAACTAGGGAACAGGCAGGTTTTAGGAAAAACTTTGGAACCAATAACCACTTCCACTGCATAAAAGGAATTATAACAAAAATCAACCATTGATAGCAACTTTCGTAGACTTTCGCAAAGCATTCGAACCAATAGAAATTAATAGCGTAATAAAACCGTTAGAGGAAAGTCGCATAAATTATCGGTACCCCAAACTGATCGCAAATATATACAGAAATGCAATTATAATCTTAAGACTACACAAAAATACAAAATGTATAAAAGTCGAAAGAGGAATCAGGTATGGATACACGTTATCTCCTAAACTCTTTACAACAGTTCTGGAACATGCTTTCAAAAAATTGGAATAGAAAGCCAAAGGAATCAATGTTGAAAACGAAATGCTCTCCCATTTACGATTTGCGGACGACATTGCTCTGATAACAGACAACTTATAAGAGATTAAAAATATGCTTACTAAGTTAGATGCTGCCTGTAATAAACTTGGTCACTTTCTTTAACCCAGTCCAGAGTGAAACGTTCGCTACTTGGACTGACTCTTAAAAACAACAACGAAGAAATAAAAAGAAAGACAGGCGTCACAGAGCCGTCAGCCCAAAAATATTATATTTTCTTCTCGACTTGCACGAACCTTGCAAATAAACAAATTGGAAATTTATTTATGCAACAACATGGACAAATAAAAATGCCAAATAATATTGTACAAGCCAAAAGACTAATTACACCATTTTATCAAACGTATGTCTTACAATACCACACAGTCTCTTAGTTGATTCTTTTCCAAAACATTGGGCATATTCTTGTCCCCCCACTGATTTTTTAAAAATCAGTTCTATATCTTCCCAATACAATATAATATTTAGTTCCGAATACAAATAAACGTAAGTATTTATTTATTTTAGATTTCGATTGTATATCATATCGAATATTGTTCTGTAGCTATTTTAATAAAGCAGTCCTACGAACGCAACTCAAAAATATTGACAATATCAATTTGAAGTCACCTACTTTAAAATGTAAAATATATGTCTGAATTGTCAATATAAATAAGTCAGACAATCTAAATTGTTCGAGAAATTTTTTATTACCAAGTAACAAAAACAAAATTTGTTTAATTTTCATTTTCAGAGTGGAAATCGAAAAGTAAATATAATCTTATTCTTAAGTAAAATTGTATATTTGCAGTAAAAATAGTAAATTTTATCAAATATTCTTATTTCAAGAAGGAAAGATATCTTACAAATACAAAAAATCTATACACATCGCTACCAACTGTCCCCATAAATGTGAATGAGCAACTTCAATTGCTTAAAACAACAGTTAACCTATTTCTTCTTCAGTAGTATTATATACAAGTAAAGATAAAAATAACTACAAAATAATTAATATTAATCTCCAGCCGAAACGTAGTATTAATGATGTTCTTACTTCTCTAGAAGTAAATCATGCAGAAAATTTTTCTGTTGAAAGCCATTCACCCACATTTTTTCTCAAGTTTGATCCACTTTTTCTACGAGATACCTCAGCTAAGCTTGTAAATTAATTTCTTACTCGGCATTATAAGCATTGTTACAAACTTTTTACATAGGTATCAAATTATGACAGAGGAGTAGGCTTGATGTATATCAATTTCGTCTCCCAATATATTTTACGATATTCTCCGCTGAGCTCTATGCAGTGCTCAAACTTATTCAGTATAAGAATTTTAATGACATTTTAAATTCAGTTATCCTATGTGAGTCACTAAGTGCCCTTCGATCCCTTAAAGAGACCTATCTCGTAGAGAGAATGATCTTCTTCAGAAAATTATAAAAATTCGCTGGCTCAAAAACACTCTAGACGAAACAGATTTATATGTATACCATCCCACATTGACATTTCACACAATTAAGGTACTAACCAGTGCATAAGTAAAATTACTATATGTGTCTATATAGAAAAAGCCGAGTACCGAGACACCGCCAGTATATAAAAGCTTATATTAAAAATCAAGTGTTGTGCAAACAAAAAAATGCATGGCAATCTTCTCAAATGGTACTGAAGCAAATTGAACATGGCA
The DNA here is from genome assembly GCF_040954645.1 of Diabrotica undecimpunctata. Lineage (NCBI taxonomy): Eukaryota > Metazoa > Arthropoda > Insecta > Coleoptera > Chrysomelidae > Diabrotica > Diabrotica undecimpunctata. The sequence continues at coordinate 98,870,850 of NC_092806.1, forward strand.
AGACAGCTTCCGAACACTAAACTCAAGACAGAAGATTAAGAAACTCAAGACTCAACAGTTAGTAATAACTCAATTACGAATTGGAGACAAGCGACTTACTCACATTTATTCCCTAATGGTGACCCACCTATATGTGAAACAGATACTGTAAAAATTGTGTTAAAAACAATGTTAAAAACTATTTAATTATATGTCCTCGTTTTGGTAATTATGGTGTCGCATTTAACATACCTAATAGTATAAGTAATTTATGGGGCAACAATTTTTAAACGGGTAATATTGTAGATTTTTTAAAAACCTATTGAAATATATTATAAAATTTAGTATTGTATACTGTAGTCGCCGCTAATAACCATTATGGTGGAGGCGGCTGTATTTTCTAAATAAAAAAATCTACACTATAGTATCTACTTAACTCTATTAGAAGTAATGGATCGTATAATATGCAGTTTGAGAGTAAACCACCACGTAACTTTTACTTAACATTAAAAAAGGAGTTCTGTTAATTATTTTTTTCCATTGGCATAAAATGAAAATTGTTTTAAAATTATTAACATATTCGAATTTCATGTGTTTTCGTTTAAGACGTATTTTTAAATAGGGAAAAGTACCTTAATATCCTAAACCAGAAAATAACTCCTGCGGTACTTTTAAATAGATCGAGTAGTTCCACAAAAGGGTTGCTGATCCCAAGCCAGCATAAAGGAGAAGGAAGTTTGTAGCCAGTGTTGCACCTTACTAATATACTGCAGGCCAAACATCATAAACAGGATTAGGTCTCAGAACCCAAAAGATTAAATGACGATAACCAATGCAATAAATAGTGATTTCGAGAGACAAAGAAATAAGGAAAGAGTAACGTAGTAAGAATAAAGAAGAATAAAGTAAAGTAGTTTCTTGGGTAACGATAGTGTTGTGACAAAATAAACCGGAGCTAAAGAAGAAGTCCTAGTATTGGTACATAGAAATTTTATACACCAAGTACAAGAATGTAAATATATATCCAAATAAACAGTAAGCGTAAAAATTAAACTAAAAAGCGAATCTTTGAAGTAACAATATAAACGAGACCCCACAAAATAAATATGTAATAGTCATGGGAGATTTAAGTTCCTTTTCTGACGATAAGATAGTACCAGCGATATAGCATTATGTAACAAAAAAAGAAAGAAAAACTAAGATGTGGCCAACTAGCACAAGGAATAACACAAATATACTATAAAATATTAGAAGACAAATATCTATGATAGATTATGTAAGCGCACTGACATCAGTAGATATAGTAATCGATAATGATTTATATATATATATATATATATATATATATATATATATACATATATATATATACATATATATATATATATATATATATATATATATATATATATATATATATATATATATATATATATATATATATAGAAATAATAAAAAAGCAGAATACATCACAAAATTAAAAGTTTAAAGCCTATTGCACAAAAGAATAACACAAAAAAGCAGAAACATATAAATCAAAGAAATTAATGTATTTAAAAAAATCTGAACAAAGGTTAAAATAAATAGGTAATACTTAGCAAAAAAAGTTCTAAAAGTGCTATTTAAAGAGTAAAAATAACAAGTAGAAACAGACATACCAACTAAAAGCATTAATTTTACAAACATATGAAACACAATCAAATAATGGAATAATGAAATGCATCAAGCTTAAATACTTCTCTGTAAAATACTACACTGAAACTTAAAACTTAAATTGGGCAAAAACAAATAAATTAGGGGGTAAGTGTCTTCTTCTTAGGGTGCCTGTCCGTTCTGAACGTTGGCGATCATCTTGGCTATGATGACATTGTTGGTTGCTATACGAAATAGATGTGTTGAGGTCTTTCTATACCATCCTCTCAGGTTAGCAAGCCAGGATATTCTTCTTCTTTGTCCTGGGGCCCTTTTTCCTTCAATTTTACCTTGCAAAATGCATTGAAGTAGCTCGTATCTGCCTTGAGTTATCATTATATGTCCCAAGTACTGCAGCTTACGGCTCTTCACGATGTTCACCAATTCCGCAGATGTGTTCATCCTCAGTACTTCTTCATCAGTACTTCTTCATTGGTGACTTTGTCTGACCATGGTATCTTCAGGATCCTTCCAGGGTAAGTGTAGCAGATAAATAAAAGCGTTTGGTACTCTTAATGTGCAGTAAATACGCAGTGTTTGGTCCTGTTTCTGTGTCTGGTCGACTTAAAAAAAGTGCTCGACAGAGTAAGAGTTACAGATGTAATTTATCTTTGGTATAATAGAGAAGTTTACTTGTATATCATAAAAAACGTTAAAACTCAGAACACACTAACAAGTTAGAGATATTATTGTAATCAGAGATGAAACAATTAATAGAAAAACATAAGATCAAAAGAATTTCATATGATGATCCCAACTCAGAAAACTAAAACAATAGTTATCAGTAAAAAGCCAACCAGACCAGGGTAAATAACAAATCGATAACTCTAATAATAAACATTTAATGGAAATAAAATACTTTCAAAATTAAACTGTGCAGCCATGGGGATCTGGAGAAAGAAATTATATATCAGTATTAGATATTAGGACATTAGAGTACCTTATACCTACAGAATATGTTTAATATTTTAGACAAACTCTAAAAACGCATATTTAAGCGGAGTGATTTTAAGCAGTAATTATTTTGGACGTGTATCGGGCCAGGCAGATTAATCGAATTTACTTCACTGTGAATCATCTAGTGGTAAATGGTTCAGATCCTGGCCCGAAAGTAAAAAGTCTATTGTAGTAGTTTAATTCTAAATGAATCTGTTACTTAGACTAGAATAGGCTTGTGTAACGGATGAACCGATGGATAAGCCAGAGGGATGAGTAATACAAGAGATGGGGGCTTGCGGTTCAGTAAAATTCACTTCATAGATAACTACCTGACAAGCGTATATTTTTATCTCGATTAATGACCCTTATTTTTTAAATTTTAAATTCAAAATTTTATACGACCTCACCTCTACAGTTTTAGTTTATTTGATCCATGTAGTTATAAAATAACATAAAATGACGTTAAACAAACGTCATTTTATATCGTTATAACTTTTTTTTTTAATAAATCGAGAACGACTGAATTGATTTGGCTAATTTTAGTTTTGAAATATTTATTTAATCCTAGTAAGTTCTAATAGGTGAGAAAATATGAAATTATTAGGAAAATAATAGAAGCAACAGTTTTATTTTCGCATACAAATAGTTATATATACTGGTCATATACTATCAGATATCAACTTTTATTAGTTGTGTATAAAGTGTTTTAAAAAATGTGATTCTAACCCGAGAGTAAAATATTTTAATTTTTAGCATTAAAAATTAATATAAATGACGTATTTTCAATATTTTTTATTTACAATAAACAACTATTTTTCAACATTTTCTCTACAATTAAGATAAAAGTAAATGTTTAAATAAATTCATTAATTCAATACATCTTAATAATTATTAATTTAATGAGGGAATTCTAAATAAACTTAAATTTTAAAATCTACTGAAAATGTTTAAAAAATGTTAAAATTTAATTTAGTATACTAAATCCATAAAATTTTCCATATTATGTTTTATCATTTGTATGAAGAAAGTAAGCTATATTATCTCTAAAAAAGTATATTTCATAAAAAAAGTTATAATAATTTACAATCGATGAGTTGCGCCACATGTAGATAACTTACAGTTGTTCTAAGCAATGCGGAGAGCTGAGATATCATTTTACTTAATATTTCCTTAAAGTAACAAATAAAATTCAATATTATTCAATATTCAACATCTCAAATTCAAAGTAATGATTTTAAATGAATTTTATTATTTACTAAAAATCGAGCAACACTGTTTTGTGATTTTATATTTCAAATTATTATACAATTTTAATAATATAAACATTAAACCTTTAAGCTATTGTTTTAAGCAGTTTTATTTTGCACATGTTAGTGGTAAATAATTGTTAGTTTACAGGCAGACAGACATAACCGGTTATACTTCTCTTTACATATGCAGATGAGATTATTGCAAGTTTAACACAATCGTTTTTATTGCGAAATGTCGCAACAGTTCGATTGACCTTTAACGTAAGAGTTCAAGTGCAAAATGCTCTATCGGCGCAAGTATTTTCCAAATATTTGCTAAATATTAGAAACGGTAAAATAAAACTGCATCGACATCACAATGCTTCAAACTTCTAGATAATTTCTGCAATTTTCTTCTAGACTAAACATGAATTAATTTTAAGTGTCTTTCCGGCTAAACTGAATCATTACTTGAATCAAAATTTCTTGTTTACTTAAGTCTGTTAAATAAATTGAACATAATATTAGTCGCATAATAACCAAGCCACAGCAAAAGCGTTGTATAAAATAAATATGCAACGATGACGGTGCTCCGACATGCGAATAATTGTCCATGCATGAAAAATTGAAATTTTAAATTAATTTCTCAAACTCCAAACGATTACCTTTCTGATTTGTTTATTGTCATTGCAAACGTCAAAAGCAAGGGAAAATGTAAACGTTTAAAATCAAATGATACGTTTGTTAGAATCATCGGTATACGCGAGATAAAGACGTATTTTTCCTTGATGATCGCTGCCTCAATAATATTATTCATTAGTCTTTTCAGATTTAGTCGCATTTCATTGCACAGTCTAGGTTGATTAATAGGGGTTAATGATTAAGAAGTGCAGGTTAAGGTCTGTCTGTATTTTTTTAATGCACATCATGAAAACATAAAAATTTGTTTAAAAAATAAAAGAAAAATTTTTGGGGTAGATAACCTTTCTCACTCCCACTGAATACACACGTAAAATTTTATAAAAATCAGTCTAATCGTTTCGAAGGAATATGGCGACTACCACTTGTAACTAGATTTTTAGAATCATAAATTATATGGGAATGTTAACATACTTAAGAGTTTACACAGTTGCATTTACCAACTTGATCAATTTTGTTATTTGTAGCAAATTTACAGTAGGTACATCAAAAACCATATTTTCATTTCTACATATTAATTGAACCATAAAATTACTATAAGCGTAACGATTTGCGTATAAAATATCTTTAAAGAACAAATTTTCCACTATACATTTTCTCTCTAAATTATAATAAATGCTTATATTAATATCAGCCTTTATGATAATATGTAAATGAAGCCAAAAGCAATTACCGATGCTATAATATTCTTTCAGTGTTTCAACAAAGAGCACAATATTTACATATTTAATAGCACTTCATTAAACCAGCTCCTTGAAGTCGTGACAGGGAATTAGGAATTCAGCCAAAATTAAGAAAATTAGTTGGGGCGCCTGTCGTGCCTGAACAATTAAAGTAATCTTTAGCTACATTCTTGGCTAAAGCAGTTTGTCTTATCCTAAAACGTCTTCACCAACACTTTAATGTGAATATAAATCTAGGCATGGAACTATTTAGGGAAAGTGTTCGGTGAAAATATAGTTAAGGTGAAAGTATCTCAGAGCTTTCAATGTTTAAAATAAAAACATATGGAACTGACACAGTTAATTATAATGTTCTATATATTTGTAAAAAAACTTCTAAATTTATGCTTACACATATCAAACATGTATTCGTATGGTTTTGAAACTATTTTGTTGTGACATTTCACTTTTTACTCATTTTATTTTTTGCAAGTTAATTCTTTAGGTTTAATTTCCTCGACGAAGGCTAGAGATGTTGCTATTTGCAGCTATTCTAAGTAGATGGTTTGATATAAGCCCACAACGATCTCCTAAGTTCTTCAACCGAAAAGTCTTTCTTTTTCTTTAAATTTTCTTGTCTTTCATTATACTTTGTAGAATAGCATGTTTTGTAAAATTGTTGGTTAACCACAAATGCCACTAAAATATTTTATTTTATTTTCTCTTAATTTTTTCAACCAAGAAGTTCTTCTTCATCCACAATCTTTCTGTCATTCATTATATTTTGTAGCATAGCAAATTTTTTCATATCTGTAAAGTTAGCATATCTATTTTATAAGGCCGAATTCAGACCAACACTATAATTGATTCCTAATTTATTAAAAAAAAAGAAAAAAATTATTGCTTTAGCCGTTTCCAAGAAAACGTGGGTATGCTAACTTTACAGTAAAGCTAGCATAGCCGTAGCCATATCTCGGCAAGGAACAGGGATACAAGGCCCATCTTAGTGGCATGTTTTTTGCTAATTATTTGCTGTTAATTGGTGTATTAACAAATTCTCAAAATCTACCACATCACTTTCTAATTAGAAACACACACACAAATTCCACACCCCTAAAAACCGAGATATCAGCCAAAAAGCAAACCAAAAGCAATTGATTGCTAATTTATTACCGAAGTTTTACACCAAAAAATAATTTAATGCTTCATCCGTTTCCGAGAAACAATGATTATGTTAACTTTACAGTAAAGCTAGCATAGCCATAGCTATATCTCTGCAAGGAAAAGGGAATAAAGGGTCCATCTTGACAGCATATTTTTTTTGCTAATTAATTGCTGTTAATTGGTATATTATGAAATTCCCAAAATTACCCAATCATCTCCTAGCTCTAAAGATACCTCCAAAAAAACCGAGATATCTGCCAAAAAGCGAACCTCAAGTAATTTATTGTTAAATTATTGCCGTTTTACGCCAAGAAACAATATATACCTGCAATCGTTTCCGAGAAACAATAATTAAGTTAACTTTACGGTACAGCTAGCATAGCCATAACTGTATCTCGGTAAGGAGAAGCGGTACAGGCCCATATCGGTGGCATATTTTATTGCTAATTAATTACTGTTGATTGGTATACTGACAAATCAGCAAAAGTTACCCCATCATTCCCTAGCTCAAAACACACCCCCGGAAAACCAAGATATTGGCCAAAAAACGAACAGCAAGAAATTTATTGCCAATTTCTCGCCGAAGTTTTACGCCAACAAACAATTTATGGTTGCAATCGTTTTCGAAAAATAATGATTATGCTAACTTTACGGTAAAGTTATCATAGCCATAGCTACATCTCGGCAATGACAAGGGTTACATGGTCCATCTTGCCGACATATTTTATTGCTAATTAATTGCTGTTCGCTACGCTAATCATTGCTTATTCATTAAATTTGCTTTAAAATGTAGCATTTTAAACTACCTATATACGTAACCTACAAATTTGATAGGTACGTATATAGGTAGGTACGAGACACAACATATAGTGGCGGTACCAGTACGCGTCAAGCACGCAATGTTAACAATCAAAAACAAGTTTTTTGCAATAAAATAACTTTTAAAAAAACATCAGAATCTTGTACATGAAGATTTAAACTTTACTTTAAGTACTTTATAACTTTCAAAATGATTTTTACTGATTTTCAGAGCTTTAAAAATGGTCGATTTCGCGTTTTTCAAAATTTCAAACGCATTTTAGAACTCGACAACGATCAACTTTGAAAAAAGTTACCATGGAACTTTTTTGTTCAGAATCGCCCAAAAACCTATGTCTCGGGAGAAAAAGTTAATTTCTGAAATTTGTATGAAAAAATTTAAAAAAAAAATCGATTCAGAATAATTTTTTTAACTTTTAATCGCTTACGACTCACCACAAGTTGATCATGTCTGCACTTGTCAAAAAACGGGTGTGGCAGTCCAGCGGGACTGCTGAAAGTTATACTTCTATACACGCGTTGGCCGTTACAAATTTATATGGTAGTCAATATGAACAATCATTACATATGTAATGCTATAGGTAAGAGAGAGCAGAAAGAGAGACAGAATGAGGTATATAGGTATATGATGCATCGTTTGCTGTATATAAACAACATTTGAATTGTAATAGGAGTATAGTAAATAAAGGATTGAATCAATATTTTGATGAAAATGTATATTTTTATTTTCATATATGTATGAAAGGAGTTGAATGTAAAAATTTTTTTACACATACTTTGCAGTAAAATGCATTGTTTATTTTAATATAAAAATACAATATAAATTAAAATGCAATATTCATAAGTATTTAAAAATAACAATATACATAACTTACTTACGCATATGTTTAATTTACCATGATAATAATATTAATAAAATAAAAATATTGTTTCGTGATACAACTGTCAATTTGTCTGACATTAACAGATACAAAATTTAATTGTTATTTGTTGTGTATATAAGTGCACATTTGAACTTGCTCGAGATATTTACCAGTTTTAATTTATAATTTAACATGCCTTATGAGGCTCAAGAGAAATCTGAACAGAATGGAAAAATAATAATAATAATAAATATTAAATATATTTACAAAAGGAACATTTTTATTCTCGATAGAGAAAATATATCTTCTGTCTCTCCCTTACCTATATCTTAAGTATGTAACGATTTTACCGATTCACTCTCGTACAAATTTCCAACGTCGAACACGCGTATGGAAGTATAACTTCAATAACCGTGGGTATAGATTTTAAGAAATTTATAAATTAATCAGAACGCTGCATTTTGTTTACTATTTTTATCCATTTCTTTCAACAATCACTACGTTTTTCACGACAGCATAGTGCAGCTAATCTATATCTTATCAAAACTTGGATGTTATATTAGGCTGCAGTCACAGTAGCGCGAAACTAACCTGTTTGTATAGTTGAGTACCCTCACGCAGTATCTTACTGAAATATATGAAATATTATCCATGGTATGAAGGTATTCTGGTGGTTAAAGGCTGGTAAGGGGTCTTGGAGGCGACATGAAGCTGCCGGTGACTTTGTCGTAACAAAACTCTAAGAAATGCCCACTGTTTTCCAACGAATGAGTTGGAGGTTTTATAAATAAAACTCAGCTCTGCCAGCAAATCCTACTCTCACGTCCAGGAAGACATACCATGTCGCGCAACTAATGGGTGCATGACGTTAAATGGGGGTGCGTATGTAGCAGACGAGAGAGGGTAAAAGGCGAGTTTCTGGTTTTTCGCACACAAGAACATACATAAATACACCTGGTATCAGCACACAAGAGGTCTAAAATCGATAATATTATTTCATAACAAGACAACAAACTAATTTAAGAGATATATTTTTCTTATTTAAAAATAAGAAAAATATATACACCATTCGTAGACAAGAACCACACAGACATCAACAAAGAACACAGAGAAAAAATAGAAAGAACTACGTACACCTTAGAGAATCTAGATAACGAGAGCACACAGTTACTTTACTCCTGGAGACTAAGACAAAAACTATAGGAATCACAAAGATCACCGACGAATGAACACGAACATATAAAAAACTGTATGAAAAAAAAGATAAAAAGAAAGAACGAAGTATATCAAAAGCTATTACAACAGGGAGACGAACAAACAAAACAACAATGAAGTCAAACGAGAAGTGGTTAAAAAGAAAAATTGTGCAAGGGAACAAAAATGCCAATACCTAGACAACCATATAGGAGGAACAAAGAGCTCTGAAGCCTGGAAAACTACAAAAACGATGAGAACAACGACAAAAAACTAAGTAATAATAAATAAAATACCAGAGAACACATAGGTAGAGCATTTTGAGAACTTATTAACAGAGAGAAGAGAAAGGTTTAAAGAGACAAATGAGCAAGTAAAAGTAGAAGAAAGAATAGAAATATCAATAGAACAAGTGAAAGAAGCAGTTAAGGGAATGGAACTAAGAAAATCACTAGGCCCAGGCGGAATAAATCCAGAGTTGATTAGGTATGGATCATCAAAACTGTTTGAAATGATCTGAAAATTATGTTCGGATTTTTTGATATTTGTTAAACGGCAACCATGTCATCACCGCGCTTGGTTACGCGCATTCATTCCATTTTAGAATTAAGTAAGAAGTAAGAGTGTACATATACCTAGACGTGTAAAATCTATTCTATTACAATTAAACGAAATTACAGTCCACAGCGTTTTAATTCAATTCTATTTAACAGTGAACCAGCGAAGAAGTGAAGACAAACCAGTGTTTTCACATCTTATTATACAAATTATTCGAAACATGCTTAAATGGAGAAGAAGTTCCAGCAGAATGGAGACAATCGTATATCTCTCCAATACACACGAAAGGTACAAAAACGGATCCTAAAAACTATAGAGGGATCGCAGTGATTGCTACTATAAGCCGACTATACTCAAAAGTACTACGAAACCTGATACAAAATGATATTAAAGACAAACAACCGCTCTCTCAACTATGGATAGAAATGGGTAACTTGAAAATAAACCCAATTCTTATTAACGCCACTCAAAAATACTACGAACAAAACTTTGCAAGAATTAAAATGGGACAAGAAATTAGGTACCTCTACTTTTCAAACAACAAAGGGACTAAGACAAGGCTGCTGTCTGTCACCTACCGTTATTTAAAATCTATTTGGACAGATTCTTATTAAAATGGGTAAGAAAATGTAGAAACTGCCGAAATTGCCGAAGCCAGCTACGATCTTAGCTATATGGTAAGAAAACTGCAAGAAGAATATGAGGTGGCAGGTCTAAACATGAATATGACAAAATGTGAACATCTCTCAGTGGGAACAGATGAAATATCTCACCTAGTCTTGGAAGACGACAAAATCAATGGAGTGCAATCTTGCAAATATTCGGGGGTCATTTTCAACAAGAAGGGAAAGAGCGCAGATAAAATCAGGGAAAGAATAAACAAGGGCAGAGCATCCGTGCCTTAAACTCTTTGCTCTTCAAAAAACAATTCGACGAGAAATCAAAAAACACATTTACGGTAGTATAGTCCAAAGTATTACACTTTACGGTTCGGAAGTATGGGACGTCACCAAAGCTAATAGAAACAAACTTATGACGACAGAAATGGATTATCTGAGACGAGGCTGCGGTAGATCGAAACTGGAGAGAGTTAGAAACAAACAAATAAGAAACGAAATTAAAATGGAGAGAAATATCAATGATGACAGAAAAAAAAACAATTAATCTGGTTTGGATATACTAAAAGAATTCCAGGGTACAGATGGCCTAGAAGAGTACTGGAATGGATCCCTCCTGAAAGAAGAAAGAGAGGCCTATCACGGAGAAGTTAGCGCAACGATCTTGATGAAGCAATGGTGGCAAGAGACTTAGAAAAGGCAACTGCATATGATAGAAAACGATGGAAATTGGGGGCAGAGAAGCAGCGACAGTCGTAATCAATCCGTTATTAAAAAAAAATGAAGGTATGCTAGCGCCCAGCTATTGGTCGATATGAGCCATGTTCCCCTTTTCCTTGCCGAGATATAGCTATGGCTATGCTAGCAAATATATCTAATATAAGTTTTCGGTAATTAAAAAAAAATTTATAACTAAGACATGTATTTTGATATAACTAAAAATGTGTTACAAATAATTTTGAGCTTTATTTGCTCATCTGTGTTATGTATCATTAATAGATATCCGAATATATGCTAAGTGCATATAGGTGTATTTACTACATATGTTGGCTCATTTCAAAGAACGTTGCATATTAAAGCTAAAACGATTTATTTTGAATTTTTTTAATAAAATCTATAAAAGTTTAAAATATCCCTCTTTTAGTTGAAATTTTATAACTTGGATATTAACGAGCCCATTATCTATCTGGATTGTCCATTACTACCCGAACTTAATAATTATGGGTTTTCTAAGAAAACGGATATTTTATTAGCGTAGCAAGTCGTAGATACCTACCTGCGTTTAGGGGTCTAAATATTTTGTCAGTTTCCGGCGAATATTATTTAATAAAGTAGACGTTCTATCGTGTTTAATGTTTTTAAAGTGTTTGGTATACATTTAATTTAAATAAGTCCATTCTTTAAAAAAGTGGTTGGATAAAGTATTTTCCCGATTTAAACCTAAGTGGAGACAAAGTATTTTGCAAGGCCTGTTCCAAAATCGTAATTTACATACATTTTCATATTTAATTTCTTAAATGAAGAACAAACAAACAAAAGCATCAGAAAGAATATTTTTATTGGACAAATTTGCTTTTACTTATATACAGACGTACATAGAGAGAATAAAAAAATACAAAAATTCTGCTAATGTTCTTTAGCTCTTCGTATTAACATTAATTTATTTTTACAGATTTTCTCTGAGAAGTTTCAAGGTTTTCAAATGTTTAAAAACTGCAACTCATAAGTTGAAGCTAAAAAAGATGACATAAGGACCCAGTTTGCATTCGACTTATACTGCAGAACTCTTCAAAATGTTTAACAACAAGATGAATACAAAAAATAAAAATGTTTGTTTAATCCAAGACCTGTGCTAAACTGTTAGCAGCAAACATTCCGTGAAAAAATTGCAAAATAATCATTTTGAGCAATTTTTGTAAAAATATTGTAACTTCAATATTCCTTACGAGGCCACACTAAGAAAGGACAATGTGAATGCATTATATGATGGAGTACATGAGGAAATTAAAGTTTCTTTAAGAGAACAACTTTTACGCATTTGTCGATGAAAGTACAGATGCATGTGGTCGATATATGGCGCATCTTATAATCTTAGCCTTAAATATGGTTTTGAAGCTACTTTCTTGTGGCATCTTAATTCAATTACTATTTTTATAGGGAATAAGCCACAATTTAAAATTTAAGTATATTAAAAATAAATTTATTTTTGTTTCAAAACTAGTTTGAAATTGTTCTTAAATTAAGAACGGTGTCCGAAGTGGAAATTAAAACATCAAAATTAAATTTATTATATTCTTAAATTGTGGCTTATTCCCAATAAAAATAGTATCAGCGCCTTAAAAGAGAATGAACCACGAAAACCTTATTTAACAGCTGCAAAACAACTGGCGAAAACAAACCAATAATATGACTGTAAGCCGTTTCATTCTGCAAACACTTTTTGACAAAAGAAATAAGAAGTGAACATCGTAAGTAAGAAATTATCAGATGTCGTTCCGTATATAGTAAAGGTAGGACAAAATTTAAAAATATTTTATCCATATGGGATACGTCACTTGTCTGCATGTCTTCTAGAGTACCAGAAGTTCTTACAAGTGAATTTGATTTATTTATTAAATTTATTTTAACTGACAAAAAAGTATTTGTGTAAGCTCCTTTACGTGTGCAAAAATCTATAAAGAAAAATTACGAGCTAAGCTTACTTCCAGAGAATTTCTAAGATTATCTTCAGAGCCTGGTATTACAAGATAGGGAACATGGATTAAAGTAGTAATTATCTACTTAAATTATTTTGATGCCATAAAAGACGTTGTGTTAGATATATTTAAAATGATTCACAGTGTGTAACTAAAAGTGCATAACTTTTAAGTGACATACAAATTGCTAAGAACTTACGTTCATAAAAGTTCATTTTAGTTTTTTACCAGATCTAATAAAGTCATTAAAACAAAGCAATTTACAATTAAGTGATTCGGTTAATCTTCTTAATACGGTTTCTGCTCATTGTCAAACAATTGCCGGAAATACAGGGATTCAGGGAATATTACGGAAAAATGAGTGATTCAATTGTTTGAGGAAACGTATTTTTAAAAACAACTTTTTTGAAGACTTTCGATTTGACAAATTAGTTACTGCCTAAATTAAAATATTGTCCTATAACGTCAGTAGATATAAAACGAACTTTTTCTGTGTCCAAACACATTTTTAGCAAAGAAAGCAAAATTTTGAAAAATATTTAATTATAAATTCATACTTATGATTATAACGTTTTAGATTGCCTAATTAACATTTCAGTTTTTGTGTGTCATTTCATTTGTTTTTATCTGAAAAAAAACACGTAATAAAAAGAAACGATTATATTTAATTGTTTGTTTTATTATTGAATATTTTTATTATGCATTTGCATATTTAAACAAAAATTTAGAATAGCTTTACATTTTTAGTAAAAGTATACGCCTATATTTTGGTAGTTCTGGCTACCACGACTTAACATGTCGATATAGCTGACTATTATTTGTAAGTACAATATAGCGGAAAAGATAATGGAGTTTGGAGTAGCCTTCATGATTGACTATAAGATGAAACACGCCATATTAGATTTAAAAGTAGTGAGGTAGAGAATATGTAACTTAAAATGTAAACAAAATTATTTAACTTCACCATCAACATAAACTACCCAATGAAAGAACATAACGGCTGGAAGTATGAGACGGCTACCCGAGAAATATTATCAGGACTTAGTAGAAGATACGAATGTGCAAATAGACAAAGAAAAAGTTTTATTAGGAACCATTATTCATGTCTTGATAGACAAACCGACCGCACCTAGCAAACACGATGTGAAGATCGGACGAGAAGCATGTAGCGGATATAATTATCTACTAGTACATATAAAATATACAGTGATGAGTGTCTTAAGAACCGGCAAATAACGCAAAAGATTGAAAACATAATACGTTGTGAAATAAAAAGAGATGAAAGTAGTAGAGGTGGGAAATTATCGATAGAAACCTCTAATTTACATTAACTTATATTAGGACTCTCGATAGTTTCCCACCTTTAGACGTTAGCTTATGAGCTAGTTGACTTCAGTCATAATATTACAAGTATGACGTCGAACATTAACATTTTTTAAATTTCGCATAAAGTAAAAACTGATTGAAGGCAATAAAGCAAATGTAAGTAAACGGTTTAATTAGTAGTAATTTGATAATTAATTCTGTGTGGACGAATACAGAATAACAAGCTATGATAATTCTGTAGTGAGAAGAGTGTATGCGATGTCTAAACATAAAATAATAGGGTACAAGCCGCAGCCCTGTATGTCCCATTTCCTCTGCCTATGTATCACAAACATATACTTTTTTATAGAAAATGCCTTTAAATTTCTAAAAGCTCTTGTTTGGTGTAACATTCTTCAAAATACATATCATTCGTCTCCATGTAATTTCCAATTTAGGAATTATTCGAGTTTAGAGCCTTACTTAGTTGGTGACTGTGATAGCTTTGTCCACTATTATCACGCTATTCTAAGAAATGTTTGGCATAAGAATATTTTTAAACCGTTCTTCAAAAAGTTCTGCCGTTGTATCTTCATGTTAGTCGAATCGAAAATATCTTTATAGAAAATCGTTATTCTTTTTTCTTTATTTAACGGAGCTTTTATGTTACATTTACCGGAGGAATCGGTAAAGCCTTTGGGTAAATTATCGGACGATTTTCAGAGCAAAATTTTCTTATCGTTATATACTCATAACGCCATTTTGTCTTTTGTCAATTATACGATATCGAAATCCCATCCTTTTTAAAATTTTTCATAAGCTGGTGAGGCCACAGCTTATTTGGATTTCGTCAACATTAAGCCGTTGCTTCAGAGCTCTTAATGTAGGTATGCGTTACTCTTCGTACATTGTATAGACTTTTCGACATATCAAGTCCTTATCGGCTTCGTCCATACATTTGGTGAAACTGGAATCTTTACGTTTTTTTCTTGTTTCTATGAGATTTGATGTAATTCCTTTTACTGTGATCAGAGGTATTTTCGTCAAACAGCATATTTCACTGTTAGCGGAAGTTGTGTCAAGTCCTCTTTTAAGTAAGGTACTGTATATAGTTTTTACAATTTGCTTTGCATCTACAGATAAGTATACAGTTTCTTCTTTACCGGAACACTAGAAGAAGCCCCATTATTATTATCCCATGGACATCACATAATGATAGAAAACGTTATGAATAAAATGAATAATACTACTTAACACTTTCCGTTATACATAAAGACAAACAAATTTTATCAAGAACTCGTATTTAAATACTGGTTGGTGCTCAGTTACCTAAACTTATTATATAAATACCTAAAAACCACTTAAAAGGTGATTATCAAACCCGTTGCGCACTACCATCGAATTCGAAAAACCCGTTTTGTCAATATAAGGCTTATATGTTAATAATAATAATAAAATTATAATGAGTTTGGATAGTACGCAATTAAATCAACATTAAGAAATGAAGATTGATAAATTTTTCCAGGAAAGATATTTAAATTTTTCCTTAAACCGGGCTTTTTATACTATTATCGGTAAACCCAGTATGTTTATAGTCGGTACTAATTGAAGTAAACTATTTACTGCTAAATAAACTTTACTAATAATACTTATTTTAAACTAAATAATGAATTCTATTAACAAAATTTTGGTCCAGCTATGGGCTCTACTTTATCTCCACTATTAGCGAATTTATCTATAAAAAAATTCGGAACAAATATTATGTCTAAACAAAATTTAAAACAAATAATATTATCGATAAAGGAGAGACAATAATATTTACCATGGAACAGAAATATAATAACACTACCTTTCCTCGATGTTTTAATCTCAAAGAACGATACTGTATAAGAGGATCAGATGTATAGAAAACCAACACACACTAACATATGTCTAAATTACAAATCAAACTAAAGCATAAACGTTAAAAAGTGAATCGTTAAATTATTATACGATAAAAACTAACTTATTCTAACGAAAATTCGTTTTTAGAAGTAAAACTTGTTAACATCTATTTTACTAAAAAATGATTATCCATTGTCGTTTATAAATAAGGAAGAATATACTGAATGCAACACAACTACTTAGAACGGGATCCTATAACATTCACAGAAATAAAACGAGGAAAATAAGAATAACATACATAAAATGATCATCGGAAAAACTTAAAGCAATAGGAAATAAATTCAACATTTTAACAACGTTCAAAACAACAAACACATTGAGATCTATTTTATCTAAAATTTAGCCTAACAATGAAAAACAAAGAACAAAAAATTGTCTTTATAAAACAGTTTTGAAAATGGGCACATATTTATTTAGGTGAAACATAAGACCATTAAAAGTTAAGATAAGTAAACATTAATTTTACATTAAATCTAGAGAATTTGATAGATCTCAAATATGTCAACACGTATGAGAAAATGAAAATAGAGTTCAGTGGAAAGATTTAAGTATAGTCCTGAAAGAAACAGATGCTAAAAAAATCAAAGAAGCGACTCTATGCAAAATGAGACCAATTGTGTTGTAAATTCCTCGGCAGAATGCAGTAGGATCTGGTTATCCATATTAAAAGAGGAAATCAATAGAAAGAAAATACCACTATTGGTAAGTCAAGTTACACATCGACGATTCATGATTTATATTTTAAAATAAAATACATCAGAGTTTTAAATTTTAAAATAAAATACCTCAAAATCGAGGTATTATTGAGAGTAAAAATAAATGTAAGGCCAAATACTTATCATGTCGGGATAGTATCATGAGGTTTTTGTTCCTTTTTTTCCCTCATGATTTACCAGTCAAATTTTACTCTCATCATTGCATGAGGTTGTGTTTTCAAAAATAAATGTTGTGCTATGATTTTTGTAAAATTTATGAAAAATGTATTATATATGTCTTAATTACCAATATGAATGAGTCAGATAAAATTAAATTATTAGAAGGATTTTCACCAAACAACAAAAAAAATTGTTTAATTTAATAATGTTCTGTATTTTGAGAACGCTTTTCAACGTAGAAATCGAAAGACCAAATAAGCTTAATTTTAAAGTAAAATTGTGGCTTAATCCCAACAAAAATAGTAAATTAAAACCTATAGGAGAAGCGTATACATTAATAAAACGGACGAATGCTAGTAGTTTGCTTTATACGATAGTTTTAATAAACTTAAAGCGAAATGAAATAAACTGACTTCCAGTGTAAAATATAATATATATAAAAATAAAAAAAAGAAATTAAAAAAAGGTTTTAAATTGCGTCAGAAGTTTTTCAGTTCAGAAAACATGGTCTGAAATTCTTTGTCTCCACAAAGGGAGACGAGATCTGACTCTTGGCGAAGAAACCAGCCAAGCCAAGTTCACTGGTTTCCAGCTTTAGTTAAAACCGTGAACGGTAGTTGTTTTGGGATTAAATTATTTTAACTTTATTACTAGTGGACCAAGTAAGCAGAGATATCTTTTGCAATATCTTTATGTATAACATTTTACTGTGCTGTTGCGTCAATCAGCGCTGCTCGACAAGTTTTATTTTCAATATTTTATTGCAATAGTATGAAATATGTCTTATTTATAGAGTGAATATATTAACAAACGTGTTTTAATGATTTTTGTTTAATTTTTCATTGTAACGTATAATATAAGTTCACCAAATAATTAAAGTTATACTTTTGCAAGAAGATATTAGAAAAAAAAGTTTCTTAAAATGGACTACAATGTCACATGGCGTAATCCCTTTTTTGTAGATACGAGAACTTTATATAAATGAAACTTGGTTATTTAAAAGTATACCTTTGTGGGTAGGTATAAGCGATTAGTTTTAGTTACATAAATTAACAAATTTATAACCAATTATACCTAAATTAGAAATACTTTATGTTTCGTTAGAAATTTGTTAGTCTGAAATGAGACATTATTGGTTATTGTTAACCCTGTTGTATCTTCAGAAGAACGGTGGTTAGTTCTGAAATTGGAAAGTTATTTTAACTTGAATCAAAAAATAACATTAGTCCATTGACATCTGTTACGGCAGATTATGGATGAAGGATGAAGTAAAAAAAGTTAGATAGAGAAATTCGATATTCAAAAACGTTACATTTGCCCAGAACAGGCAACAAAAAGTGATGTGTTGCAAAAATTAATAAAAAAGAACTGTGTGAGATTAGTTTTATTAGTTTGTCAAGACTGTTGAAAGATTTAGGTTTTCGATTTAAAAAGACAAATAATTGTTTGAACTCTCCGGTGCTTCAAAGGAAATAAAACAAAATCATCCTGGTAAGATGACATCACGAAATGCTATTTCTCTACCAGTTCCGGTAATGGTAAATGATACATTATACTTTATGCCGGAAACGATGAGAGCTTTATTCATGAGGCCAGTTTAATTTTTTCGTTCACAAGGAGCAACCTAGGTGATTTTCCATGAAAATATGGATGCAAATATTTTAACGAAAGTTTGTTAAAAAAATTCATTTATAAAAGAAGAATTAAGGGCGTGGTTAATTGATCATATTTTAACAAAATTTTAAAGTTTGTTTTTTTTAACTTTATTGGAACATATTTTTAAATGTCGATTTAATTTAAAGAAATTTGTTATCGACCAACTGGTTCTTAAATATGCTATGAAGTTCTTTGATTTCCGCCCTAGCATTGCCACTACAGTGCAATTGCGTTGGTTTGGGGTATGGCAAAAAATCACTATGATAAGCGTGCATCTTAAACAACAGGTGACGCTAGCGTTCTTGGTTTATAAAAAGAATAGCATGAACAAACAAAGGTCGAAAACAACTGTGGAGTAACTTGTGGATTAGGTGCGACATCTAATTATTCGCATAGATAATATGATAGTGACGACTGTGATTAGCGAAGTATCAGATAAATAATAAAGTAATAATAGTATTATTCACTTTAACACCAAATTTGCAAACATCGCCAAAAATATTAATAAAATAGAACTGATTAAACAAGTTTTTAAGTTTATTTATTATTTAATTATATATATATATATATATATATATATATATATATATATATATATATATATATATATATATATATATATATATATATATATATATATATTCATATAGTCCGTTTAAAACCGACAAGGTAGTTATTATTAAGAAAATTAGGGGCTTTAAGTAGAATAAAAAAATAAGAGATAAGGAAGTGAAAGAAGTTAAATTTGGTAACAAATTTTAACTATATGTCGTTTATTGCAAAAATTTGTGATTTTAATTTGTCTTTTGGCCACGATAAACAATTGCACCAAAGGTAGTAGTTGTTTCAACAAAAATGTGACAAAATTTGTCTGAGATAAGATATGGATGAATGAATATTCATAATGGATTTTGTGAAGTCCATATGTTATTGAAAAAAGTAATCCTTTTAAAACACAAAGAAAAACAATGATCTTAAACTTACGAAAACACTAAACTGGAACTATAATATAATAATTTGTCTTCAGTCTGGAAGAGGTCTACAAAATTACTCAGTGGAGATCTTTTATTAAATTCGTACAGAGAAAAATATTACTAAAAAAGACGAATTTAGTTTTTGTTTTTTTTTTTAAATTTGCCGGTGTATGTAGAAAAATTTATAATTAAAAACTTACCGTCTTCAAGATACGCACTGACGGCGTTCGTATTGGGCACCAGTTCCGCCAGCACCAGCACTAAACTCGAAGCCAGCATCAACCAAGTGTACTTCATGTCGGGGCGAAACGTAAAACCAAAACTGACACTCTTACTCGTGATATAGGAAGTGTACAGTGCAGGAATGAGAATGTTGGAGTGCGAGACGCGAATATAATGCGGAGGAGACGCCTCCCTTTTGGGAAGAGCATGCGTCCAGCCAGAGGCGCCCACGGACTTTAACACTTCTTTGACGGTTTTAAAAGTTTGATTTGTCCAGAGTGCAGCCCACATCACGTCCAAAATCTCAACAATCTGACGTCAAGTTGCTTATATCTCTTATTTGAATTTGTCGTTGGTACTCAATTCAACATTATTTAAAATTTTTGTACCTAATTTAGTATAAATTTATAATATATTTCTGCTTTTTTTTTAATTTGCCTACTAAAGATCTATTAGTTAATACTTTGTCTAGTATTTTTAATTTTTTCAAAATATTTAGAAAAAGTTTCGAAATTTTCCTTCCATTATTGATTTTGTTACGTTGTCTTCCAGTTTTATGTTTCTTACAGATATTTATTGCTCCTAGTTTAACTTATATTATGTATATGTTAACATCTAACATCTTCTTTCTCTTGTAATAAAACATATTTTGGTTGCTCCATTATTCTAAATTATTTGGATTTGACGTTAAAAGCATGTTTTAGGTTCTGACTACATTTTTGAAAATGTTATTACTATTGCTATGATTATATCGGGTAAAACTTTCGAAATAAACGTCATCCCGTAAATATGTTGTTTTTGAAGTTTACTACAATTGGACGTATACGAAATCATCACTTTATAGTACTATACCGGCTATACCACTATAACATACCGGCTATTGATAGCTAAAGTACCGAGTCGTTACAGATATTAAAAAGTAACGAAAATTTACATACAGTTTCATATATCGCCGACTGATTTTAGTTTTAAAAACCGTCCATATATAGGGGTCCGGTGAAGAGAGGTGTCCGTTAAGAAAGAGTTTAGTGTAGTGTATTTGTTTATTGAAGCCAAAAATGCCAAGACGTGTTTTAGATGTAGAAAACTTTATATTTAATGTACTTTCTTATTTTACTGCTGAGAAAACCAACGGGGGCCCTTTGCGACCAGTTCAGTCCATACGTGAATGTGTGTGTGATGCACTCTGTATTAGTGAAACAAAACTAAAGTCGGTTTTGCAAAAAGCAAAAAAAAAGTGGACAAAGTGAACAAAATGTCGCACAATATAAATCTCGCCGACAACCAAAGACTATAGATCTTCCCGATGGTTGAAAATTTGAAATCCGTGAGAAAATATATAAAATGCGCGAAAAGAAATAAAATTAGAGAATAAGATAATAAGTAAGTTTTTTGGTGTTTTTAATACTAATTGAATATTCGACTAAATAAATTACACTATTTAATCACTTAAGTATTGTTACACTTCGTTTAAATCACTTAATTTAAAAACCAACTTGTATGCAATACTAAACTCAATAATAGTAATTTTATACTTCAAAATCTGAACTACTGTTGTATAAACTATCAACCCTATATTTATATCATGACTTCATATTTAAATCTAAGGTTTATATCTGTCATAACAGTATTTTAAAAATGGGGAGAATTTACATTTGTACAATTCAGTACATTGGACCAGTTAAATTGATACCTTAAACCGAATGTAAAACAGTCGTATATTCGTGGAATGGAGTATAAAAACCCTTTAAATGTAGTAAGTTTGACTAAGAGATGATTAATTGTGAGCACAGAAGTAAAAAAGATACTCTAAAGATAGAATATGAAGTTACACATTTAAGGGGCAACTAGATATTAGTTAAAATGAAATAAAAAAAGTTAAACGAACAGGGGTTAATTTGTCAAAATGAACAATTACAAGAATTCCAAGATACTTTGAATGAGTTACAAGTTCAAAGTCAGTGTCAACTTGAAGAAAGAAACAATGTAACCAAAGAAGTTACTCTTCGTAGGACAACAGCTACACAGGAAGAAATAATAATCAGACTGTCCTAGAAAATCTTAAAAACAGTCAGAACAAAGATAATGACTTAAAAGTTACACGAGAATGACTTAGAAATTATACACAAACAGAGTAAAATTATAAAGTCCTACTAGGCTCAATGTAAATCACTTTGTCTTTTCAATAGTCTATTATATCGACAGTGGGAGTCTCGATGGGGTATGTACAGTTCAATAAGTGATACTTCTAAAATCACATATAAAATGTGTGTTGCAATAACTTGATAACAGCCTTTCTGGAAAGTTGTGGTCGTAGTTGTAGCAAGTCATGAGAAAATAGCACAATATTTTTCCTGAGAGCCTTTTGAACAAACAATATTCTCGGTCTAATTTTGATGCCAGAGAAAAAAAACAAGCATTTAATGATCGAAATGGATTATTTTTAAAAATGGCCTGAAATAGCTTTTCCTTCTAATCAAGAAGCGACTACAGTAACAGAAGTATTCATCACATATGTCAAATTAAGACGTCGAGTTCATTTATAGTAACATTTTAATGAAGGACGAAATTTTGAATCAGAAATATGGCAAGAATTGATGAAAATCTTGGGTATTGAGAAAACTCGCACTATGTCTCGCCATGCTCAATAACACTCGCTATGCTCAAATGGCCGAATGACATAATATAACTGTTTCCTAATACCTTTCAATGTTTGTCGCTGATAATGAAAAAGATTAGAATACTTTAATTCCTGTGTTTCTGTTAGCCTATAGAAGTTACGAACTAAAAGCAACCAGTTATTTTCCATCGACGATAATCACAGTAAGAGAAATAAAGCTTCCTCGATATTTTATTTTTGGAAAGTTGCCTTCTTAAAAATTGGAAAAAGTCTAAGTAAAGGCCAGACTTGACATGCATCTTGCTGGTGCAACTTACGAAATAGATGACCCAGTATAGTTATACAATTCCACAAGCAAGAAAGGACTTTTTTCATCTAGCAGAAAATTCAATATTTATATATATATATATATATATATATATATATATATATATATATATATAAATATATATATATATATATATATATATATATAAATATATATATATATATATATAAATATATATATATATATATATATATATATATATAAATATATATATATATATATATATATATATATATATATATAAATATATATATATATATATATATATATACATAAAAGTAAAAAGTAATAGCATGTCTCGCAAAACAGAAAACCAAAAATGGTATATCGATGGAAGGCAACCGTATATACGTATTTATGACTATTGGTCGTCTTCAGTACAGTGCAGCCAAGTTAGAAAAGGAGCATATTAACTTGGGAAAGGATCACTACAGGAGCAATGCAACCAATTTGTGGCATTAGAGTTAGAAGACCCTGATGGTTTCCAGGGCAACAACTAACACCAACCACGAAGGAAGCTACAGCTACCTGAAGAAAGGAATCCCAAACGTGGTTGGTGTTAGTTGTTGCCCTGGAAACCATCAGGGTCTTCTAACTCTAATGCCACAAATTGGTTGCATTGTTCCTGTAGTGATCCTTTCCCAAGTTAATATGCTCCTTTTCTAACTTGGCTGCACCGTACTGAAGACGACCAATAGTCAGAAATACGTATATACGGTTGCCTTCCATCGATATACCATTTTTGGTTTTCTGTTTTGCGAGACATGCTATTACTTTTTACTTTTATTATTCACTCGCATTATCCTTTTCCATTATATATACATTTATATATATATATATATACATATATATATATATATATATATATATATATATATATATATATATATATATATATATGTATATATATATATATATATATATATATATATATATATATATAAAACAGAGAAAGTTGATAGTTTCAGAACAGAAGTATTTTGTAGTTTATAGTTGTCATTGTATTAAGCATTGTTATATTGTTGGTGTTATTTAAAAAATATAAGTTATTTTAAAAAAATGTTAGAGGACAAGGTGACAATATGGCCCCTTGATTTGTTTTTCGACTAGAGATTATAAACAATCAACATTTTAAAATTTTAATTTTCGTCCACATAACTATTAGTCTAATACTAATACAGTATAATTTAATATAAAAAATCAAGATCTAACATAAAAAAAATTAATCTTATCAGTATCTGGAATACTGTGAAAAACAAAAACAAAAATCTATCTGTAGAAATCGCAGATATAATGTTCAGTTTCTGCACCGGCATATTCATTGTGTGCACATAAAAGACAGCTATGATACTGTATCTAAGATTCCCCTCTGCTATTACTTGAATAAGACTCCTCGCAAATGATGCACACGGCGTCGTCTTTATCAGGAATTGAACCCTGTGAACTTAGTTCGGAATCTGTATTCTCTTCAATATTGGAATGATCACTTTTTTCGGTGTCAGAATCTTCGACGGTAATACATTTCCGAACTTTCTCTTGGGCTTCTTTGCAAATTTGACCTCGTCCTCGTCCCCTTCCGCGTCCACAACTCTGTTTACGGTCTTCAGCTTTCTTAAAAGATTGTTCTAATTCAAATTTATAAGGCGATGATGTAATTACAGTTGCTTTTGTTGATTTTCTTCTCCGATTTAAGGTTTCTATTTTAGGCTTGGGTATTGGTAAAATTTGATGGGGTAGTGTAAGCGAAGCGTTTACAGCTGATGATGTTCCTGGTTTTGAATAGAAGACAGAAGGCTTTATAGTAAGCAGTCTTCCATGTTCTTTAGATGATTTGGGTTAAAGAGATACGAAATCTGATGTTGACGTGCTTGGAGCACATGACTTCAGTTAAATTGAGGATTCAGGAACAGTGCATGAAGTGGGTTGGAGAGACGATTCTACAGTTAATGTAGCAGTTTCGACAGACAGCTTAGGTAGGTTCATCATCAAAGAAGTTGTACTCGATGAAATATTTTCCGCTTCATTTTGAAGCGATTGTGACTGCTAGAAAATCAGCATCCTGAAAAATTTGAGGATTAAAGGGATATATTCCAGTCGCTCTAAAACCATTTACGGCAATCTCAGCTGGTGCACATTTTAAGTAAGCTTTACCCAATAACTCAACAATATCATGAGACTTACGCATTATGTCACAATGTAACAGAAATTTTCTTATTTCCTCACAATAATGAGATTTAAGTGCACCCACAAATATTTTATTAAGCGATTGCAGCTTGTGCGTAGTATGAGGAGGCAAGCTGATAATGGTAACATGCTTTTCACGAGCAACTTCTAGAATATTAACATTACGAGTGTGGCTGTAATGGTTATCGAGTATAAGAAGGACATGAGAATCCTCTGTTTGAGTGGTCTTTGATACAAAATGATTGAACCATTCAGAAAATAAATTGGTTTGTATCCAACCAGAAGGGTGTACTTTTTCGATGGCTCCTGGCGGAGCCCCATTCAATAATACATCTGTAAACATTTTTCTTGGGAAAATTAACATTGGTGCGATGAAAGTTCCTCCGGCGCTCATTGCGCACACCAACGTCACTAAAGACCCGCGTTCTGCTGCAGCTAACGCCATTATTTGCCTTTTACTTTTTCTTCCTATCACTTGCGGTACTTTTGATTGCACGATTGTAAGTCCAGTTTCATCTACGTTATAGACACGGTCGGAAGAATAATTTTTTCTTGCATATTCAACCTCTAACAGATCAAAAAACTCCTTAACTGCTTGGCGATTGAATCCTTGCACTCGAGCGTAAGATGTTTCCATTGGTTTTCTGAGAGATAATTGCTTTTTATGTCTATTTAATAAATGGTCGAACCATGCTCTATCTGCTCTTTTATTTTTAAACGGATTTTGGATGTTATTTTTGACTGCTTATTGATAAACCATTCGCCTAACATCCAAGCGAGGAAGTCCATAAAAGGTGCACTTCATTTGCAAAAGATAATCGACTAATTGTTTCTCCAGAGTTAAAGGTAAAATAGTTTTTCTACCAAACGGTTTTCGTACTAACAGATCTAATGATAAGTCAGGATCATGAACTAGCCTTCTTAACGTAGTTCTTGGTACAGCAAATGTTTTGACTGCTTTCTTAAAACCCATATGCTTATTACGAACAGCCTTTACTGCCTTTTTCACGTCGTTAGCACTTTACAATTTCCTCTTTTTTTCTCAGATTTAGGAGAAAGATGCAGACATGTAATATGCCCCCCCCCCCAATGTGTATGTAATATGGACCCGGGTCCATAATGCATACACATTGAGGGGGCCATATTAAAGCAATAGTTACATAATTACATTATAAACAAAATATCAAAAACAATTTATATCTCTTGCAAAATGTTCATAGTTACCTTTAAAAGTTGATATTCAATGGTTTTTCTACACACTAATCATCAGAGAAAGATGATGTTTATAACTGGTTTCTTCGAAAACACAACATAAACACAAGAACGGCAAAAAGTTTTGTTAAGCACGTGAATGAAGCGAGCTTTGTAAGTCGACTAAAGGCTAAACGCGGTAGTTCTCAGGTCCTGACAAGTTTCGATAGATAAAGATAAATGTAGTATCAAGCGTAAATCAACGCAATCAATGGTATTGGCGGAAGTGACAAATTCACACATATTCCCACCTTCTATACAATATATTTTTATTTATAGTAATTAAATTCGTACAGTTTAATTATTAAGAAAATTTAAACAAAAAAATAAGTTAATTATAGAAACTTAACATCCTGTAATAAAGAAACGAGAGATCTTTGACTCGTCGTTACGGAAATATATTAATTTTTAAATTTTAAACATACTTACCACCTAACACATAGTTCAAACTCGTCCTGCCTAAAACAGAATATAAATAAAAGGAAAATAATTATTTTTATTTTTTATTACAAGTTAACCCACTCATAGTCTGTTATTTCTGACAATATTCTTTTGAAAACAATAATATTAGAGAGGATATTATTATGTATAAAAGCTGCCAACGCGTTAATATATTGTATTCGACTGAAGAACATGTCCTCGAGGATAATATTTTTTTTATTATTACCTTAAAATTACGCTATAAAGCCGTTTTTGTTTGTACGGATAAATTGATCGTAGAAATTCTACTCTAATCAACCCGACAATTTTCGCAGGAGTTAATAATTTGTTCCCAACAGTGAAGAAAATTGATTGGTTGATATAAACCTTAATAGAAACCAATTCACTCATTATTCTTGGAGTTCAGTTTTTCGTATTAGATTTTCAATTATTTTATATAGGTTACCAGTGGCGTTAGACCTATCGATACTTTTATTACATAACTGACAATAAAGGTTCCTACAAAAGCTATACCGAAATATAGAAAACGTGGCGGATACAAATATAAGAGCTTTAGAATAGTAAAATAACAATAATAAATAGAATAGAATAATATAATGGTGTTTTTATTATATATTTTTTACAGTTTTTATTAATTAATTGATTTAATTTGTCTAATACTATTATTAAAAACTTCGTATTTCGAATGATAATATATTTTAATATTAGCCTGTTTTAAAGTTGAAGATCAATTGAATGAAACATATATATGTACAAAAGATCTTTCAGGCCACATTGTGGAAAGGTCTGCGAGGCTAATCGGAGCACACTAACTAGTTTGCTCTAGAGGTCAAAAAACCCTTTTAGTTATATACAGTGAAACTTCTCTATAACCGACACAAATGGGCAAAAATGATTATCAGTTGTGTAGAGTTGTCCGTTGTGTACAGTTATCGCTTAATAAATTGAAATAAAAAAGAAGTTTTAATTTGATTGATCTTTAATTATACATTTTCGTACATACAGGGTGATTGATTAGTGTGAGGAAGCTCACTACATCTATTTAGTAAAATTTACAAAAAAAAGTTATTGAAAAAATTGTAGGAAACTTTAAACTCCACATTTTAAAACCAGTTACAATCTTACAGGGTATTCCATAAGATGGTAACAGACCAAACTTAAGTTTTTTTAAACGTAACACCCTGTATATTATTTTAAATTAGAAATCTACTTCACTTAAAACTGCTCTATTGCAAAATCGCTCATTGATCTATTGCAACCATAGTTTTTTAATAATTATTAAAAGATATAAAACGTATTCGTTTTCATATTATTCGTTAAATCAAATACAGGGTAAGTCAAAATGCAAGTACATTGAAATTGCAAAAACATGAATAAACAAAAACTGGTGTGACAGTGGAAAACGAAATGAGTGTGTTGATGGCGGTTACAGAAAACTCACACACAAATATAAGGAGTATTTCCAATGAACATTAGTTACTTCTCCTTTCAAAACATTCTATCTAAAAACAAGATGCACCCTTATCATATTCGAAAGCATTCAACAGAGAGATTTTTTTGATTATGTCCTATTTGGCGATGAAGCTACATTCCATCGAAACGGTTCTGTTAATAGGCATAACTTTCACTACTTTTCAATAAGTAATCCATACCACATAGTAACATATAGTCAAACAAGATGGTCTCTAAATGTGTGGGGAGGTATCGTCGGTAACCATGTAGTAGGACCATATTTTTTTGAAGATAACTTAAATGGTGAGATTTATTTAGATTTTATCGTAAATCAGTTACCGATATTATTAGAAGAGGTTCCACTTAATATACGTGAACAAATGTGGTTTCCACATGACGGTGCTTCTGCGCACCACAACGAATTAGTACGTGGTGAACTTAATGATCAGTTTGGTGAAAGATCGATCGTAAGGGATGGACCGGTAAGGTGGCCCCCAAGGTCACCTGAATTCAATAAAATGGACTCATTTTTTGGGGTTACGTTAAGAACGAAGTATATAATAGACCCCCAACAACAAGGGGTAATATAAAAAATAGAATCCGAATTGCATTTCAAAATATTTCTTTACAAATGCTTAGTAATGTAAGCAACTCTTTCAATGACCGCTTTCAAGTATGCATAGATGTTTTGGGAGGTAATTCTGAACACCTTACTTAAGTAAGATAAGTTAATATTTTTTATTTTTCTATGTGTTGTTATTTTTTTTTTAATTTTCCGTTGATTATGTTTTATAAATTTTATTTGAAATAAATTGTTTTCTTTTATGTGTCGTTATTTCGTTACTGAATTATAAACAATAATGTCAAACTGTCAGTTTCTGACAAATCAATCATGACCAACTCAAAATAATTATTGGTAAACGTTAAAATATCTACCAAATTAATACTTTGATGTAAAAATAAAAATATCTAGAAAACTGATAACTTTAGGTATATAGAGTACTTAATAAAATTTGAAGTACGATATTAGTACTTTTCGATAGTAATATAAAATACAGGGTGTTCTATTTAAAATTACCAAGAAAATAATGTACTTGCATTTTGACTTACCCTGTATTTGATTTAACGAATATTATGAAACCGAATATGTTTTATAATTTTTAACAATTATTTATTTATCTATATTTATTCTATTTTCTACATTCTACATTTATCTATTGCAACCATAGTTTTATAAACTATGGTTGCAATAGATAAATGTTCCTATACTCCTTTTTAATTATACAAGGAGTTAAACTTGATACGATGTTCAGGTAATATTGGTTATAACTTTTTAAATACCCGGTACAGCATAATAAAACTTTACATTGTTGTGATGTGGAAGTGAAGCAAATTTAAAATTTAAAATAAAATAGAGGGTGTTCTATTTAAAAAAACATAAGTTTGGTCTGCCACCATCTTATGGAACACCCTGTAAGATTATAACTAATTTTAAAATGTGGAGTTTAAAGCTGCCTACAATTTTTGTCAATTATTTTTTTTTGTAATTTTTACTATAACAGATCTACTGAGCTTCCTCACACTAATCAATCACCCTGTATCTGTGTAAGCATATACACAAATAAAACAAACAAAATACTAATGTAAAAAAGGTAGGTATTAATTCTTAAATAAATCATCAACTTTGGTTTGTTTTTTGTTTTGAACATTATTTTTTACAATTTCTGACTTAACATTTAGAACTTTAGAATTTTTGACTTACTCTGGCATCACCTTTATATATAAAAAATAATAATTATAAGTCTCTTAATTTTAGGTAAGCCTCATTTAAATTACTTACAGTTGTAGTAAAGTCTAGTTCATCGTCACTCTCGTTGTCAGAAATATTGGACTCCTGTTCGTTTTCTTTAAAATCACCAACACAACTAGCTAAGTTTACTTCAGGATTTGCCGTCAATAGGGACGCATCAATCCCTAGGTAGTCCAAAAATTGTCAACTTCATGACTTTTGCAAAAGGTTGACAATGTCAAATCATCTTCTAGGTCTTGAAGCTCAAGATTTTCCACAATTTCTTTTCCATTACTATTGTTTTTTAAAAATCCGCCCCTAATGAAACACTTTTCAATTATTTTGGTTGAGACATTTATCTCTCCATGGAGAGACATTTATTGCTCCATGCTGCCACAATCCAAATTAAGGCGTTAGCAATTGTTGTGGACTTCTTCAGTTTAGCCGTTAATACAGAACATTCTATGATGATAACATTATTCCCATTAAAATCTTTGTGTACAGTGATTTAAAGTTTTTAATTATTCCTATTTTTTTGTTAAATATGTGCAGGCAATCTGTCATGGTATCCATAGTCATCCAGGCCTTCATGTTGTAGTATCAGTCAACTTGAAGTTTACCAACATGAAAATTTTTAAAATATCGAGGATTTTTACTTTTACCAATCACCAAAGGTTCTTCTTTTTCCCCATTTAAATTTGCACACAATAATATGGTCAGCCTTTTCTTTAGCAGATTTACCCCCAGTGAACTTTTCATTATGAAATGTAAAAATTTACTTGGTTAGGTTCAATAATACAGATCAGTCTTGTCAACGTTATAAGTATCTTCAGGTAAATAGCCACTTTATAAATTTGGCAGTTTTCTTAGCCAACCTGAAACGTCGACAAGGTTACCATTTGCAGCTTTTCCAGAAATTTCTCTAAATTTAATGTTATATCTTAAGCAAAACTTGTCAAGCCAAATGTTAGAAGCTTTAAAATTCAAATTTAGTTCTTTCGTCGATTCTAAAACTCTTTCTTTTATTATTGATATAGATAATTTAATGTTCTTACTTCTCACTTTACAAAACAAATCGTACTCGAGAGTATCGATGGCAACACCTTCAGTTTTAATTCTCTTTTTTTTTTAATATTTCGACTTTTACTATATCACTTTTTTTAATCGGCTTTTTCCTTTAAAAAATTTTTACCGAATCATTTTTTAATAAAAATTGTTCTTTTTGATTGGCTGTCACTTCAACGGAGTTCAATGAGTCATGTAACGTTCAGCGCCCAATTCGGAGTTTTAAAAATAACGTTTTCTGCCATTATAAACATTTTTTCCAATCAAATGTATTTTATTTTTTTGTATTGAATTCAGCTTAACACCATTACTTAATTTTTCTCGGGTTAACAATGTTTTTCATAAACTTTTATAGTTGTGAGCATCACTACATTCAACTATACTGTTGAAAATATTTAGAGTTTGAACAAATGCTTTGGCAACAGAATTACTACATTTAAAACATGCTATGATAACAATAACAATGTTTTATCTTTTCTTCTTTTGTTATTATTTCTTAGTCTAATTCTATTAAGTGTATATATTAGCGATTTTGACAGATAGAATTATTGCGTATAGAGATATGGGTTTGTCGTATCGCGAAATTGGTCGTCCTGTTAATTGTACAGCAATGACTGCTATGCGTGTCTGTCGTGTGTGGACGAACGAAGGTAGAGGAATACGAAGAAGACCAACTAGTCAACCGAGGCGTACCATATAGCATCAGAATAGGTGCTTTGGATTACTGGCTCTGCGAAACCGTTTTGCTGCTACGCGTCAAATTGCTGACCAATGGTTAGGAGTAGTAGGTAGACCTGTTAGCATGCGTACACTATAACATCGCATTGAAGTCTTTGGGCTCGTTTCATTCCGCCCACGACTAGTGTTTCCTTTCAACCTTCAACCACCTTCATCAACGTTTGAATTGTTTAGTTCACGAGTTCAATTGTTCACGATTCTGTTTAGGAATGCGTGATGGTCTTAGGATGGTAAAACGCCACCATGGAGAGCGACGAGATATCGGATTTGTTGTGGACAGGCATGTACACAGGACAGTTGGAGTAATAGTTTGGGGGGCTATTGCCTATGGTAGCCGATCACTACTTGTGTTTATTCGAGGCAATATGACAGCTACGCGTTATGTTGATGACATCTTACAAACCACTACACTGCCTGATCTCGACGGCCATCAAGACGTCCTTTTTCAGACAACGCGCGTCCCCATATTGTTCGTCACACTATGGACTTTCTCCAAGAAGCTGGCATTAATGTTGTGCCGTGGCCACCTCGTGCTCCGGATTTAAATCGTATCAAACATGTATGCGATATGATGGGAAGGATACTGTTCACTTTGCACCATTCTCCACTGACTCTGGCATAGTTAGTATATGAGGTTCAAGTTGTTTGGAACGAGGTGCGATAAGCAGTGATCGATCATTTCATCGGTCATCAATGCCTAGACGTATACAGAAGTGTATTCAGCTACTGGGTGCCAAAAATATTATTATTATTTTTTTGATTACTTGTAAAAATTTTTGACAACGTTATCGTTTTATTCTTGATGTAATTCTACCATGTTGCCAAAAAATGAAGTTTAAGAAACTATTCCTTCTGGGTGTAACACTTCTAATGTCACTGAGTATAGTACAAGTCAATAGCGTTTTTATAGAAAAAAATTAATTTAATTTACTTTTCCGGGTTTTCCGATTCTTCTAGGAGGTGAAAGTACACCAGTTCTTATTTTTTCTTGAGCTACCCCAGTTGAAAAAAAATTCCACTCTAAAAAAAAGAAGCTCGGAAAGGTCTTTTCTTCACTTTTTCTTGTCGGTATTTTACAAGTACGATCACTTTAACGGGTTCCTTCATACTCCTACTCTGTATATGCCATTTATAAATTGGATCATAAAATCTAGTTTTTTATTGAATCTCTCTTCTATTTTTATCTCTTAATATTAATAACTAATGTAAATATGATTTTAAGAAAAAATGGTACTTTTGATAATTTTTTTCCACAGGAGGTTTATTTAAAAAAATTGTGCTTTTCATCATCTTTTTAGACAGCCTACTCACAAGCCCGTGACTTAAAAAATACTAAAGTCATTATAAATGTGTTTAAACTAAAATGTCAGCTCTTTTTCAATAACAATTGCCATAAAAATCTTTTTTTACTACGTCTTAAAACTAAAGTCTCAAAGAATCGATTGGGATCTGCTTAATATGTCTAAAGTCACTGTTTGGGCAAGTACAATTGTTTAAATAATCGTTCTCCGGAACTAACAAATTATGTAACTTATAAACTATTTGGTTGATCTGGCTAAAATCTAGCACACTTCAATAACTCATTAAGGGTCTCAATTGTAAGTAGTTATATTACATTATGTCGTTATGCAAAAACTATTAACTATTCTAAATTACTGTAAAAATTATCTCCAGTCAATTTATGTATTTCACATAACTTAAAAACTTACAAATTAAAGAAACTTTTACTATCTACAACTTTTATTTAAATAATTGTTCTCTAAAGTATAAGCAACGTTTTATAGGAAAAAATGTTTTTTTTTTCACTTTTTATGATCGTTTAAAAAAAAAATCAAAATCAGCTGTACGTCTTTACGGATTTGTCATTAGCTACCCTTCATATATCTTCTTGAACTTTGAAATAGCTGTAAGGTAGACTGAACTATATTAAAATTATTCTTTTTTTTTTAAGATTAAATTTTCTAAGATATTTGTAAAAATATAAATTCTAGTTTGGGTTTTTTCAGTTTTCTTAGTGTTCCGATACATTGTAACAACATCCATCTATACATTTCTAATATTTTATTACTATAATTTTAATAAATATCTATTTTAAGAATATACCAAAGCTGGCCTAGATATTAACCTCACGAAAACAGAGTACCTATCTACAAGTGAAGAAGACATAGAAGATCTACAGAATGATGACAACGTAACAATCAAAGGAAAGGATAAATTCAAATACCTGGGGTTTATAATCACGAAAAAGGCAACAACAGAGGAAGAAATTACACAAAGATTAGGACAAACAAGAACAGCAATCCGACAACTTAACTCAGTATGGTGGGATAGACACCTAAATATAAGGACAAAAACGCAGATTTATAAAACATCAGTGCGAAGTATTATGACATATGGGGCTGAAAATTGGATCATAAACAAGAAAAACAGCAGTAAGATAGTAGCAACAGAGATGTAATGCCTGCGAAGATCCTGCAGAGTAACAAGAATAAATAGGAGAAGTAATGGCAAAATATAGCAAAGAGCATCAATGGAAACAAACATACTAACATATATAGAACAAAAAAGACTAAAGTGGTATGGACATGTAAGAAGAACTAGCGACAGCAGATGGATAAAGAGAATAACCGAATGGAGCCCCATAGGAAGGAGGAAAAGAGGACGACCCCGAAAATCCTGGAGGAACGAAGTAGACGACGCCATGAGTAGGAGAGGCATAAACGATGGAGAATGGAACAACAGAGAGAGATGAAAACGGTTGAGCGAGGGAAGGCAGTGAATACTGTAGAATCCCTAAATATATATATATATATATATATATATATATATATATATATATATATATATATATATATATATATATATGTTTTAATAAATTTAGATACGTTATTAAATTACAAATAGCTTACAGAATCACCTACAAAGATTTGCGTTTATTTTCTGTAGTTGTTATAGGGCAAAATACTAGCGATTTTTCCGTGACAATCATTGATAAATGTATCTAATAATTGCTTTTGATAAATTTAGTGGTAACACTATGTAATAAACAAAATACGCAAAAGTACTTACTTTTTTACTTAAAAACAATTTATAAACAATATAAACTATTTGAATTACAATACTAAAGGTAAAGACCGCTAACTTATATGAAAAGTGACACAATTTTACTGAAAAAGCATAGACAATCCTTTAAAACGAGAATTTAGAAAGCAATTTTTGTTAATTTGTTGCTTTTATTCGAAAAATAGCTTTAAAAGTTTATTTTTTTAAATTCTATTAATAACTTTCCTAAAAATGAACAAAAAACTTTAATTTTGCTTGAGACTTTAAAAATTTTAAAAATTTTCATTTAACAGTTATTGCAAAATTGAAATTGTTTACCCCAGAAAGCTTTTATCTACAACGTTATTATGAGTAACATATTAGGCACATATAAATTCTGAAAGCGCCGAATTAAAGAGAAAGCTTTATTTTATTAAGTTAAATCATTTAATGGATTAAAAATTTATGTTAAATATTGTAAAATAGGTTTTTAAAAGTTCCGTGGTTTTAAGCTTATAAACAATTAAAATAACAGATGCAATAATATGTCTTCTTCTTCCTATTCCGTCCCCATTAAAGGAGGTTGGCGACCACATTTTTAAAAGCTTCTCTGTCTTTTGCAACGTGGATGTTGGACATTTGGACACGTGGACATTTTTACACGAATTATAAAAAAAAACATAATATTCTACGACACTTAAAACTCGAGTTTGCCCTTTTTTTTCAAAAATTCACCGACGCTTTGTTTATAAAGGCCGGTTTTCACGTACGTCTTATTGTACGTTTTGTTGGATAGGACAAATCCTATACAATAAAACGTGGCATGTAAACAGCAAAACGTACGCCTTGTCGAATCGAAATGAAATCCAAGGTCAGATCGTAGAAATGATGGGAGAAACATAGTTTTGCGAGAACTGATAGGATAAAACGTTACGTGAAAATACATGTTCAGACAAGTCGTCCGATCTTGACTTATTTGACGACTAGTTCCACTGCAGTTCGTTTCATTTTTCCCAAAAAAAGCTTAATAATATCAGAATTGCGGCAATGCACCCATGATTTTCTCGGGGAATTTATTGAATTGTATAAAAGTTTTTAAGTAGTTATGTTTTAAAACCAAGTAGATTGCATTACAAGTTTCAGGAATTATTTGGCTTAACGCTGGTTTGGATATTATGATTGTGAACTCCAAGTTCGTGGGGTGTAATGGCTTTTCTCATGAGGTGTCTTATTTCAATATGTATGATGTTACCAACTCTAGCAATTGACAATAGGCTGAGGTGTCCATTCGCAAATAATTGCGCCAGTCATCTGGTTCGCCTCTTTTAGTAACGAGACGTGGGAATACTGGCTTCTTTTTAGAAGCCCACTCTCTTGACCATCTTGTCTTTTCCCTCTTCATCCCCTTTTTCCTCAGTCGTAGTATCTTTATAGTTGAAAAAATGAAAGAAAGCAGCCGTGTTTCCTCCATAATAAAAAAAACACTAAACAAACTTCACACAACTCAAGACTCTGAATTAGAAATGAGGTAGAAAATGGAAGGAAAAACGTAGTGTGTATACACTGGATAAAACGTATATTTTGTCGTACGTTTTATATGACCCACAAAACGTACAATAAGACGTAGTGTGAAAACGGGCCTTAAAACAATAAGCAATACAATAAGAACCATTTAAAGGATTAAAAAATCAAGTTTAGACAAAAAAATTTTAAATCGATTTATTTACGTCTTTAAAAATGAGCCGTCCATGATGTGCCAAACATAAAGGGTTTAAAAACGAAGCGATTTTATCATTTTAAAAATAATTTTATAAATTCGTTATTTTAAATTACAAAAGTCGTAATATATCCGGTTCTAAGCAACGCAAATTATTCTCTTTTTTTATTTGAGGTACCTCGTGGCATACAAACAATTTAAAATAAACATTTATTTAAATACAAAAATTTTCATTTATTATTATAAGTAGAAAATTAAGTAATAAGCTACTTAAATATTTATGTATTCTAGTTATAACTAATATCTTTTTACAATAGATTTTACAAAAATTTATTTTTTATTTGAAATCTATACGTTTTAATATATCTTGAATTATTATGATTATTTTTACAAATATTTTTTGACATTAGACATTACAAATATATTTTACACAAATTAATTATTGTTACAAATTTTGTATGATTGTAAATAAAAATTACGTAATTAATCTCTATATACTTAGCATATAACAATTTCCATACTTAATTCTACTATTGTTATGAAATGATATTTATTTATGTCTATTTAATTTATAATGTCTTGTTCTTATCTTAATTCATTAAAAGGCACAATAATTTATATCAATTTATTTAAACGAATAATACACATAATTTATTTGGGCGAGCGTAACAATAAATATCGCGGCCGCGGGTCTTGAGAATTAACTGCCCCTCCATATAAAAATGTTGTATTTATATACGAAATCCTGATATACTAGAATAGTCGAGAACATCTAGTTGGAGGATTCACCATAATTTGAATCTAGATCCTTTGCCAAATTTCTACAACAAAACAGAATTATTAGTCATCATATATTTAGGCCAGTATATTTATCGTAACATTGCCCCCCTCTTAAAAGATGGTTCCTCCTGGAACCTTGTCGGGACTGGAACCGGAACTGTATGCTGGTATCGGCAACTGGACCCTCTTTTACAACTTCCAGTTGTATAAAAATGACAAGGGACGGTTTTCTCTCCGCACAAGGTACTTAGCGGATTGCAACAGACTAAAACCTGGACTTCGGTGTCTTTGAAGATCTCCTCCACCATATTTCGGATAACCCTCCAATCTAGTTGGCGGCACTCCAACTTTGGCATGGCTAACTTTTGCACGTCGGACTCTAGTACGTGCTCTCTCAATTGAAGTAAGGCTTCCCATACATCTCGGTAGGTAGGTTGGTCACAGGCAGTGTCTTTTGTTACCAGGTAGAAAAGGTAACGTGATGCATCTTGGAGTTTCAAGGTTTTACCGGGAGCTGGCACTTGGCATTGAAGTTCTGCAACTCGACCAAACTTCCTTCGAAAGACGGATGCCAACCCTGGTGCGTCTTTGATACTGGCCGGGATGGTAAGGGCCAGCGAGTAGTCATCGGGGAGCGCGAGTAGATCTTGCTTTTCTTCAGTGGTAACACCATGTCTTGCTTTACCGGTACCTCCATAGGCACCCATGAATTCCTCAAACGTGAGGTCAGACACGTCTTGGACTTGGTTTACCTCCACTTCTTTATCTACGTCGTGGTCACCTTCGAAAGACGCCAGCCGGTTATGGTGTACTATCATCGGCTTTCCCCTCGGAATCTTGCTTATTCGGTAGATGACATCGTTGATCTTCTCCATAATTAGGTATGGGCCTTCCCAAAACTGCTGCAATTTGGGAGAACAACATTTTCGCTTCTTGGGGTTATAGAGCCAGACCTTGTCGTTCTTCTTAAAGCAACCCTTTTCGGCTTGTGTATCGTACCGTTTCTTCATTCGGTCGCTAGCGATCTGAAGGTGGGAACGGACCAACTCATGTACATCGTCCATTCTCCTTCGTAATTCGGTCACATAATCTTCACCTGCTACATCTTCTCCAGGTCGACACCCAAATTCTAGATCACAAGGTAGTCGCATTTCGCGTCCGAATAGGACTCTGGATGGTGTCTGGCCTGTTGATTCGTTAACAGCAGATCTGTAGGCCATTGTGAAGAACGGAAGGTATTGGTCCCAGTCTCGCTGATGATCGGACACCATCTTTGTCAAATACTTGCCGACTGTCCTATTCATCCGTTCTACCATACCATCAGATTGCGGATGATATGCTGTAGTTCTTGTTTTCTTCATGCCTAGTCTATCACATATTCCTTGGAATATATCGCTTTCGAAGTTCCTGCCTTGGTCACTATGTATCTCCAAAGGCACTCCAAATCGGCTGATATATTCTTGGATCAACTTATCTGCAACGGTGGCGGCCTTCTGGTCTGGAAGTGCGTAAATCTCGACCCACTTAGTAAAGTAATCCATTACTACCAACATGTACTTGCCTCCATTTTCACTTTCTGGAAATGGCCCAGCGATATCCAAAGCTATTCTTTCAAACGGGCTTCCAACATTATATTGTCTCATAGGAGCTCTCCTTTTTCGGTAAGGCCCGTTACTCGTGGCACAAATAGTACATTTCTTACACCAGTCTTTTACGTCGTCGGAACTGTTCATCCAATAAAACCGTTCCCGAATTCGCTGAAGGGTTTTCTTTACCCCAAAATGCCCTCCCGATGGACTGTCGTGTAACTGACGAAGTACTTCGGCTATTCTGCTCTTTGGGATCACCAACTGTCTTCTCTTCTCCGAACCGTCATCATTTTCCAGGACTCGTTTGAGCAAGCCATCTTCGATGATAAATGAGTCCCACTGGGCCCAATACGTCTTAACTACTGAGCATAGGTTTGATATTTCCTGCCAAGGTGGTCGACGGTTTTCCTCTTTCCATTTTCGGATTTTCTGTATAACTGGATCTCTCTCTTGTTCTTCCCTTATCTTAGTAGGCGTCCAGTCGTCGTTGACAATCGTCGTTCTTAGCACTGCTGCTTCCTTGGATTCCGTTTTGTTGCAGTGGGAACACTCTGCTGGGCATGGCCTTCTGGAAAGAGAATCAGCGTTTCTATGGCTAACTCCGGCCCGGTGCTCAATCTTAAAATCGTATTCTTGGAGTCGTTCGATCCACCTGGATATCTGACCCTCTGGATTCTTAAACTGCATCAACCACTTAAGCTCGGCATGGTCGGTTCGGATTAGAAACTTTCTGCCATAGAGGTATTGATAGAAGTGCTCTACTGATTTCACTACTGCCAGAAGTTCTCTTCTCGTGACGCAATAATTCCGTTCAGGTTTTGAAAGAACTTTACTAAAATATCCGAGAACTCGTTCCTGTCCTCCTTGAATCTGAGACAGCACTCCTCCAATTCCCACATTACTTGCATCCGTATCTAAGATGAACTCTCCTTCTGGCAGTGGATACCCTAAAATTGGTGCTGTTATTAAATGCTTTTTCAACGTTTCAAAGGCATTTTGGCAGTCTATATCCCAGCGGTATTCTCTTGCTTCCTCTGTAAGTCGCGTTAATGGCTTAGCGATATCTGCAAACTTCTTAATAAACCTCCGGTAGTAAGTACATAGTCCAAGAAAACTTCTCGCTTGATGTTTGTCAGTTGGTTTTGGCCATTCCTTAATGGAATCGATTTTTCCCTTATCCACGGCCACTCCTTCTTTACTGACTATATGACCCAGATAATTGACTCTACCTTGAAATAGCTGGCACTTCTTGGGGTTTAGCATCAATTGGTCAGCTTTAAGTCGATTAAAAACGTTTTCTAAATTCCTCAAATGATCTGCGAATGTCTCTCCCAAGACGATTATGTCATCCAAATAAACCAGGCATGTTTTCCAAGATAAACCTCTCAACACATTTTCCATAAGCCTCTCAAATGTCGCAGGAGCATTACAGAGTCCAAATGGCATAACGTTGAATTGCCACAATCCAGATCCTGTGGTGAAGGCTGTCTTTTCTTTATCTACTGGGTCCATTTCTACCTGCCAGTATCCAGACTTCAAATCCAAAGTAGAAAACAATTTGCTTCCAGCCAATGTGTCCAATGTGTCATCGATCCGAGGCAGAGGATAACTATCTTTCTTGGTAACGTTGTTCAGCAAACGGTAATCCACACAGAACCTCGTCGTTCCGTCTTTCTTCTTAACTAGGACCACCGGAGAGACCCATGGGCTCGTAGAAGGTTCTATCACCCCGTCTTTCTTCATTTCCTGAACAATCGTTTCCGCTTCCTCTCTTTTCGCCTGTGGTAATCGTCGAGCTGTTTGACGAATTGGCTTAGCATTACCAGTATCAATTTTATGCTTAACAACCGTAGTTCTTCCCGTCTTTCCTCCTTTCGGTACGAAAATATCACGATACTGCCGAAGAAATTCCCTTAATTTCCCTTTCTCCATCTGATTTAGAGACTGTCCTGCAACTGCAACCATTTGGTCGAATTTATCGTTGGAATTATCAGATGTTGTCGCCTGACGGATTATGGATGTCACAGGTACACAAGTTCCTACTTTTGTCTCTTTCTTTATGGTCACTGGGTAGTCGTTGACATTGATAAGTCTCACAGGAATTTCCTTAGCCGAAGTCACCAATTCCTTTCCAATTATGATTCCACGGCCAACCTCATCGTCGTGGTTCCAAGGCTCCATCATAACAGGCCTCCCTTCGTCTACAATTCCCTGTAGTCGCGCTACTATGATCGTTTCGCTTCTCGCAGGCACGACTGTATCTTCTGTAATGGCTGCTTGCACAGTGTTGTCATTATGTGGATGGAGAAATACCTCCTCGTTGCCAACTTTGATTACCTTATTCTTAAAATCCAATTGGAATCCATGCATATTCATTACGTCCATTCCTAATATAACATCCTCTTCGATGTCAGCAACTATAACAGTATGGACAAACTTTTCTGCCCCAATTCCCAATTGTACCTGGATTTCTCCATGAATGTTGGCATTTTCACCTGTAGCGGTCCGAAGTCGTAACCTCGTTGGTAACAGTTTCTTTCGGCTGTTTATAACTGTCGGGCGTATAATGGTTCTGGTCGCTCCGGTATCCACCAACAACGTATGCTTTTTACCATTTATGTCTCCATCTACATATACACTATCTTCACGGCATTTCAAAGAAGCTATTAGTATGAGAGGGTCTTTGGAAAAGTTTTGGGTCGAAGCTGCCCCCCTAAGGCTGACCCGTTCTAGTTTTCCTGATGGTAAGTTTCTTGATTTGCGTCGTACCTAGGGTGCTTACAGGAGCTTCGTACGTGTCCTATTTCGCCACAATTCCAGCATCTGATGGTCTTCGTTTTCTTGTATGTCATGCTTTTCATCATATTAACGAGCTGGTCAAGTTTATCTTCATCTCCTTCCTCTTTTACAGTCCTAACTTTACTGTACCCGCCAGAGGCCTGCGTAGCTGACTCGTATTCGAGAGCGGCGGATAGGACATCAACCAGCGTCTTGTGACGAGCTAATCGCAGTATTCTCTGCATTTCATGATCACGAAGACCATCAATAAATGTTTGAACGGCCAATTTTTCCATCATGTCTTCGGGAGCTGTTGGATAAGCATATCGTACTAATCTGGCAATATCTACCTTATATTCTTGAAGAGCCTCATCTTTCTTCTGTCTACGATTTTTAAGCTGTGACTGATATACATGCTCCAAATGTTCGTGGCCATATCGCATATTTAACCTCTTCTTCAGTTGTTCGAAATCATCGGTCTCCTCTACGGCTATGGTCTGAAGCACATCTAAGGCATCTCCTCGAAGAGCGATAGTCAGGTTTACAGCCTTTTCTTTTTCAGACCATCCATTTGCTCTTGCGGCTGATTCGAACTGTTTCATGTAGTTGTTCCATGATGATTTTCCGTCGAAAGTTTGGACTTTAACATGAATAGAACCTCCTCTTCCTTCAAATTTCGGCCGTGTCTCCAACTTACATTTCGTCTCGTCTTCTTTTGATGTTAGCAGAAACTTTGCTTTCCAGAGAAGAAATCTCGTTAGAAACTTTGCTTTCTAAAGAAGCGATGTCGCCGGATACTTTGTTCTCCAATGATGCGATGTCGCCGGAAACTTTGGCTACATCACCAGAAACTTTGGCTACATCACCAGAAACTTTGGCTACATCAGAAGAAACTTTCGAAATATCGTCAGAAACTTTGTTCTCCAATTTCGAAATCGACGAGATGATAGCATCTTCAAATATATAAGTCTCTGGATCTAGACCTTCTTCTAGCAAAGCGTTCTTTAGTCGTTGGACTAACTCAGCCTTTTTTCCGGTAGAAGCTAATTCTCTGTCTTCGAGATGTCTTCTTAAATTCGTCACTGTGAGCTCATAAATCGTAGCCATTTTCACAATTTATTTTACGTATTCCACTATTCCGACACCAATGAAATGATATTTATTTATGTCTATTTAATTTATAATGTCTTGTTCTTATCTTAATTTATTAAAAGGCACAATAATTTATATCAATTTATTTAAACGAATAATACACATAATTTATTTGGGCGAGCGTAACAATAAATATCGCGGCCGCGGGTCTTGAGAATTAACTGCCCCTCCATATAAAAATGTTGTATTTATATACGAAATCCTGATATACTAGAATAGTCGAGACCATCTAGTTGGAGGATTCACCATAATTTGAATCTAGATCCTTTGCCAAATTTCTACAACAAAACAGAATTATTAGTCATCATATATTTAGGCCAGTATATTTATCGTAACAGTTATTTATAATTATGTAGAGTTTATAACAATTAATTTGTTTAAACACATTTGTAATGTCTTTCA
The DNA here is from genome assembly GCF_040954645.1 of Diabrotica undecimpunctata. Lineage (NCBI taxonomy): Eukaryota > Metazoa > Arthropoda > Insecta > Coleoptera > Chrysomelidae > Diabrotica > Diabrotica undecimpunctata. Next base: position 98,914,265 of record NC_092806.1, read on the forward strand.
GTCACAAAAAGTAATTGTAAAAATAATCAGCAAAATAATTCAAGAAAAACTAATACGTGTAGATGTGATGTTTAAATAGAATAGAAACTTTATTTATTAGTTAAATTTATTTTGCTAGTACTAAGAGAAAATAAAATTTTGCAAAATAAATATTTATTTTAAACTGTTTAAACAAATTACTCAATACTCAATAAACAATTAAAAAACTAACTAATTGAATTTTTATAACCTATTCAACGAGGTAAAGTACGTCCACTCTATCTTTTCCCGTGCGTCATGATTCATTTTCAAGCAAGTTAAATCAAAATATTAAATGAAACTTACGTCGATGTGTAGATAATTATCATTGATACCTACTACTGTCAATGTAATAATTACGAAATGGCTATTATCCCGGTGGATGTTTTTTATAAAGTTAAATTTAGTAAATATATTATTTATTATAATTTTTGTATATTTGGATTAGTATTCGTCGGGAATAGGATAAATAAAAATATGATGAAAAGAAGATTAAAAAGCAATATTATTATTATTTGTACAATCTGCCAAAATGATTAATTTTGTATCAATTTTATTCTATTGTCACATACCAGCAGTGTCGAATGCGGAATTAAAATTAGTTTAATATTTAAAAAAAATACAAATAAACTGTTTCAAATATAAAAGAAATAATAAATTTGACTTACTCACAATCAATTTAATTTAACTATCCAGACGACCGATTTCGCTTTCTACAATATGCAAAGCATCTTCAGGTCTCGATACAAAGTTAAATAAATGCTGAAATAATAAATCCATATTAGGGTGTTGTCTAATAAAGATAAACAAAGCTAGATGATATAAATTATATAAATTACAGTAATTATGCCAATATTACATGTCTGTGGTTTTTCAAAATGAATAAAATGTTTAAGCAGACAAGGTAAGACCCACAAATTGGTAAAATAGTCTATTAAAATGTGATAAATTAATAAATGAACAAATAAATAAAACATTACTTACATGCCGGTACTCTATTAATTGATGGTTGAAAGAACATGGTTCAAACTATTCTGTATTGTTGATTGGAGAACTTAAGTCTGCTTTTGTAATTATTTGACAGTAAACGGGAAAGTTCTTGAGGAGACAGATTTTATCCAATGAAGTAGAGATAATGTAATTGTTTGTTTGATGAAAGTAATGTTCTATACCATTGAGTTATTTAAAAGTTATTTATATTTATTCTAGAGATATATTTATGAAATGTGTGTTATTTATTAAGATTTTATTTTTGAAGGTGACAGTTGTGAGACAATGAATGAGATTAGATGTACAAATTTTGTGGGTGTGCAATTCTATCAAGTTGTAATTATCAAATTTCTTTGATAAAGTTCTGTTGTAATATGTGGCAAATGGTTGTAAAGTCCGGTATTTAAAGTTAAAAAAATTCAAAAAAATTAAAAACTAAGGACAATTTAAGACACACAGAAAACACTTAAAAAGGGGGGGACGAAACAGACATTAAATTTAAAAAAGGGGGAGGATTTGAATGCACCACATCTCTTACTTGGAGACAATGAGTTTTTTATGTTATTTATTAGATTTTAGAGGTAAATTTGACAAATGTAGGTTAAAGTGTGACAGTTCTTCTTCTATTTTAAATACTGTAAGTTAAGTTATCTAGTTTTATGAAATAAGCTGATATTAATAAATGTCCCTAAAATTTTTTAATTTTAGATATCAAAGTTAGTTGATGTGTTAATATTGGCGTACTTTAATAAACTTTAAATAATTAAATTTCAATGTAACAATATGAATAATTGAAATACATCTTCTATGATAACTAACTCAGTTTAGTCAAAGTTACAAAACAAACTTAAGTGATTATTTGGTAATTAAATTAAATATGTACATTTGTAATCAAAATGTATAACAAAGTTACAAACTTTCTTTGAAATAATTGTTGGTGTGAGTTATCTGTCATGGTGTGTATAAATATTTTTAAATATTTTATTCCAGTTCTGATATGTTAATATGGAACTTAAATAATAAGTAGATAAAATATTGATGATAAAATAGTTGATTAATTCAAGAAATTGACTGAATTATTAAGCATTCAATAGTTAGTTGGTCATTCTAATATCTCACAGTTGGGACCGGAAATTGGTTATACCAACAGGTAAACGGTTCTCTATTTAAACCGGTGTAAAGTAAATTTATTCTTATTTCAATTTTCCTGTACCATGAGCAGAATATCATCACACCGACATGAACAATGGTGAGTTTGTATAATAATTTTTGTAACACTTTAACATTTTCAAATTTATAGTAGTTTATAGTTAAATTATAATATTTCTATTTGAAAATGTAGATTTGCATATGATTAGGAATAACAAAGATCCATTTAATTAATACTACCTGTCTGAACGAAAGATTTTACAATGTTGTGTTGGGAACCATCAAACCACGTGTTGAATTTAAAATCAAATATTTTGTAAAATGAGTGTATTTCTAAACCAGATGGGATGTAATAATAATTTTGGGTTAAATAAGTTGAGGTACCATACCAGTTCAATACTGAAATTTAATATAGTTTAAGGAAAAATATTGTTTCTGGTAATATGTTAAAGAAATTCTGTGAACAAAACCCAGATCCATAGGGGACCAGATTTTAAAAATTTTATGTAGAAAATTTAAATAATCCAAGAAGTATATCAAATGCATTTGATTGTATATGGGATTCTGGAATAAAATATTGTTTGACCATGACATTGAAGTTAATTCCGAATAATGTGTGAAGATAATGGGTGCTATATGGAAACCTCATATGATAAGTTGATTTTGGGGAATCAGTTCTATAAGTGTATAGATTTTGGTGTGGAAACAAGGAATGGAGTGGAATCAGGTAATATTATTTATATTAAATTTTATAGTAATACTGAGTATACTGGTGTGTATTCTAGTTCTAATTGTGCATTTAATGTATTTGATGTGTGATTTTTTAGGGATTTTAATACTTCTAAATGTTCCAGGTTATTTAATAAGGAGCCTGTATTACAAGTATGAAGGATCTTGAAATCTGTTTGTGGATCAAAGATGTGGTTTGTTCGTCGGATATGTTGGGAGAAATGTGATTGACCAGATGTTGGACGTTCTGTATATCTAAGATGTTCTCTTAGTCTGATATTGAAGGATCTGAAGGTTCTACCGATGTAACATGCATTGCAGGTATGGCAGCTCAACTTATATACTCCGCTATACACAAGTGAGTTACGTTTATCCTTGTTATTCAAGAAAGTCAATCCTAAATTAGAGGCAGTTTTAAAAGAGATATTTATGTAGTCATCAAAGACTTTTGCAATCTTATAAGAAAGTTCACCTATGTATGTTAAAGAACGGTAAGGATTTTGTTCCACTGTTTCATTAAAATGTTGTGTATATACTTGGTGTTCTAACATTCTATTTGTTTTTTTGTGTAAAATTTTATTTATTTATTTTTTTATTCACTAGATTAATTGAATAACCGTTGTTTATAGCTATTTGTTAAATTATTTTTAATTCTTTATTAAATGATGTTAAAGTTAATGGTAACGATATTAAACGATTAATGTAACTGTAGAATGCTGCCATTTTATGTTGAATAGGATGATGTGAGTCAGCTGGTATAATTTTTTTTAACTTTAAATACCGGACTTTACAACCATTTGCCACATATTACAACAGAACTTTATCAAAGAAATTTGATAATTACAAGTTGATAGAATTGCACACCCACACAATTTGTACATCTAATCCCATTCATTGTCTCACAACTGTCACCTTCAAAAATAAAATCTCAATAAATAACACACATTTCATAAATATATCTCTAGAATAAATATAAATAACTTTTAAATAACTCAATGGTATAGAACATTACTTTCATCAAACAAACAATTACATTACACCTATCTCTACTTCATTGGATAAAATCTGTCCCCTCAAGAACTTCCCCGTTTACTGTCAAACAATTACAATAGCAGACTTAAGTTCTCCAATCAACAATACAGGATAGTTTGAACCATGTTCTTTGAACCATCAATTAATAGAGTACCGGCATGTAAGTAATGTTTTATTTATTTGTTCATTTATTAATTTATTACATTTTAATAGACTATTTTACCAATTTGTGGGTCTTACCTTGTCTGCTTAAACATTTTATTCATTTTGAAAAACCACAGACATGTAATATTGGCATAATTACTGTAATTTATATAATTTATATCATCTAGCTTTGTTTATCTTTATTAGACAACACCCTAATATGGATTTATTATTTTAGCATTTATTTAACTTTGTATCGAGACCTGAAGATGCTTTGCATATTGTAGAAAGCGAAACCGGTCGTCTGGATAGTTAAATTAAATTGATTGTGAGTAAGTCTAATTTATTATTTCTTTTACCTTTTGAAATGGACTCACACAAGCAACACATTCATGATTTGTTTTAAATATATTTATTTCGTTGAAATCATATAATAGAAGTATAACTTCTTACTTACGTACTAGGAACACACACTCTTTTTTTATTGAATATTGAATATTCTTTTTCACTATTGAGGAGATTGATGGACTCAACATTAAACAGTTTGAACCTTAAACTAACTATTACTAGTATAAACAAAGTCACAACAACAAAGTTAATATTGTTAAGAAGATTTAATTGTAAGTAATGTTGAGAAATACAAAACTATCAAGTGAATTACATAAAAAACAATTTTTTTTAATATATCTACCTTATAATATACCTTTAGTAAAACAATGACATAAGTGCAAATTTTTCACAAATTGAGTTAACAACATTACAATCTTAGTAATACTCGTCTTTGTCTGGGGATCCAAAAGTCAGAATTGCAACTCTTCATTTTGTCACTCATGTGACTTTGACACATTTATGGATTCAATTAAAGGAAAAAGATCTGTTTAGCGCTTATCGTATGTCACTCAATATTGTACTGAAAGACATTGGTTTTAAATGGCTAAAAAATGATCCAAGGCGAGGACTCATGGAACAATCTCATATTGCTGTGAAGAGAGCAGAATCTTTAAGATTATATAAAAAATATAAGCATGAAGAACTGTACAAGTTTGTTTTTATAGATAAAACTTGATGTATAGATCTATATGTGACTTATGGCAAGATGAGAATAAAATATGTGTAAAATCTATTAAAACTCATGGAAAACCGTAATGTATTTATATTCACCATAATATAATACCGTAATCATATTGAAAACATGAAGATGTTGAAGTAATTTTTTTTGTAGATATTCTTCATGCTGGTAATGAAAATGGCTCCATTAAGGGTGCAAATTCTATATTTTCCTCTAAATCGGCTATAATGGACTACTATGAAATAATGAATCAAGCAAATTTTTTATGGTGGTTTAAAAATCAACTATTAAAAAATTTGTCTTAACCATCCCTAATAATTATAATAGATAACGCTCCATACCATAGCATATTTTTAGAGAAAGTACCAAATATGTCATCAAACAAAACTGAAATACAAGATTGAGTAACTATATAACAATAAACTGTCAACCGAATGCCAACCGAAATAGAAATCCATGTATTTTAATTATCCTTACTGTCTGAATCTGAGCTATCACCAGGATTTATTATAATTGGTTGAATGTCAACATTTACCATACTCTTGTCCCGGATATACCATTATTTTAAAATTTCATTAGTATGTCTGACACATCAGAATGCCCCTGCCCATCTACACCAATATACTTATTTTAATACGACTTGCAATTTGCCTAAATTATATCTATTGCGTTAAATTCACAGTGATACGGAGGCAGTCTCAACACTAGGGATGGGAAAAACCTACCGGTTTTAACCGAAAACCGGTTTTTTTACTTAGCAATAACCGGTTTTATCGGTTGTTTTTTTGTCCCGGTTATAACCGGTTTTTTATTTTTAAAGTAAAAACGGGTTATTAGGTTTTTACGGTGATTAGGATTAGGTAAGGTATTATTTTGGTTCCCAATCATAATTATTGTTCTCAAGTAATTATTACAAACAAAACTATAATTTAAATTTTATTTTATTTTATAAATACAGAAGCAAACTGAAAGTGCAAACTTGTAACCTATTAGATTAAAAAAACCGAAAACCGGTTTTTGGAAAAACCGTTTTTTTTTGGCCGGTTATAAGCGCCAGGTTAAACTGTAAGCAAAAAAAACGGTATAACCGAAAACCGGTGTTTTATCAAAAACCGCCATCCCTACTCAACACCTCATGACTGTGTTCTCGGAGCAACTCGTCAAATACATATATATTTCCTTTAGTGTTACTTTTGGCTATTTGTAGCAATTTAGCTTTAGAAAAAGGTAAGTCATATTTAGTATTATTTGTTATCTACCAACTTATAATTTCATCTTTCCTTTAAGTAGTTCAAGGCTGTTTATTTAAAAGGACACTATGGTAAGGAGCATTATCCATTACAACCAATGATGTCTCTTCTAAATTAGATATTACTTGTGTTTTTATCCACTTAGTAAAAAGTTTGTTGTTCATTTCTCCATGATAATCAGCTAAGTTAGATTTTGAACAAAACAATGAATTTACTCCCGAAACAAATCCTTTGCGTGAACCAGCGTGAACAATTACAAAACGTTTACCATCATAACCTCCTGGTTTTCGGACACTTTTGGCACTACCGTTTTAACAGGAATTTGTTTTATTTTGTTTAAAGTAAATCCAAGTTTCATCTAAAAAACAACTTCTCTTGTAAATACACTTTCAAAATTTTCCATATATTTACGAAGGAATCTGACTCTTAGAGCAGCAATACTAGTTTACTCAGTTAATGCTCGTCGATTGTTATCCTTTTTGAATTTAAATCCTATGTGTTTTCACAATGTACTAAGCGATAATTTTCCAATATCTACTACTTCTTTATCCCTTAATTGACAGTTCAAACTTCGCAGAGTAAGATGTTTCTAAAAAAAGGGATTCATAATCGTCTTTTATGGCCAAAAATAAGTAGATAGAAAATTTCATGAAAATTGAAGTACCTACCCAGTTTCTTATTTATCATAAAATTTACACTGAAAAAATCAATACTTACTCTGTTGATATATATCATACAACGTATTCCGTACTCCCATTTTTGATGCCTCGGGCATATCAGTCTTCTTACTTTTAAGAGGACGTCTACTTTTGCCTGGTTTTAACAGGAAGGGATTGTGTTCTTTCCTTTTTTATACCGAGAAGATTGTCCGCCGTGATATTTTTAAAGCAGCGGCAACTCTCTTAAAAAATAATTATTTAATAGTAACTGATTAAAAAACACGCATTTGATATTTTACCTCTTGAATAGATGTGAGAGGCCCCAAAGGTCCTCCATTACTTCTTTTGAACTTAAAATATTTATATCAATTCAACACAAGTTGCTGCGCTTGGAAATTTAGCGTTTTTCCAGGCATATCTTAAAAATAATAATATTAAGTAATCTCTAAAATATACAAATAAGTTTCCGTTCAACGGAACTATAGCCAGACTCATGTAGTATAATGACAATTTGTGGATTGGAAAATATTACTTTTCTCATTAGCTTAAAAATAAATATTTACCGGAAGTAATCAAATTAAGAGATCAGTTAGTCGTTCTAACAATAATTATGCTTGAAAATATATAATTCAAATGACATACTCAAAAACTACAAGTTAAATAATTTGAAAAACCAAAAAAAAAAAAATAAATTCAAATAAATCTAATAAATAGGACAAATGAGCTAATGTCACTGTCAATGAAAATTATAAACGTCAAAATTTACAGTAAACAAGGTATCAAAGACATGCCATATTGTTGATCCTTGTTTAACTTATTGTGATTTCGATGACTTAATTTGGCTTAATTTTGCAATACCAGTTTCTGTGAATAAAAAAGAGATCTAGTAGAAAAAGTAATTCGTGAATAATTTCATGTATGGGAAAAGATAGAGTGGACGTACTATACCTAAATTTAAAGAAAATATTAATTCTCGTTTAATAAAACCAAAGATAATGCGACTTTTATTTTAAATTTATGAATGCAGTTGTTGAAATAGTAAAATGGAGAAATAAAAAACTGCTAACTCGAGTTCTAAGGATCGTTTTTATTCTTCAGGTGCCACCTCCGCTACAGAGGGTGGCAATCATCATAGCTATTTTAATTTTTGAGGCAGTAGCTCTAAATAGTTGTTTTGAGCTGCATCCAAACCATTCTCTCAGGTTCTTAAGCCATGAAATTCGTCTTCTTCCGATGCTTCTTCTGCCATCTATCTTTCCTTGCATTATGAGTCACAGGATGCCATACTTCTTGCTCCGCATCACATGTCCGAGATACTGTAGCTTTTTTTCTTAAATTGTAAGTTCAACTTCCTTCTCTTTACCTAGTCTTCTCAGTCTTTCATTGTTTGTAACTCTACCTACCCACTAAACCTTCATAATTCTTCTATAGGTCCACATTTCAAAGGCATTAAGTCGTCTCATTGTGTCTAGATTTAACGTCCATGATTCCACTTCATAGTATCGTACACTGTATACGTAACATTTTGTTAGGCGTACTTTAAGAGCTAATGTTAACTCCTTGCCACATAGGACCTTTTTCATTTTCATAAAATTAGAACGTGCTTTTTCGATTCTGACTTTGATTTCTGCAGTGTAGTCATTATTTTCTGTTGAAAGTGTTCCTTGGTAAGTATACTTTTTTACTCGTTCGATCTGCTGGCCCTCTACTATCAAGATTTCGTTAGAATTATGGTTGTTTTTACTAATTTTTTAAAAATTTGGTCTTTTTGATATTGAGCGAGAGTCTGTACTTCCTACTACACATTACTATTTTACTTATGAGTCTTTCCAGGTCTTGTAAATTATCGGCTATTACTACTGTATCATCTGCATATCCAATGTTGTTGACTAAGATTCCATTTAATCTTATGCCGACTGTTTCATCTTTCAGAGTTTCTCAAATTACCCCTTCAGCTAAGCGTTAAATAATAGAGGTTATAGTATGCAGCCTTGCCTGACTCCTCTCTTTATTTCCATTTCTTCAGATGTCTCTTTTTCAATTCGTACTATTGCTCGCTGATTGTAATAAAGGTTTGTTATTAGCCTTAAATCTCTTTCATCTAGGTACATCTCTATATGTTGATGCGTCTTAGTTATTAAATGTCTATAAGCTTAAAACCACAGTTGTTTTTTAAATAAAAATAAGGCTTTCTTTACAATTCCGTTCTTTTAGAAGGTAGACCTAATAGTTTATGCATAATATTCTTATCGATATAAGCTTCCTGGGATAAACAATTTCAATTGTCCCTATCACGTAAAATTAAGGTTTTTGTGCATTTTTACAAAATTACGAAGAATGTTAAAAAACTCGAATTATGTAAATATTTTGCAATATTTAACTAACAAGTTAACAAAAGTAATTTAAGAAGCTTTAATTTTACAGGATTTTCTATACTTTTTCAGTAAAATTGTGTCAGTTTTCCATATAATTTGCCGGCCTTCACCTTTATTATTTAAAATCAGAAAATAGCGATCTTACATTGTTTAAAAGTAAAAAACTACGTTTAAACTTTTGCATATTGTTTTTACTACATATTAATACCACCAAATTTATCAAAAACAGTTGTTAGATACATGTATTAAAGAGTGTCACGAAAAAGGCTTCTTATTTGCTAATTTATCTGGTCTATTACAATAAATAAGTATTAACTGTTAATTAAGAAATAAAATACCTTCGGAATAACTCTATTTTATATTATTGATTTGTATTCCTTCAGAATATTTTTATTTTAAAACTTAAAGTTTTTACCTGTATAGTTTGTATTCAAACCAATAGAGCTGAATTCAAATAAATGGACCTAAAAATAACTTTCAATGCTATCTCGATCTTACTATTTCTATCCATATTATCCGAAATTGAGAATGTTCGTGGTGTTGTGACAATATTTGTTTTGAAATACGAAAAGACATTTTATATCTCACCAATGGATTCAAAAAGAATAAATTTACATTTGCTATAGCTTGGTCGATAAAACAAAAAGAGTGAGGTGTGTTTTATATCAATATAAATTTCTCATATTGCTTAAAGGTACTTAAACTTGTCATATATTTGGACATTTTTCTATTATAATACTGTTAGAATAACATTTGATAAGCAAATAAATCTTTTATCTTTTGAGCATCAATTAATATTTTATTTTTTATTTCAAACGCTTTACAGTGATTTATTTCCAATTTCAAAATTAGCATAACAGCAATATTAAAATTTAATCAAAATTTCTACCCGTCTTATAAAAATTAATCCTAGCGTTACTAACAAGAATAGATACCAAAAGCAGATAAAATCTCTTTTTGTACCTCTTTTGGTATATTTTGGTTGTTATTTTTCTGGATCTTCTCCTTTATTAGCCATTGTGTTTAACGGAGATTATCACTCTATCTTTTGTGCGGTTTTTTTTCGCAGTTGTATGTTTTAAACCGGTCGTATTACAATCAAGGACTCATTGTTTATCTTTAATTCATTTATGATACACCATGGGCACCATATGTTTTTAGAATCACTTGATACTCTTTGGAAAACGTTTGCCGCCTGCGATCTAATGCGTCACTGACACGTAAGATATAGCTTACTGTTTTAGGTCATGTACTAGAGTCTACATGTCTAGTCTTCAAAAAACAGCCCCATTATATACCTCCGTCCTTTCTAGCGCAGGTTTAGAAAGGAAACCTGTTATGACTTAGAGTTGATTTCTGCTTATTTTTCGTACTACTTCAATCCTAATAGCACATGTTCGTCCAATATTAATTTTGCAATGTGCTTGACCAGGTATATTATACCAATGAAAAATAAGCTGACTTCGGATCAAGATTTTTTTTCTGTTACGAATGATGCTTATTGGAATTCTCACGGTTGCATTTGGACCAAAGTATATTGTAGCTGATGCTCTTTTGGCAAGTTCATCATCTCTTTCATAGCCGTGTATTTTCTGGTAGCCACATTGTCATATTGAGCCGTCGGTCGAGTTGAATCATGGCATCTTGAAAAATCTCTACCAATATTCCGCGAATGCATTTGCCTTTTCCCTATTATTTCTAGTATCTTATCGGGGGAATTTGTTGCAGAAATAATCTGTTGCATTTTTAGATGGTGGACTTTATAAGTATGTCTTTATAGTTTGGTTTTTAATCGTGTATAAGTTTTTTTAGTTTTGAAGTGGCTTAATTATAGATTACGTTATTTGTTGCAGTTCTATATTTTTGCTATTTTTTGTAAAGTCTCCTTTTTTTCTGCGATTGGATTTTTATCCTTTTATCCTAACTATCCTGTATTGTTTGGATTTCTTAATGTAATGTTTTATAATGCCACTCGTTATATTGTGATATAAGGGAAACATTTAAGGGAAAGCAACAAATTTTGTATTGTTTGGTTAGACTGATAGATAATATTTTGGTGTTTTTATGTAATTGTTACTTGTGAAGTGTATCTTTGCAACTAGTAAAATACCAATATTGTTATTAATGATAAATATTTTAATTTCATGAGCGTGCAAACTCATTCCGTTCGCATTCCATTCTGCTTTTACATCAGTCAAGGAAGAAAAAAAGCTGAAAAAATCTTATTACAGATATTTGAAGGTTCATATATACATATGTGAAGTGTACCTAACGAAAAATCTGTGAAGACGTATAGCTGATTTTGCTTTGATTATTTTTTAAACAATCTTAAAAGTAAAAAAAAATGTTTGCCCACAAAACGTTTTTTGTAGACTCTAGAGACAAATGGTTCAAATAAAAGTTGTAGATCATAAAAAGTTCTTTATTTTGAGAGTTTCTAATTTAAAATAAATAAACAATTTCTTCTTCTTGTTGTGCCTATCCGTTTCGGATGTTGGCGACCATCATTGCAATCTGTATTTTGCAAACTGCGGCTCTGAAAAGATTTGAGGTTGTTGTGTTGAACCACATACGTAGATTTTTTAGCCAGAAAATTTTGCGACCTCCTGGTCCGCGTTTTCGTGTAACTTTTCCTTAAAGAATTAATTGCAGCAATCCATTACTTTCGCTGTTCCTTATGATTTGACCAAGGTATTCAATTTTGGCTGTTTTTATTGTTTGTTATTATGTGTATTGTTTGGTTAATAACTGTTTTCCTTTTTGCATTCTTCATAAAACGTCTTGGTTAGTAACGTGATAAAAAGCCTCAATTTTCCTACTAATAGCGTCTGTGAGAGTCCACGAATCAACTCCTTACAACAGTATAGGAAAGATATAACATCGTAGTAACCTGATTTTTATGGGTACTGATAAATTGTGGCATTTGAATAGCTTAGCCATTTTTTGAAAAGCAGATCATGTTTTCTCTATCCTAAGTTTTATTTCTAGGGAATGGTCCTAATTTTCCCATTCATACTGATTCTTTCAATTTGCTGTTCCTTCTTAGAGATTATCATATATTTTGTTTTCTTATTGTTCAGTGAAAGTTCATATCTAATCATCATAAATATCAAATATAACAGCAATCAGTAAATATTACTAATAATTCTTAGATCACAGGTGTTTTTTTCAATATTTGTTAATATCTACATCAGCTTGTCGTATTTTACTGTATCAAATTCTTTATGGTAATTAATCTCACAATTAAATATCACAATTGACATCTCTACATCGTTGAAATGTCTTGTATGCTAAAGAGAGCCTCTCTCGTGTACGGCTGATTTTTTCTTCGCATAGTCTATCCGTTGGTGTATGATTTTAAGAAATAACTTTAAAATGTGGCTCATTAAGCTGATGGCCCAAAAATCATTGCAGGATGAGGATTTTGTTTCCTTTGGCCGAGTAATAAACGTTGACTTCAGCCATGATCTTGTTATTACTCCGTTTAAATATACAGTGTGTCCGTAAAGTATGGAATAAATTCAATACTTTCTAAATGAAAAGTGTTTTTTTTTTAATTTAAAACAAGTCTATTTTTAAATTTAATGTTCTATATTTTACAATAAAATTTCATTAAACAATTAAACATTACAGTGATGACGTCATCGTCTCTTTTTTTAAATATAACACCCTGTATTTTAATACATTTTTAGATCGATAAAAATGAGCTGATTTCAAAAAAATATAACACTCGGGTTAAATGAATATAATTTGAAAGATATGCGCTTAGAAAATAAATTATTTATTATCAATTGCAAAAAAGTAGCCTACTTCTAGTTTTTGGTAAACTATAATTATTTTTAGTAACGTTCAATAACAATTAAGTAGTACAATAATTGTATTAATTCGTGAATGTTCTGCATTATTGCTTAGAATTCTTAGAATTAATTTTAAGTAGATGTGAATTTGAGTGTAAAGCAAATAATTAAAATACTCATGATGATTGAGTATGGAGACAAATCGCGACTCAGATGGAAGTGTGTAATTTATTTACTGATAAATATCCAGAAATACCCATCACGCAGTCAACAGAGTAAGTAAGATTGAAAAGAAATTTCGAGAAACTGTTACGGTTGAAAATTCACGTAAATCAGGTCGTCCCTCTGTAAATTATGATACAACATTAGATGTTCTACTTGCTTTTGAAGAAGATGCGCACACCTCTGTTCGTAAGGTTAGTAGTGATCTCGATGTTTGCAAAACAACGGTACACAAAGTATTTAAAAGTAAGTAAAGTAAGTAAAATGCAGGAATTAAACTAGGATGGTCCAGATAAAAGAATACAATTTTGCACAATAATGACGGATAATAGCCACCGAAACCCTCTCTTGGTTTAAAATATTATTTTTTCTGATTCAAATTAAATGGCAAGGTCAACCGTCAGAATTAAAGATACTGTGGAAAAGAAAACTCCAACTGGATGTGGAAACATCATACACAATACCCGCAAAAGGTAAACGTATGGGCTGGCATTGTAAGAAATAAAATTATTGGACCCTTCTATTTCGAAGGTAATTTAAACAGGCCAGCAATCCTTCATTTATTAAGGGGGTATCTCGTACCTACTTTAGTTAATTTATTTCCCAGTACAATTAGTCTTGGAGGTTTTGATAAAAGTTTATGATTTCAACAGAATGTTGCGCCTCCGCATTATGCTTTAGATGTTCGAAGGTACCTAAACGAATTTTTTCCGAACGGGTAGATTGGAAGACGTGGACATATTGAATGGCCAGCAAGGTCGCCAGACCTCAATCCTTTGGATTATTTTATGTGAGGTCATTTAAAGAATGTTTTGTATAAAACGAAACCTGCAAATATTGGAGACTTAAAAACAAGAATTCTTAAAGAAATAAACAATATTTCTCAAGAAAGCATAAACAAGGTTCTACAAGAATTTGTACAACGTTTGGGTTACTGTCAAATACAACAAGGGCTACAATTCGAACAATTCGAACAAGATTAAGTCATGTATTAATCACTGGATTACTTTCAAGTTATTTATTATAATTTATTTATAATTTATTAATATTATAAATCAATAAAAATTAATTTTCTAAGCGCATATCTTTCAAATTATATCCTTTAGACCCCCAGTATTATACTTTTTTGTAATGGAATCAGCTCATTTTTATCGATCTAAAAATGTCCTAAAATACAGGGTGTTACATTTAAAAAAGAGCCGATGACGTCATCACTGTAATCTGTATCACCTTGTATAATGAAATTTTATTGTAAAATGTAGAACATTAAATTGAAAAATCAACGTGTTTTAGATTTTTTTCAAAAGGCTTTTCATTAAGGAAATATCAAATTTATTCCATACTTTACGGACACACTGTATGTCATTCAATATTTTTTGTTTGTCGTTGAGTACTGTCGGTGTTAAATAGCTTTATAAGGTCAGCATATGCATTGTCAATAAACAATTTACTGAGATAATTATTACAAAGAACCATTATGCTTGTTGTAATTTATAAATGTTAATAACTTTGTATTTTGCATAACGACATGTACTATTAATACTCAAAATTGTGGCAGTTAATGAGTTATTAAAGTTTTTCGAATTTTAAACACATTGAATAAATATTTTATAAGTTACATGTTATAAGTTATAATATTTAATTCGTTTATCCCGAAGAGCAATTATTTAAAAAATTGCACTTGCCCAAACAGTCACTCTAGAAGTATTCTGTAAATTGCAGTCGATTCCTTAAAATTTTATTTTAAAATTATAATAAAAGAACTGCAAGATTTTATTTAATATATTATTAAAACACAGTTTAAAAAAGGACTGACTTTTGGGTTCTAAACAAGGAAAATATGGAATTAAGAAAGAAATGCTATCTTGTTTCCTATTAGCCATAGAAGGTTCTGTTTTGTTTAAAGTGTGTTTTTTTTTTCGTGTACCTAATAAGAATAGCCTAGGTAAGGTATGGATCGTTCTATGAATAGAGGTGAAATGACACTATTCACTTTAGATGGTCTAGCTATATTAGTTTGTCATATGCACGGAATCTACAATTACTACAATAAGTTGCTTTTTAAGTAAATTAATTAAGAGACATAAGAGCTGACAAGTAGAGATAGATAAACCACGGATCGAGTGCTATGTGTTTTACTATTTTGCTTAATATGCCTAATCTATTCTTATAATGTCTATAGTTTTATCACCAGCTTTTCAATGAGCCTACTTATAAGCGTGTGTGAAGTTGTTATAATTTTTTATAAGCTAAAAAGTTAGCCATTTTTCAAACTGTCTTTTAATAATAAAATTAATAAACTGCTACATTTTTTTAAGATGAACTTTTTAGGAATCAATTGCATCGTATAGAAAACCTCTAGAGTGACTGTTTGGGGAAAAATAGATGTTTACATAATCGCTCTCCGGAATAAACAAATTTAATAAATAATTATAAACTATTTGATCGATTTCTTTAAAATTTAACACATTTTATCCACCTATTAATTGACACAATTTTTAGTAATTACATTACATTTCATTATGCAAAAAAAAACAAAGTTGATATCTATCAACTTAATAATTTTTTTGTGTATTTTAACCTAGAAACTTACTAATTAAAGAACTTTAATAAGATCTACAATTTATTTATAATTCAATTATTTTTCTCTAAAATGCATAAAAATCGTTTTATACGAAAAAATATTTTTTTTCTTTTTTTTACTTTTTAAGATTGTTTAAAAAACAAAGCAAAATCAGCTCAATTTTTAGAACTTTAAAATAGTTTTCTCATTTGTATTATAAGATTTCTCTTCATAACTTTAAACTCGCCTAGTTCAGAGTGGTGGGTACTGATTGATTGATTTGATTGATTTATATTATTAGCAACGTTATTTTTGTTTGTTGTAGCTTTTGTCTATTTGTCTGGGATATATCTTTTGTTGCAAATCTTTATGAATTTTGCAACCTCTCAGTTTGCTAAATAATTTTCTGAATAATTTACGCATTTTACTACGTGATATTTTACATTGGACACGTTTTTTGGACAATAATTAGTTTGGAGTGGTTCGGTGCAGCTAAAATTGCGTTTATAGCAATTTTTTTATGATGAAGTCTCTGACAAAAAACTGCATGTAGGTATGACTATTCTTGTATGTAGCGGTTCAAATATTATGCTTATTAAGAATTTTGTTTTGTAAATCTTCTTGTTCTCAAAGCTCATTAAATTAACAAATAGGGATCCGCAAGACAAGAATTCTTATTTTGATGACAACTTCTTTTCTTGTCTTGAGAAAATATCAAGAAATTTTAAAAAATCTTGTATTTCTTGACATCTTATATCTTGTCTTGACTCAGGAAATTTAAAGATCTTGAAATTTATTTATTACCCGGTCCAGTTATTATTGCGTTGCTTGCTAACACGGCCATCTGGTGGCTCCACTGCCACTGGTTCCCAACCCCGAATCTGCATTATTATTTGTTTCCTGGCCAACGCAAAAGTGATGTGCGGTTGCAAGCTTTATCCTGTTTATTTTAGTAATGTTAATATTACAAAGCGGTATTCTATACCGGTTTCATTATATTTTTGATCCGAGTTTGTGAATATTGGTAATAAAAAGTACATAATATTAAAATTATCTCTTATTCTACCATAAGTGATGGTGACTGTTTAGTAAATATTATTATGACTGAGTCATTTGGCTCCGATTCTGGCTTAGAATATTTACCAAAAAGCAATAGACTGAAACGTTCTGCGTCAAGTAAAAGTGAAAGTAATAGTATTTTAGATTGTATGATTCGAAGTCAGAGTAAACAGAATGTAAGTTGCGACTTAATAGAATAGCTCACATAATTCTTACTTTTTGAAATAATAGGCAGATATTGGGGAAATAGAGGCTTAAAGTAGTTAAAGTGGGGCGATGTAATGCAAGTTAATCATTTCTACAAGTTTGGAGTGGTGAAGAGATTCATTTTACAAGCTCTTCTTTAACTTGCTATGTTTTTATGTGTGTGTATATATGTATGTATGTTCGGGTCAAATCCTTTAATTTAAAGTATTTATTAACAACTGATTGAGCTTAAATTTTGCACACACATTTATTTTGCATAACAAAAAACACATAATAAGAAGCAGAGAACAAGATGGTTACCATACAAATGTTTTATTCATTTAGGAATTAAACTTAATTCAGCAAGGGTTAAAGATAATTTAGTGTTTAGTGATGCTAGAACAAACGTTTTAGGGACCGACAAGCTCCAGGTTAAACGCAGAACAGTGTATCGTTGGGCTTAACTAAAAAATAAATTAGCAGTAAAAAAGTCCCGATGGAAATGTAAATTTTGACATGTTCACATACAACAAATATGTCACATTTTAGTCACTATTGTCAGGTTCAATTTTTAATCACTAAAGTCAGGTAAACAGGTAGCAATAGTTGATCTCTGGCTAAGACAGATATTTGAGGAGAATAATTGTTGGCCATTTTTTCAGCTCATATGAGTGTAGAAAAAAGGTTCATTTTTTAATGTAATGCATTTTTTAACTATATTATAATTTTTGTAAATTAAAATCTCATCCAAGAAAATTAGTAGAATAAGGTGTATGGCGAAATTCATTTTGATCAATTGAAAAATGCGTGCTGGATTGTGCTGACAAAAAAATATCCCTTCCTGCCCATACGCACATAGGTACATACTCTTTTTTTTTGAAAATCGACCCAAAATATTTGTACTTTTTTAAAAACAAGCTTTTATTTAAATGTTCTAAAAAAGTAAAATAAATTTTAAATTAAACATATGAATTTATTACATTATACAATTTATATGATATAAAAGCTTATCGCGAGATTTAGCTTTCTAGATAAACAAGAATGTAAATATGTAGGTAACTCAATCTAGATATAATACACAACTCTAAGAAAATGTGTTTATTATAAAAACTATATCATATAAACGGTGTGATGTTTTAAATTGACAGGTTTGATTTAATTTAAAGTTTATTTTTTCTTTTTAGAGCATTGAAATGAAAGCTTGTTTTCAAAAATTTTTAAACAGCATCAAAAATAACTGAAACAGCATCTCTCCGCATACCAAGATCAGTTTAGATGGTTTGATAAGAATTTTAAGGTAATTTTTTTAAACAAATCTTTGGCACTCATATTAGTATGTTGCGAAATCTCATTCCAATATTTTTCAACACTAATGATTAA
The DNA here is from genome assembly GCF_040954645.1 of Diabrotica undecimpunctata. Classification (NCBI taxonomy): domain Eukaryota; kingdom Metazoa; phylum Arthropoda; class Insecta; order Coleoptera; family Chrysomelidae; genus Diabrotica; species Diabrotica undecimpunctata. The sequence continues at coordinate 98,932,887 of NC_092806.1, forward strand.
ATCTAAAGGTAAATTGGTAAAAAGAGATAGTTACATCAAAACTAACTACAACATAATTTTGTGGTAATACATACAATATTGACTTATTACATTTCAAAACACATCAACTTTGTTTTTGATTCTAATATTTTTATAGACAAATTTTTGGTAGTCCTATGCGATCTAGTCTTTCACCCATTCTAAGTAGCTATTTCATGGATGATGTTATCAAGGATTGTATCAATAATTGCACTTTTTTCATTCCTATTAATAACCTAACATAACCTAACCTAAACACAAAATTCATGAAACAGTTAACATTTTCAACAATTATAATCAACATATACAGTTTACAGCTGTGAAAAAGGTAGATAATTCTCTACCATTCCTTGACATGAGAATTGTAAGAACTAAATATAATGTGTTGAAAACCAGATGGTTCAGAAAACCCATGTGTAGTAATAGATTTATAAGCTATTACTCACATCATCCAAATAGGGTAAAAATGAACCTTATAACAGGATTAAAAGATCGGGTTTTAAGGCTTTCTCATCCAGATTATGTACAAGAAGATCTTCACTTTTTAAAAAATATTTTAATTAAGAAGTCTTATCCTCCATATAATGCTTTTTTCTAATATTGTTAATATAAATAACTTAACACCTTTTTTGCTAAATCTCAGAACATTGTATCCAACCGTCAGAACGTCTATTATCATTCACTACCTTTTATACCATCATTAACACCTAAATTAATACAAATACTAAAGGCTATTAGCAATATAAAAATAGGAACAAAAAACATCAAAACTGTTTCATCGCTATATTCCAAAAAGGTGTAAATCTGTGAAATCGTATTATTTCCCACAAAAGGGATTGTAGAATTAAAAACCATCTTGTGCTTTAGCAGAGCATGTTATCGACAAAGTCCATATTATGGATGTTGATAACATTAAAATTTTGTGGAATGAAAGTAATAAATTCAAAAGGACTTTTTTAGAAATGGTTTGTATTAGCAGAAGTAATAATAATTTAAACAAAAGATCAGAAATTCAAAATCTAAGCAAAATTTATATATTATTTCTCTATAGTTTATTCTCTATGTTTTAATTTTCCATATACTTGTTACATTTTTTCAGGCATCTATCAATGATGAATAAATCTTCTTTTTTATTACTAAATAAAAAAGAATTTTTAAACAAAATTTTAGTTTTTGGCAATATAATTGTTAAAAATGAAAATTGTAAGTTGGCATTTATGATATTGAGGCTTATTTGCATAAATTTATTAATCAAACTAATTTTATTTGATGAGTTAATATTTTTTTTTTCTAGTTTTACCTTGTGAGATATTTTGTATTTTTTAGCAGCTCTTGAAAATAATTGTAAACACAATTGAAAGGTCGAAATAAAAAATAGTTACCTAATAGCCCCTTTTATTGACTCCAACCAATTACAAATTTTTTCTAAACGAGTCACAAGTACTTCTTTTTTCTTACTCTTATATATGTAAATATGTACACATATACATATATATATATATATATATATATATATATATATATATATATATATATATATATATATATATATATACCAAATATGTAAATGAATGCTTTTTATTGAACTTTCTGTTACTATTTTACGCAATAATCTCAGACTGCTTCTTTTTAGTTTGAAAAAACCACACGAGACATTCCTTTTTCCTAGATTGGCTTAAGCTTTTAAACCTGATTGTATGTGTACAGGGATATTTATTTCAAACTATTTTAAGAAACATAGCAATCTCTATCGATTACTATTTATTAAGACCAAAGAAATCGACATTGTAAGAATGTAATACATTTTGATAGTGTTCACAATGTTGAAGCTTGATATATTTTAATCTAGAAGCTAACAGTTAAACTTTTAAAAATAATTAAAAATGCTCATGTTTTACTTCATGTGAATCATTTAAATTGTTTCGCAAAGTTTATTTATCAAAATAAACAACCAAGACGGACGAAAAGCCTTGTGTCTTGCTGACCTCGTAGACATTTCCACATTGTAATCGGAAACATTTTTCTATAACTTATCTATATTTTAAATCAAAATTTTTAGACATTTAAAATATCGTTTCAGAATACTATTATCCGTTTTAAAGTTAGGTACATTTGTATCAGCTCAAGTTATTAAAAATCTGCTCTTTTGAAGAATATGTATATTACTTTATTCACTTTTTTAATCCTACAGTAATAGTATTTTTGTTTGCCTTTAATCTAAAATATTTATTTTATATAATGGGAAAACATGCCTAGTATGGTAAAAAGAGTATTAGTCCCTAGGAGTATATGTTACATATGGACAATTTTATTTATATCCTTACATTTCATATTCTGCTTCTCAATTTACGTGTAATTTTCTCAAAAAATGTTTTAAAAAACATGTTACAGACCATTTTCTTTTGATTAGTAATAAACATAATATGTATATCAAGCAAATTGGAAATATAATTAATTTAACTTTTGATAAATTTAACTATTCGACGGCTTCAAATATTGTTCTGATAAACACTTCACATCTACCTACATTTCCTTCCAAATGAAAAGACCTGTTTACGTCAAGAATACCACATAACAATAGGCTTGATTTCATAGTACATTATGATGTAGACAATACGAAAATTCAACAATACTCGACTTAATTAAGCTTATAAAGAAAACTGGTGGATTCACAAAGGTGTAACAAGGAGAGCATGGGAGGTCATAAGACGTCATACTGTACGACAAAATGTAAAAGGTATTGCAAAATCGACGCAATACTCTTTACAAATACTTCTTTTTGTCTCCACTTTATTTACAATCTGTTCTTAACAACGATCAATAAGTATATTTTTTTGATGAATATTGATTCGTCATCAGTACATGTAGAAATTTTCTTCAATGAGAAAATACCTTTGATATTAGTTTACAAAATTACTGTTGCACATGATTATTATCTAATTAATCTATTACTCAACTCCATTGCCTTGGATCGTTTTAAACAAAGCACTTCACCTGTGGTTTTGTGTAGCTCCCGCACTGGCACATTATGATGATTACTGGCTTTATGTTTGTGTTTATCACTGTAACGTGTAACTTCTGTTTTATGGATGTGATTTTCAAGTCTCTTTAGATGAGGCAAATACCACGAGGCATCTGTTATTATACGCAGAATATTATTTAGAAATCGTTTTAGGATTTTAAGCTTTGAATTACTAGGAGCACCCCAAAGTTCTATTTCGTACGTTCATACCGGATTTAAGATTGATTTGTCGATTAGAAGTTTAGTTTCTATTTCTAGGCTGGATTATCTGCCAATTAGCCAACAGATTTGGTGCAGTTTTAATCTCAAGTGTTTAGGTTTTGTGAAGATACGGTAGGCAGGTATGGCTTTTATTGTGAAGGTTACGCCCTAAAATTTTTCTTCATTTGCTTTTATTTTTCATTTGTTTAGCCAAAGTTTGATCTCGTTGGAACAGTTTTGTACGTTTTTCGTAGCAGTAACTACATTTTGACATGATGCTAATATTACAGAGTAGTATCCGCGAATATATCTACTGTCGTTGAGTGTATTTCAGGGAAATCCATATTGCTTAGTACGTAAAGCATAGGTGCAAGAACACTGCCTTTAAGTACACCTGATTTAACTGGGTACATTTAGTACATTCCTCTCAATGTCTAACTAGGAAGTATTTGTTGGTTAGATAAGATCACAACAACCACAAAAAAAAATCATTTTAAAGCAGCAGATTGCAAAATACAGATTGCCATGATGGTCGCCAATATAATATATTAATTATGAAACGGATAGGCACTACAAGAAGAAGAAGATAAGATTCTAGCATGTCATAGAATCTGAAAAGCCTGATTTATATTTCGAAATACTGCGAAACAGTATTGTCTACTATATACATATATGTATTATTATGATTGTTTATTTTGACTTTAATCTTAGTTTATTGAGCCAATAAAAAAGAATTATAACTTATTTGTTATCAAAAAATAAAATAATCCTTATATTACCTGTGTTCGATGGATTCAAAAGATTTTCTAGTTGTCTTTTATCGGGACAGAGAAGAAAGGATAAGAATACAAATATATTATATTACAAAGATTTACGTTTCTTTATTTTATATGAACGAATAAAACAATTATTAAATTCTGTCGTTATCTTATCAATCAGCATACAAGAAAATAAATCAAATTTTTATAATAATAAGATTATAAAGCTACATATACTTATATTACGTGAAAACCAATTTTACTTAAAATTTTCTTTACTTGAAACAAGAAACAACAAAACTTTAAACTTTTGATTAGCCTAGCAAAACCTCAGTTCTTAAATTTGAATGCTAATGACCATGATGTCAAACCGATCCTTCACAGATATAACATTCAATTGTACAAACACTTACAGCTTATTTTCTTCTTGAGTTGTGTGTTGGAACATACCCAGAAAAGTCCAGTCTCCTCAACGATGTGATCTCTCCTCTTTGTCACCTCGGCTCCTTCTTAACGTCTCTGCAAACCTCCTGCAGACTTCACAAAAAAAACACCTGATTCACTTCTCCAAACTCAGCTACCTATTTATGACACCAGGACCTCCTTTTGTCAACTTGATGCCGTAAGAATACTTTCACATATACTTTATAAAATGCCCACGGTAGATACAAGGACCTCTTTTAATCTACTTTTTATCTCCTTCTGCAAACTATTCACTTCTTTTCGTTACGCCGGTATCCAAACTCACGAACCACACCCTATCTTGAGACAAACGACTGTTTCCTTTCGATGACCACAATATAACTAACTTCTCCGGTCTCATGATCGGCTCACAAAATTCCCATTTAAAAACGACCGTCCAATCAAAAGCTCAAATTGTGTTTACCATGATTTTGGAAAAGCCTAATTTCGGTTTCAGAGAAAAACTAAATAGCTTACTTTAAAATTGGTTTTGTCAATACACAATTTATACATATTTCAAAAGATTAGAATATGGTCATTTAATACTCGACTATACAAACAATGAAAAGATTAACTTACAGGTAAAATGTCTTCTAATTGTAAACAAAGGTTTTTTTTTGATAATTTTGTTTGAAACGGAAAAAGGTCATTTGCCAAACAAATTTCTATTCTTATCTACACTAAATCTTATCTTAAATTACTATATACAATTTGGTTATATTGATATCTTGAAATTTTATTTCGATGGATTTTTTTATTTATTTTTCTTTGGTTGGGAAAGAAGAAACATAACAATATATATATATATATATATATATATATATATATATATATATATATATATATACATATATATTTATATATATATATATATATATATATATATGTGTGTGTATATATATATATATATATATATATATATATATATATATATATATATATATATATATATATATATATATATATATATATATCTGTTGAATAAAGCTATGTTCCTGATGGAAACCAAATTAGGAATCAGGTATGATCCTTTTAATTTCTAGGGTATATTGAAGTAATTTACTGCATTCACTGAATATCATTTTCAAAAAATATTTTTCTATTTCACCCAACAACAATGAAGTCTCAAGCATCCAACTTCCCACATGTGTCTATTTTGCATTTTCCAGGTACCAAATGTTGCAATTCATAAAGGGCCTTTTATTAGAATCCTGATTTCACACCAATTCATTGGACCTATGCACAGTTGGTTGCCTATCAGTACCCACACTATTCTTCACCACAATTTATTCCACATACATCAATCAATAAAACACTTTTCTCCAGGTTCTTAACATAATTTCAGGACAAATTCACATTTTAATACTACAACATGGATGGTTGCTACTGTTAAATTATTTTAACTTAAACTTATTCAAAAATTTTTAAATATTGATGGCTTCTGTCATATTAAGACACAGACTTTAACTTATAATGACTGCTCTGTTCGAACTTCCGACCTAACATGTCAATTTTGTCATTCAAATCAGTTGCTATCATCAAGACCTCGTAGACACTTCGTCTCAGGACCAGCAACTTCATGTGGAGTCATTGGTCGCCATGTTAACATATCCACTGGTAACTCTAACATCATAAAATATAATACCAAATAATGTAAACCAAATTGTAACAGATATATTTTAACGGGTTTTTACCCTGTATTTAGTGGCTCAAAACATGTACACCTAGTAAGTATTACCCACATTTTGTATTAACCTTGTTCCAAATTTTAACTTCATGTTCTTTTTAATTAAAGTGGTTATATACTTTTTAGGACACTGATGATGAGACATGGTTTCCGAAAACGTTTTGTCTTCATGACATAGCCCGTTTGGGTTTTTAATTTATATATACCTTTTATAAAGGATTTTTACTTAAATTTTTTGTGATACATGGTATACAGCCAGCTACAGGAACTTAGTTTTCTTGTGGGTGGAGAATATGTTACTTGAGAGTAAGAGGAAAGTATAGAAAGATAAGTATCATTAATGTACATGCGTCCACTTAAGATAAAGACTTCACCAAAACACCAAAACCGAGTTCTATGAAAAGTGAAGCACCCTAATAGAGAATACACAGAAATCCAATATAAAGATAATCATTGGTGGCATGAATGCGAAAGTCGGAAAAGAAGAAATATTTAGAAAAATAATAGGGGACGAAGTTTACATAAGGAATCAAATGAAAACAGGAAAAAGTTAATAAAAGGTGCTATAGAAAATAAAATTATGATAGCTACTAGCACAAGGTTTGATCACAAAGACATTCACAAGGTAACATGGAGTTCTTCCGATAGAAAAATAAAAAATCAGATACGTCATATCCTAATTAAAAGCAAACATGATAAGGCAATAATCGATTGCAGGAGTTACAGAGGGGCAGACACCAACAGTGACCATACATTAATAATAGCAAAACTAAAACAAGAACTGCCAATAATACCAAAACCTGTTGGTTTTGTTGTAAGTTGTAAACAGACTAGAGGAAGAAATAAATAAAAAACTAGACAATCCAGTCAAACAGGATATAGATGAAGAATGGCAGACCATATAGACAACCTTGTCGGAAGCAGCGAAAAAATTGTATAGGAAGAGAGCAAATAAAAAGACGGCAAGACTGGTTCGATGAAGAATGTAGGATTGTTTTGACAAGAAGAAACAGGGCAAAACTACAAAGATATTGTAATAAAAATGTGGGTTTGTGAGGTTTAGGACGCCAATGTAATAAAAATGGGTATGTGTAATGTAACACAAGTATTTGGAGTAAATTTGGAAAGAAAATACCCAAAATGCGATCGAAACCTATGTGGCAAAAAGAAGGGAAGTAAAAAGAATTTTTAGAAAACGAAAAGAACACCTAGAAAAGCAATTGAAAAACATAGAAGAAGCCTACATAAACAAAGAGGAAAATAATTTCTATCAAGAAGTTAAGAAATCCAGAGAAACTACAAAGAATAATCCACAGTATTGCAGAAACACATAAGGCTTACTTCTAGGTGAAAGGACAGAAAAATTAAACAAATGGGCGGAATATTTCGAAGATCTATTAAATATAGACCAACAAGAGGAACTTGAGAGAAATGAGAATTGACAAGAAAATGAAGAAGGGACGTGCGAGAAACCAACTCTTAAAGAAGTCAAAGAAATAATAAGAGACTTAAAAAATAACAAAAGTGAAAGAGAAAATGAGGTATCCCATCTGAGATTTTTAAGGAAGGTGGCGAAAGATTAAAGGAAAGGTTATTTCACTTGACACTAATAATTTCTCAAAAGGAAGAAATGCCGAAACAATGGACTCTTATTTGTCCTATCTATAAAAAACGAGACAAAATGAAGTGCGAAAACTATGGAGGTATACCGCTTTTAAAAGTAGTCTATAAAATACTTGCAAAGACTATTAGGAAAAGATTAGTAAAATATGATAACAAAGTGATTGGAGAATACAAGGGAGGTTTTAGATCAGGAAGTACAACTACTGGTCAAATAAGAATGTTAAAATTAATTCAAAATAATAGCTACGAACAAAACTTGGATTACATTATGCTAATTATCGATTTTAAACAAGCATATGATTCTCTAAATCGAACGATGCTATATGAGGCCATGAAAACATTAGAAATAAAAAGCTTATAAGGCTCGTGAGAATGAAGCTTAGAAACACGATGAATAGGGTAACAATGGAAGAAAGCTTTTTAAGACAGTTCACAGTGAATAGAGGTTTAAAACAAGGGGATCTGCTATAAACCAATTTATTTAACTTAGTATTAGAACAAATCGTAAGAAGATCAAATATAACCGCAAACAGGACTATTGTCAATAACAGGAAACAGTGCATAACGTATGCGGATTTTGTGGTATTACTAGTAAGACAAAAAAACATTTAGAAATAGTTTTCCAGAAATTTTAAGAAGAAGCGAAAAGATACGGATTCATAATCTACCTAACAAAAATACAATATATAGAAATGGGGAGAGACATAACAAGTAATAAAAAATATATTAAAATGAAAGAAGCAGAGACTGTCTATAGTTTTGACAAAGTATCAGAATTTAAATACTTAGGAGTACTAAAAGCAAAAAATGTATCAAGAATAGCTAAACTGCAAGTCTACGAGACAGTAATCAGATCCACAGTGATGTATGCCAGTGAAATGTGGATTATGAACCAGCAGGAAGAAAAGAAAGTAGAGATCTGGGAAAGAAAGGTGCTTAGAAAAATCTTCGGAGGAATAAAGACGGCAGAGAATATTTGGAGAAAACGAACGGATAAAGAAATAATGGATATGTATGGAAAACCAGCAATAACGGCAAAAATACGAGCCCAAAAGAGTTAGATGCTTGGTCACATTATACGAATATCAGAGAATCGAAATGTTAAAACAATACTGAAGGAGGGAGAAATGGAAAAAAAGAAGAAGACGTCCAACGAAGAAGTGGTTGGAAGCAGTAAAGCAAGACTTGTCAGAAATAGGCGTGAGAAAGCAAGGGACCGAAAAAAATGGAGGAAAATAACCACGTTTTTGGAAGCCATGAGCCTATATATATATATATATATATATATATATATATATATATATATATATATATATATATATATATATACATCCTACCATCATTTTTGCATCGATACATTATGCTTTTGCCATCAATTTAGCATCGTCTTGCAAAGTAGCATCTGTATATCGACGCTACTTTACAAGACCTTAATAACTGTTTTCCAGTACTTGTTACAAAAATTTTAACCATATCATTGATTAGAGTTTTGATATCGTGTTGGTATTTTAAAATATCCGCTTTCTCTTTTTATCCCTTACTGAGTTATATAAGTTTATTCCAGAAAATGTTTGAGTCTAAAATGATGGTACAGTGAAAATATTATATATATTTAGTTCAGGGTTTTACCGTTTACTCGCTGCCATTATATACATGAAAATGTATATCCTACTTTCATTGTCAATCATTTTAGCATCAGAAATTTGGCATCGCTGTTGAATATAATATTGCCCACAACGAAATAGTAAATTTAAGAATAATATATATATTTTTTTCATCCACAAATCATTCTGGCATCATGTTTGGTTAAAAGTAACGGGTTATGATATATTGCAACTACCTATTGTATCTTTGCTCCAATTCGTCCAGTCGCGACGTACAACTCCTCAAATGATAGGATTTAACCAATAAAATACAATAAGACAAAAAAATTAAATATAGCATGTCAAAAAGGCCTTAATTATATATCTTCGTTTCTATAAGTCCAATCGTGACGTACAGTATCTCAAATGGCAGGATTTAACCAATTGAAAACAATGAAATAAAAAAATTAAATACAGCAACATGTCCAAAGGGCCGTAGTCACGTATCTTCGGTCCTATTAGTCCAATCGTGACGTATAGTACCTCTAATGATAGGATTTACCATAAATAATACAATGGGATAGAAAAATCAAATGCAGAACAATGTCAAAAGGGCCTTAGTTGTGTATCTTTAGTTCTATTAGTCCAATCATAACGTACAGTACCTCAAATGAAAGGATTTGACAAATAAAATACAATGAGGTATAAAAATTAAATGGAGTAGCATGTCAAAATGGCCTTAGTTATGTATCTTCGATCCTATTAGTCCAATCGTGACGTACGATACCTCAAATGATAGCACTTAACCAATAAAATACAATGACATATAAATCAAATACATCAGCTTGTCAAAAGGGCCTTAGTTATATATCTGCGGTCCTATTAGTCCAATCGTGACGTTTTGTACCTTAAATGATAGAATTTAACTAATAGAATACAATGAGATATAAAAATTAAATAGAGTAGCCTGGCAAAAGGGCCTTAGTTATGTATCTTCGATCCTATTAGTCCAGTCGTGACGTACAGTACCTCAAATGGTACCATTTAACCAATAGAATAGTACGACGTAGAAATCAAATACACCAAAAGGACCTTAGGTATATATCTTTGCTCCTATATATGTTATGTCAAAAGAGCCTTAGTTGCGTATCTCCGGTCCTATAGGTGTAATCATGACATATGGAGCCTAAAATGATAGGATTTAGCGGAGATAATACGATGGTGGAGAGAAATTTAACATGGTGGCATCTAATAACACCTTAAACTGGCAGAAATAAAACGAATTAACGCACAGAAGTGTGTGGCATATTACGTGACAGGATTATTAGCGAATACCATACGATTACGTCATACATCTCTTTGCATACGTCCACTTTTAGTTAACTACTTAGTATGTATTCAGTACTTTGCTTTACGGTTGTTGAGGCATGGACTCTTAAACAGAAGAATGTTAAAAATCTTGAATGCTTTGAGATGTGGTGCTACCGCCGTATACTAAAAATAAGTTGGGTGGATATAATTACAAATGAAGAGGTAATACGCAGAATAAATATCGATCCAGAAGTTATACTGAATATAAAAAAAAAACTTGAATAGTTTGGCCACCTGATGAGAGGACAAAAGTACACATTCCTACAAAATATAATGCAAGAAAAAATCCAAGGACGCAGAAATCCAGGCCGTAGAAGAATGTCCTGGATGAGAAATTTAAGAGAGTGGTTTGGCTGTACCACTAACGAATTATTCAAAACAGCAGTAAATAAAATTAGAATCCGTACGTTTTTTAAACATGATTAGGAAACTGTTGACTGGAGGCTATTAAAGAAGTTCTTAAAATTTTTGCGGGTCACCGCCTTTTCTGTAAATGGAGTGAATATTGTTATCCATTTAATTTTTTTCCTCAGTTGAATAATTCCTGCTGGTATTTGGTCTAAGCTTACTTCTTTTCCCCATTCAAGCTGTTTCATAGCTAATTCTACTTCCTCTTTATAGTGCCCTGTTCACCTGTTTTGGTAATTTCGGACTATTTCATCTCTTATAACATAAAACAGTTGTTTCAGATATCTTTATCGCGTTTCCTTTTTTTATGGATGAATATGCTGCCGTTTTCATCTTCTACTATTTCATATGGAGCTACGTGATTAACAATTCCAAACCAAAAAAACACAAATAACACTCCGAATTATATTATACAACTAATAGTCGAAAAATGAAGAGCAAGAGGTAGATAATCAGACAATTAAGATCAGCGCTACATGATGCACGCAATGCCACATTTGAACACTACATTAGTACATTGTCTAAAGAAGATCATTCACTATGGATAGCAACAAAAACACTTAAAGAGACCTGAACAATACAACCCACCAACGTTAGTTGAGGAAGATCAGACCAGGAAAAAATGTCAACATTTTCAGAATACCAGATAATAATAATCAAGCAATAGAACACTGAAAACTTTAGTTTTTAACTGTACGCTCGTGAATGACTTATTATTTTTTAAATAACACTTAATATTGCACTTTTTTATTGTATTTTTTTCATCTTTCAAGATAATTCTTATAGGAATATATTTATTTATAACATACAGTCTTATGGTCTTATTACGGCTTTAAGATTATACGACCTAAATGTATCTTGTACCGCACTGCTAATTAAGAATTATGTTTGTAATGCGATAAGAGGTCCAGATGTACGAGACACCAGTGACTCATGCCGCACTGATAAAAATCCCTCAGGAATCTGCATTTCTATAAAGAAATAGATTAATTTGTTTTGTGTATTAATTGTTAGGTCGAACAAAAGTTGCAGTAAAATATTTTTCTAAATATAGAATGTAAACCATATTTCCAATGCTTTGTGAAAGAGAACCAGTTTATAATATTCCGGACGACGTAATAAAACCTTATTTTAGAATATTGGTCGATGAATTGAAATCATTGTTCAAGAAACGAATTATTCATGTGCAGATGTTTTACTATAAAAACATGTAAAACCAAAATCTCGATTAAAAAAGTTGCAACCAGTTACTCAGGATGAAACTTAACCCCATTATTGATTTTATAAGTAATAAAATGGGTCGACAAAAGACCAGTTTTAATCCTTACAACATTTAAACATAATAGTTGTATCTTGGTTTAATCAAATGAAAAGAAAAATTATACACAAGTACTAAAACCACAAACTATTCTCGATTATAACTTGGTGAAAAAGAGTGTTGATTTTAGTGATCAAGTGGCTTCTTACCAAAGCCCAATACGCAAAATTCTGAAGTGGTACCGGAAAGTGGCAGTGGAATTAATATTTAATACCGCATTTAATACCGCAATAGTCAATGCTTATTTGATAAATAATAGAAAACGTAAAAAAAGCGACAACCTATCCTTGAGTTCAGACTGGAGTTCGCGAAGGCAGTTGCAAATAAAGAAATGTTGTAACCCTCACGACCAGTTACACCCAAAAATACCATCTCAGGCAAAGCGATGTAGATAATACAAAGAGAAGAAAGTGTACAAGATGTAACAAAATTTTAAGAAGAAGCATGACTAGTAGAAAGGACGATAGAAAAGTTAAAAAAGTTAAAACATACTCTGAAGAATGTGAAGAGGCAAAACTGGATTATGTCTAGTGTGCTTCAATGAAGCACATTAAAAAACAATTTTACTTATACAAGAACTATTATTGAGTAAAAAGTACCTCAAGTGGCCTTATAGTATTGGAAGTCGTAAGTTGATAGTTTCTAGTAGAACGTTTTTATTGTTAATTACCTCCGTAAAAGTGAGTTATAGTATTTATAAAAAGATGGATGTAAATAATATGCCTTCGACATCTAAAAAAGCTAGATGTGAACATAAACGTAGATTGACCACTGCTGAATTACAATCATTGTTAGAAGCATCTGGCGAGGACGATGTAGATTAAATGAATGGTGAAAGTGACTCTGATTGACTCTGAGTCAATTGAAGTATTTGAAATATTGAATGTCAGTTTTTATTTGCAAAATCTTTTAAATTCTGTAAGTGTTTTAAAATGTATTTGTACGCCATTTTTTGTAATGTTCAAATTGTTTTTAGTTTACTCCTGAGGAAGCTTTTAAATAAATAGCGAAATATTGAGTAATTTAGAAAAAAGAAAGATTTTTATTATAGACCACTATACCCGATAATTTGAACGTATTTATATATATGTATATAACCGACTAAACAAAAAATTTTATATAGATCGACATATATATAGACTCGGCGCTCGAGTGTGTGAGCCCCTTTTGCCCCCTTTAGGTTTTGTTATAATTTTTTTTGTTTACATATTTTGCTATTAATTTTTTTAGTTTTTTTAACATCCGCTGCTTTTTTATAGATTTTTTTTTGGATCTCTGAAAGAGAATTCATGTTATGAGACATACAATGCCTCCATAGGAGTGTGATGTCTTCTTATGATAGAGCTACAATATTATCTAGACTTAATTAGATAGTTGCTAACGTTTTTTGTATTGGTCTTTTATACTTCTTTCTATGAACCACATTATACTCTAATATATCTCGCAACATCCGGTTCGGATGGTCATCAGGTTCAGCTTATTTTGTTCTGGCTTTTTCTTCTATCATCTTCAGTTCCTTTGATTGCTTTAGATCTCTAAACAGCAAGCGTTTAGATACATAACTAAACACATTTTCAGCTTTTCTTAAGCATCTTTTGTGTGCTAGATGCATTTTCTTTTTGTTGGTGTAACATGTGTGTCCCTATTCAAGAGGTCCATATGTTGTTATGGGTAATATGATGCTTTTAATCAGTCTTAATTTTAATTTTCTTTGCTAATTTGCTTCTTCTATATATGGGTCTACTTATTTCAGCTCTAATGGTCGCTGTTTTTGTCAGTCTGCTGTGTAGTCTGTAGATTTCTTACAGCTATATCCAGTTTAACAGACTTTAAACAAAAATCTTTTCAATTTATTTCCCAACAAATATTTAGTATGATAACTCAGTAATTAATTATAGATTGACCATATAGTAGAAGCTATACTTGATTTTGATATTTCTTTAAAATATGCCATAAATATACTTTTAGAAACACTTTTTGTTTTAATTTTTCTTCGAATCCATAAACTAATAGACTAACAGATTGGCGGAGTTTTGAGCTTAGAAGAAACGGTTAATTTTAAAGTTTCATTAGAAACTAAAGATGAACTTAACGAAGAAACGGAATCTTTTTTTAAACAAATTCAGAAAGCTGTGTGGAATAACTCACCTGAACTGCTCCAGAAAGTTAAAGGTAATAATTACCCTAAAGAAATTAGAAAACTTATCTTGGTGAAAAGAAAACTAAGACGGAGCTGTCTGTGCTCTAGAGCTCCATATGATAAAATCAAACGAAATAGTATTAAAAAGATTGATTTAAAATCCTTTATAAAAGGTATATAATTAAATATTTTATAAAGGAATATATTTTAAAAGGTATGTAATTTATAAAGGATTTTAAATAAAACATTTTTGATTCATGATATACAGCCAAACACAGTAATTATTTTTTTCATGTGGATTTTAAGTACTGTTTAAAACTAAACAGTAAGTAACTAAATAGGCTAAAAGACATTAGAAAAAAAAATCAATTAGGATATATATATATATATATATATATATATATATATATATATATATTATATATATATATATATATATATATATATATATATATTATATATATATATATATATATATATCTTATTTAAGAAATTAAGAAATACAGATGAAGCGAGAAGGCCACTATATTTGCTAAATATCTCGAGGAAATTGTTAAGCCAAATGAACGTGATAACACAATTGAGTAGTAAAACGTCACACAGGAAAAAGGTGAAATTAAACTAGTTATTTTAAAAGAAGTGTCCAATGAAATCGAAGCAAATATCAATCTCAGAAAAGCTCCTAGGTTTGTTTTAATTACTGGGAAAATCTAAAAACAACTCCCTAGAAAATCCATAGTGAATCGAACATATTTTTTAAATACCTCTTTTAGATTAGGATATATTCCGAAGATTTGGAAATCCACCAAATACGAATTGGCCGATTTCCTTACTGATTGTAATTTAGAAGCTATACGAGAAGCTATTGCGGAAATACTAAAACCTCTTATAGACACTAAGGCTATACTTCCATCGCACTAATTTGGGTTTGTAAAAAGTCATTCAACTATCAACCAAGTCCATACAATCGAGAGGTCACTAGAAGAAAAGAAATTTGGCTCCGTTGTCTTCCTCGACGTGGTCCAACCTTTTATTTAAGTATGGTACGAAGGACTTAAATATAAATGAACCAGGATTCTGCCAAGTAAATACACATAATTATTGAAATCATATATTTTAGATAGAGTTTTTAGGGTTAAGCAAAAAAAAGCCATGGGAACAATATGTATCTATTATAACCTAGTAATATCCCAGAATTAGATAACACAATAGTTATCTTTTCTGATTATACTGCCTTATTGGCGCCAGGTGAAAAACATGAGAAAGCATCAAGAAAACTACAAAACCTCGTTTAACACACTTAACAACTGGACTAAATGCTGGCAAATTAAATTAAATAAAATAAAGTAAGTGCACATTAATTTAGAAACTTAGTTTTAGGAAGAAAAAACAACACATTTCTGTTAATATAAATAATACTCAGATACTATATGCCGACACCACAAATTATTTGAGTATCACATTAGACGCTCGGCTATGCTAGATGACCAATGTGAAAAAAAAAAGAGAACAGCTTAACATAAAGTACAAAAAAAGGAATTCATTATTAGAAAAAAAATCCACGCTGTCAATCTACAACAAAATACTCTCGTATAAACAGATTTTAAAATCTATATGAACGTATGCTATTTAGCTGTGGGGTTGTACTAGTAACACTAATTTGGACATCACCCAGCGATTTCAAAACAAAGTGGCAAGGAGAAATTTCATCGATCCCTGGACCTATAGGAACAGTGACCTCCACAGGGACCTAAAAATATTAATTTTGTTAACAAGACCATTAAAAAATTTGCCAAGAGTCACGAACAACGACCTTCATTACATCAATATTGAGGTCATTAAGCTCCTTAATAACACGGATCTGGCTAGAAGACTCAAGAAGGAAGAAACCCTTCGAGTAAGTTAAGTGAAAAACTGAGTATAGTGCAAGTGATGGTACAGGTTATTATTTGTGCACTAAATTAACAGAGCCTAAGGGGTGACAGTGAGTCTGTCCTTAGTATTAAATTTTTAGTAAGAATTTAGGCTAGAAAAATGTTGCTCATTGATCATACTGATAATGGTGTAAATTTCTTAAGCATCTGATTATTAACTTTAAAAAAATTAAAAAGAAATCCATAAACTGTTTGTATGTCGTTTCATATTTTTCTCTTGTATTTGAAGTTAATAAGTTTCATGCTAACGAATAGACTTGTTTTTTTCAGTTGTAGTGGAACGTTTTTAGTGTCTTGATTGTGAGACTAGTGTGATAGAGTGTAGAATGTGATAAGACTCTCTCCCTTTTTTTATTACTCCACTGATACATCATCATCATCATCCAGCCCCATTTTCACATCCATTGTTGGATATAGGCCTCCTCCAAACGTCTACAGTTCTCTCTATCTCTAGGTGCTGCAATCCAATTTGTTTCTATTCTCCTTAGGTCGTCGGTCCATCGGGTGGGTGGTCTGCCTCGACTTCGCTTGTCGGCTCTTGGTCTCCACTCCAACAATCTCTTCGACCATCTTCCGTCTTCCATTCTAGCAACATGTCCAGCCCACCTCCACTTTTGTTTATTGATTCGTAGTATAATATCGTCTACGCCAGTTCGTCGGCGTAGCTCCTCATTTCTCACGCGATCTTTTAAGGTCAGGCCCAGCATTGATCTCTCCATTCGCCTTTGTGTTACCCTTAGTTTTTCGACAGTAGCTTTCGTTAAAGTTAGGGTCTCTGCTACGTAGGTCAAGACTGGTAAGATGCATTGGTTAAATGCCTTCCTTTTCAGGTGAATTGGGGTATTTCTTTTAAAAATGTCTCTCATCCTTCCATATGCCGCCCATCCCAACGTGATTCGTCCATTTAGCTCGCAGGTTTGGTTGTCTCTGGTTATTCTAATTTCATGTCCCAAGTATGTGTATTTATCGATTAATTCTACCTTGTTGTTATTGATCTGTATCTCTTCGCTGGGAACCATATTGGTCATCATTTTGGTTTTTTTTGAAATTTATCTCCAGCCCAGTTTCTTGTAGTATGTCATTCAGTTCTTGGAGCGTGTCTTTGATCTCTCCCAGATTATCTGACAGAAGCACGATATCTTCCGCAAAACGTAGATGGTTTAATCTTTCTCCATCGATAGATATTCCTTTCTGTTACCATGTTAGTCTTTTAAATGCATACTCAAGAACGGTAATAAACAGCTTTGGTGACATGGTATTACCTTGTCTGACTCCCCTTTTTATCTTTATTTTATTAGTTGCTGAATGTAGACTTATGGTTGTTGTGGCATTTGCATATATATTTTTAACTATATTACAATATCTGTGGTCGACCCTGCAATCTTGTAGTGCTCTTAAGATGGACGGTAGTTCCACTGTATCAAACGCCTTTTTAAAGTCTACAATAAATATCAATGCCAAGGGACGGTTATATTCGTTAGTTTTTACTATCAGGGTTTTTAGGCACTGCAGGTGATCGTTTGTGCCGTAATTAGGGCGGAAACCGGCTTGTTCCCGAGGTTGGTAAAAATCCAGCTTTGTCTCTAATCTGTTCGTTATTATTCGGGTGTATAATTTATAAATATGGGTAAGGAGACTGATTGGTCTGTATCTTTCCAGGTCTGCTATATCTCCCTTCTTGTGTAAGAGTACAGTTATTGAATTATTCCACTTTGTTGGGATATTTTTATTCCATAGGCATAGATTAAAGAGCTTTTGAATTTTGGCTATCAGTACTGAGCCTCCTATCTTTATCGCTTCCGTGACAACACCGTCCTCCCCCGGAGCTTTGTTATTCTTCATCTTTTTTAGAGCCTTGTAAATTTCGTCCAAGGAGATTTCTGGGATATTTTCGAAACCCTGAGTTTGAACCTTCCTCTGCTGATATTCAACTATATCTAGAGTCAATTGATTGCTATATAATGTCTCATAGAATGTTTCCACAATTTGTAACAAATGTTCTCTGTTTGATGTGATGTTGCCATTTCTATCCTTGAGTTTGACTATTTGTTTATTTCCATTTGTGAGTTTGCGTCTCATAATTTTCATACTCTTATTTTCCTCAATGGTTTTGATGATTTTCTCATCTTTGTATTTTCTTAGGTCTTTTCTGATTTCTCTTGATACTTCCTTGTTCATTTTATTTATATCGTCGTTACTAGAGTTCTCGTCGCTTCTTAGTATTCTTCTTTGTTCCATTTTTTTCTGTGTTTCCAGACTAATTTTTTCTTTCTTCACGCTTTTTGGGCAGCTTTTGGGAAGCAATAACAGAAGCTCTTTTTGAGCTTCTGTTATTGCTTCTACTATTATATCATTTAGGACTCCACTGATACCCACAATATTAATTCACTTTTCTTTAAGACTTCTTTCTACATTTTTTCGAATTTTCCTCGGAGTGACCGAGCATTATATATGGCGTTGTTGGGGCTTATCTTTTTGACGCACTTTGGGTAGGGTTGGTTTACAGTGGTCAAGGTTTTGTTTGTTTTGGTGTTTAAATACACCCTTCTTGCCTTGCATGTTGGTAATATTCATGTTTATTCCAACAAGTAGGTGGTGATTGTTGGTCGATTACTTTAGACCTACGGGTACAGGAACAAGTCTGATATTTCAATGGCATTTTACAGTGTCCCAAGAGCATCTTTAGCGATCGCGATTTTTGGCATCTGGTTTTCTCTTCATCATAAGTGGCTCGACAATCCGTTGTGGATCTTGGCCTGCTCACAAAGAAGTCGCCACTCCTGTCGATTCCTGGCAACTTCCCTCCATCTTCTAACCCCTAGAATCTGTAGGTCTTCTTCCACATCATCAATCCATCTCATTCGTGGTCGTCCTCTGCTTCTTGTGCCCTCTGGTTTTGAAAATGGTTTTCTCTTTATTTTTGTTAAATATGATGGGAAGGGATGGAAGGTGTAGATAGGAATTCATGAGTCGTGACAAGTTTCCCGAGGAGAAAGGTATGTAGTGTAAAGTTTTTTTTGTCAATTTAAAATCTCCTATTTCACAGATGACTTTCATATCATTTATTTGAAATTATTGTAAGATTATTTCCGGCATCATATAAATTTTTTCTTTTAATTGAAGGCCCGGTTGCATTTTTAATTTTGCAGAAAAGCGCATTTTGAGTTGTAGCGACATAAAAATGTATAAGATGTACTGATAATTATTTACTGGGTTAAAAAATTTACCATTAAAAAAAAGATCTAAATATGAAATTTTGGTGTTCATTTTTACATTAATAAAAGTTTGTCAAAACCATTTCGTTATCAAAACATAATTCATATCACTCTACCAAACAATGATAATATTTGACAAAAATTACAATACACATAGTACAAGATAGAATTTTGCATGTAAGACAAAGTTTAGTAAACATTAAAAACATCTTACTTTTTTATTGTTTATATTACTGCTCCATTTTTAAAAATTATTCTTTCACAAAACCCAGGCGAATGAAATACGCAATATCTTTCTCTGACAAAGGATCATACAACTCGATTTTTCTCTCTATAGCACCACTCTGCAATCTTATGATTTAGTTGTGATATTTTAGAGACTTTTCTGTACGTTTTTCTTTTTGTACTCGGTCTTATAAAGCTCCTTTCGTCCTTTTTACCGCTAAATATATTAGAACTTTATGTGCTAAAAATATTTTTGTTGATACCGTTGATACAGTGATTCCTAAAAGAGGATTAAATTTGGTTACTAAGTTTTAAGTAGTTTAAAAAACCCACAAATATACAAATCTGTTAATATTTAAAACATTTTAATTCGATGGCTTTTTGTTAGAGGCTCTTTTTAGGGATCTATGTCAAGATGAATTATAATGTAAAACAGTAATACTTATTTAAATTAATAAGTATTTTTATTAATAATTTACATTTTAACACAGCGTTTTAAAAACTTAAAAACTCTGTGATACTGTTCGACTGTTCTCGTTTTGTTATTCTTAGAGGCATCGTCACTCATACAGTATTTTAAATTACAGGAAGAGCACTAACTGTATTACGCTAAGTTAAATAAATATTTATGGTCTACTGATTTAGTTACACTCTGGAAAATAAAATGGATAAGAAAGTATTTTTCAAAAAAAATTTACGATGGATGTATTATAGTTGTCGCCCGTCGCCTATTAGAACATAAAGTTCGAACATTATTTCTGCCGTGCTTTGTTTAAAAGTGGTAAAATATCTGCCAAAATTATGAAACTGAGAAAAAGGGGTTTAAAGTTGTAAGCACATTCCGACCCCATGTAAATTTATATTGTGTGATACTATGATGCATTTTATTTAGTAATAGGAAGATTTAAACCTACTGAATAAAAAAAAGTAGTTATCTTTGGTTTTTATTTAAAAAATGGTAGATACCACTTTCAAGTCAAGAAATATTTATATAATTAACAGTGGTAACGTACTGCCAGTGAAGATACCACTTTTAAGTTAAGAAAAATCATAATTGTTATATTTATAGATATACAGCAGGAGGAGAAAAAAATGTAAACGAGTACATATAAATTGTTTATTTATGTTCATTAAGGAAAATGTAGGTAACGTAGGTATACTAAAGAAATAAATTTGAAAATAAATTGAATAATTATTTTGCAAATAACCACAATGGATATTTTTTAATCTTCTGCGTTGCTTAGCAAATCAGTGGCCTTGTTGCTAACTTGCAAATATTTCCAAAAAGTAAGCATATTTGCTGGCATTAAACTCTTATTAGTTTAAAAAGGAAAAAACAGTTAAGATTTTATTTCAGGTACAGGGCGCCTGCGCATCCGCTTATACGTATTTCGGCCTAATAGGCCTCATCAGAACGGCTTTCGCAATCGCTCTGAACGTGAAAATAAATCTTTTCTGTCTTAGGAAGCAACTCTAACATGGCTTCGTATAGACCCAAATTGCGATATCTGATAATAAAATCCGTAAACTAATTTTCGAAATCAAATTCAGAATTTCGCTTTAATCTGTGCATTCTTAGAATTGCAAGGTAAAACAGACTTCTGGTGAGGTTCTGTAAGTTTTTTATGAAGCTCCATCATAAACTGCTCTCTTTGTTAAGGTTTTCCACCTTGAGTAAAAACGTTATGCGAATAAATAACGTAGGCATTGATGCAAGCCATATTGATCATATTATAAAATATGCACAGCGGCCATCTTTTGATCTTGCGGTTCGCACACATATTTTTTGGTCAAACGTATCGACTGCCCCTTTCGGAGAATTATACGACATTATCATTTCGGGTTTTTTTGTATTTGTGTTAACTCTTCCCTTTTTATGCATTGTTGATAGTATAGTCAGTATTTTATTATTTTTAGGTTTATAGGACAAACAAGGAGCAAATTTTACTATATGCGTACATAGACGTGTTGATCTGACGTTGCTTATTATTTTCCAATAATTCTGATGGAATGTGTGGTTTATTCTTCCAGATCGTCCCAAGAATTGTCAAATTATAGGGCCTTTTTAGTAATTTCTCTGTCAAAGAATATTCGTGAACCAGTTGTCCATAGTCAGGTTCCGGTTAGTGCCGTGAATTGGAGCTGTTAAAACAGTTACAAAGTAATCGGCTAGAGGAAGGCCATTTGTTTGGGTACATTTCCCTAAATACGGTTTAACATTGACCAAGTACTTGGTGGCGAAATCGCATAACAAAACCAATTTTAATCCGTACTTAGCAGGTTTATTTGGTATGTACATGCGAAAATTGCATTTTCCCCTAAAACTCACCAGCTGCTCATCAATTGTCAAATATGAACTGGACTTGTAATTTGTTTTATAATGGTTTATAAATTTCTCCCATATTTCTGATATGGGGACAAAAGCAGTAATTTCACTTCTTTCAGCTCTAGTTGTCTTATCATCGAAAATAAAACAAGTCAGAAATTCAAATCGAAATTTGCTCATCGTCGCCCTGTATCTGGCACCAGAAAACGATGTATCAAACATAGTATTCGATAACAAGTGATTGTCCTTTAGTACTGCAGCGAGTATATAAAGTCCCAAGAGCGCCTTCAGCTCTTCTAGATTGGTTTCACATGTTCTTTGGGCAGCGTCATGATAATTTATCTTCTTTCGGTTTATTTCTTGATTTGTATATGCCACTATTTTAGTTAGCATCGAATCGGTAAAAAATATTTCGAATGCACAAAAAGGTTCTAAAATGTTTCTGACTTCAGCCTTAGGACCAGGCCTTACATGAACAACGTTGATTGCGGGTGTTTTACCAATTTCTTGTGGCGTGGTTTCCCAAAGATATCGATTTTTGCCCATAGGAGTATTTCCATCTGGAACTATAATGTGTTCGAGATCAATAGCGGTACCCTAAAAATTATTGAGATTAGTTTAACAATTGGTACAAGCCCAATTAAATAAATACCTCCAGAAAATTGGTACTGGAGGGCTCTCCTCTCTGCGAATGGTCTGGTTGGATCATTGTTTCAGTATCGACAGGAACATCCTATAAATTACAAAAATAAAATTAAGTGCAGGCTATCCAATAAATTATTTGGGGTGGTTTTGAACTGAAAATGGCCTTTTCCAGGTACGCTGAATGCTGTTACTGGGCGGCTTGTTTCTTCTAGGGGTATTTGTTTCAAATCGAGGGTCGATATAAAATTTGCTTCCTTAAGTCTGTCCAGAATTTCCGATATTCTGGGTAACGGATATGCGTCCTTATCTGATAGTTCGTTGACTTTTCTAAAGTCAATGCAAAATCTGTACAAGTTATCCTTACTATCCTAACTAGTACAATCGGTGAACTTCAACCACTTGTGGAGGGTTCGATGGTTTCTTTTTTTAACATCTTGTCCACTTCTTGGTTGATGATCTGTAGCATTGCGGGATTGTGCCACCTATAAGGCTGCTTGACTAGATCGCACTTTTTCTTCAATTTTATTTCGTGTCTTATTAAGTTGGTGGGTCCTGTTATGTTCTCAAACTCCCTTAGTTCTTTTCTTAGAAACCTTTCTAACTTCGTATTTTGAGTGGAGTCTTTTAAAGTGTTACATGTCTCTTCTTGATGTTGTATGTATTGTTTGGTTGTATGTTTATCGAATTAAAGTTCGATAGAATGGTTCCTGAGGAACTCCACTCCTAGTAATGCATCTTCCGTCAACCCTGGCATTACTATGAATGTTTGTCGCGTTTGTAACTTATCGATCTCGTATTCAATTGTCAACTTCTGGTTAAGCTCCATTAACGCTCCATTTGCTAGTCTTGTTCTCCCGCTGTAGCTATCTAGAGAGTCTTTGTATATCTGAGCTATTCTATCCCCGACGTAACTTTTAGTGGTTCCTGTGTCGATGAGCGCTCTGTATGTTCTTTGCCCTATTTTCAGTGATGCGAACAGTCGAATGTCATTGCTTGCTGGCTGTGTAACGGAGAAAACAAATGGAGTCGAATCTTGTCTTACAGACTGGGACGACTCCTTGTTTCTCCAGTCTGTAATTCGTTTCCCTGACGCCTGAAACAGCAGTCGCTGCTGTAAACCCCTTCTCTGCCGCAACGCGAACAAAACTTTTTCCATGGGTTTTTGCAGTTTTTACAGCTGTGACCTGGCATCTTGCATCTAAAGCATGCCGTTTTCGCATCTTACTCTGGTTGGTCCGTGCGTCTCCAGTTTCTACGGCAAATCTGATTTGCTTGGGTCTTTTTGTCTTCTAGAGCTTTGTATTCTTGGGCTAAATCTTGTAATTCGGCTAAGTTTCCGAAATCCCGACGGCGAGCTTATACATGAAGCTTATATTCTGGTAACAAATTTTTGTATATCCTTTCGAGTTCTTGGTTTCTGGATAAAGGTCCTTCTCGTCTGATTAATGTTTGAATCTCCGTGATATATCTATCTACTGGTTCGTTTTGTCTCTGTTTTCTGTTTCGGATTTGCTCTTCTAGTTGTAGCAAATATCCCCTGGGATAGAAAGCTTTTTTAAAATCTTCGCTGAAATCTGTCCATGACTTTCAATTTTTGTTATTGTTTCTGTACCATAACAAAGCGTGGTCTCCTAATAATTCTGGTAATGCTCTTAGTAGATCTTGTTTATCGATCTCGTAGGCTAAGCTTAATTCGTCTATTCTCTCTAAGAATTCTATTGCATCCGAATGTTTCTTGTCGAAGTGTGTGTTCCACTTTGGTATAGTCGTTTAGTAAACAAAACTCTTATATTATTCAAATAATTTTCAAGGTAGTAGATTATAATTTGGGGAGACCACAGAGCAATGTTTGCAACAAATAAGCAAACGCATATCCATTTAAAAAAAAACATTCTTGATAACGACACCTTTTATAATTTTAAGTACTATTTATAACGAAAAAAGAAATACTATTTAATACGAATTCAATCAATACATGTACACTAGCATACAACAATTTTCAAACATTCTGCATTTGATTTTGTCAACGGCAACAGGAAACAGCAGACACTAGATTAGATTAGATTATATCAGGTCGTTAAGGCCATTCAGCCTCGCCGCACTTCGATCTATAGAGATATTTTATGTGTACCATAATCTAATTGAACTCTAAGATGCCAATACTTCTGCTGAAGTTGATTAGCTTCCTAGGTGACTTGATTTTTATGTCAGATAGCGCTAGAATGATCTCTGCTAGGAATTTTAGTCGTTTGAAGAACAATGCTACGCAGTTTAACATATGCTCTGCCGTTTATTTTTCGTTGTCACAGAAATGACAGTTCTCACTATCTGATTTGCCAATTTTTTTGGGATGATAGCTCAGAGGGCAGTGAACAGTGAAAAGGCTAGTGACCATTTTGATATATTTTTTACTAATTTCGGCAAGGCGGTTTGTTGCAGTAGGTTACACTTGTATGAGCTTTTTTGCTTGCCTTTGTCCTGGTGTGTTAGACCAGTGTCATCTTAGTTGATTGAGTTCTCAGGTCCAGAGTTCCTCTCTGATATGACTTTTTGATAGTCCACAGAAGAGTTCTAGACCCTGGAATGCTTGCTCATTTCCTACAATTCCCTTGTGACCTGGCACCAACATCAAAGTTACTTTATTGCATTCCGCCAGCTTCTTGAGGGATTGTTTACAGTCCCAAACCAACTTTGACTCACAAGTAAATAGGATCTTTGACCTTTGTCCTTGTGTGTTAGACCATTGTCATGTAAGTATATTGAGCTCTCAGGTCCAGAGTTCCTTTCTGATGTGACTTTTGGATAGTCCACAGAAGGGTTGTAGACCCTGGAATGCTTTCTTATTTCCTACAATTCCCTTGTGACCTGGTGCACACATCAAAGTTACTTTGTTGCATGCCGCCAGCTTCTTGAGGGATTGTTTACAGTCCCAAACCATTTTTGACTCACAAGTAAATAGAGTCTTTGACTCATAAATAAGACTTTTGCTTTACGAATATCTTGGTTCAGACATTCTAATTTACTTATGTCTATAGCATGTATTTTGTGCCCAAAATATAGTTGGAGCTTTTTTAAGAGATTTTGATAGCCTGAAATTGGGCACAGTAACTGCCACTATTGCCCTTTCATCTATCTTAGATTTATCGTATACCATACGAGTGAATCTTCTTCTACTTTTAGTTAAACTTTTTCACACATTTGGTGGCATTTTTATGACCACTTGTAACGGTGATTCGAAGTCAAATTTGACTGGTATGACATCTGTCGGCCTATCCTTAGAATTCAATGGAATTTCTTTCAAGATTTTTAGATGGTCAACTAAATCTCCAGGTTTCATTATTTGTATCTGTCTCATTTTTGAGGCGGTAGTGACAGCCTCCCTTTTTATGCAGAACTGTAAGAAAGAAATGTTCAGCATCCCCTCTAGAGCTACAGTGGGACATGTTAACATTGCCGCTATGATTCCCAGACAAGCTAACCTTTGCAATTTTGCAGCTTGGGATTAGCTGCTGTTTGTTGTATTTGTGGGCACCATACGAGTGGTGCGTACGTGACCATGAGCCTAATAATCGTTTTATATCACCAAGTTTTTTCAAATGTCTTGCACATTTTTCGGACGGCAAGTCCGACTTGCCACCAAAGCGTTTTTAATCCAGAGTGACATCCAAAGTCGCTTTGATTGGGTTAAAATTTTTAATTTTAACTTCTAAGTTCGTTAAGAACAGTTTGCATGAGACTAGTTCTGTAGAGAATATTGCGCAAAATCTATCAGATCAGAAAAATTACAATCCCTAAATTTCTGGGACATCTGTCCTTATTGGTGTCATGGGAGATCTTTACGTCAAAATTAAAATCTAATACCAACCTACAGATTCACACTTGAATTTAATACTTTTTTTATTCAAATTAACGTGCATATTTTATAATATCCGTGGTCATTAGCACGAGCTACAGTTTACAGTATACATAGTACGTAATATAAATTACAAATAATAAAGTTAATATTTATTTTGTTTCTGTGCACAATCTGTGCTGTTTAGGATTGCTTTAACCATAGGACTAAGAACGAGCTTTTGGTGTATTTTGTCACGAAAAGACCATTACAAAAGTTTATGTCTGATTCGGAAAGTCGTATTATAATGCTGAAAAGGAGACATTTTGGTTATGTAGATGTTGTCAGAAGATATTTATGTGTTAGACGGTTATGTCCTATATAAAATCTCTGTAAAATTGCCATAGTTTTATAGATAAACTAGGATAGGTAAGTAGATTTACCTACTGAGGGTTTAATTTTATGCAGCGTAGAAGTAACTTTGTTCCAGTGAATGTGCCAGGTGGACAGATTAAGCTTCTTTAGTCTAGCTTTGAGATCGTTGCAGATTTGTATGTTAATAATGGTGTCCATAGATAATGCGGCTTTTTTGACAATGAAATCGTCTTTTTGGTTCCCACCAATCTCGACATGGGATGTTACCCATATTAGAATGACTGTTTCATTCTGGTTTATAATAAATAACATATGTCAATAATATCTTTTACGAGAGCATGGTTGGCGGATATTAATGGAGTGTCTAGAGGAAAGTGGATCAGTGCATATGGCTATGTATGTGTTCGGATATTGTTAAGCATATTTTAAGACACGTAAGATAGCTAGTAGTTCACCAGTATAAATACTACACCAAAAAGAAATTTTGTAGATTTTCGTGGTATTTTCGTTTAAGCCACGAAAGAAGATTATTAGCTTCACAGCAAAGACTTTCTGCCAAAGTAGAACGGAATGATCCAAGACATAGGCAGATAGCCGTACTGTGTAGGTACTGTATTTAATGAATTTAGAGTTTATGAAGTCGCGGACATATTAATGAAATATCCATAGTTGAGCTTGGAATGGATTAGTGGTCTGTAAATTTTCAGCAACGTAGATTTTCCGCGTCGCAATGATAATGTGACAGTGTTTTAATTAGATTTAATATTTTTAGGCAAACTTCTTTAGTTTCCTGAATGTGTTGTTTTCAGGTTAATTTTGAATCAAATGTCCGGCATAAATTCAATTTACTAATGTTTGTATTTTGAGAACGATTTCCGAAGTGGAAATTGAAACGTCAATAAACGTATTTTAACCTTTAATTGTGGCTTATTCCCATTTAAATATAAATTAATTTAAAATGCCACAAGAAAATAGCTTCAGAACAATATAATGTGTCATAAAAAAACACCGCTAAAGATGGATGGCTTCAAAGTAACAAAAAATGGAAAAGACTTCCAAAAGGTCTTAGCAAATAAGTTATAATTAAATCCTTCACATAATCAATACCAAATTGACCACATTAACATTAATAAAGAAAACAAGAACTAAATAAAAGAAGAACTCAATAAAACAATTAGAAAGGAACTAAAACGCGACATAAAAAATGGAACTAATAGAGCAAGTCATTGAAAACAGCAGGAGCCAAAAATGACTAGTTCACTGGTTGATCAAAAAATTATTAAAATAAAGACAACAATAATAAGAAAAAGACGGACATAAAATAACCAAGATAATCAAAGACTACCCCAAAACCTTGCCCAGCTCGCAAAACCAGCAAAATGAATTAACAAATGAGAACGTTAAAAGAAAAATAACAAACGTGGGATCAAAGGGAATACCAAATATAAAGGAATTTAAAATGAAAAAAAACGTTAAAAGCAATAAAAAATTATAAAACTCTAATGATGGAAAGAAGAGAACTACTAGCGGAAAACAAACGCCATATTCAAGCATACTTAAAACTTAATAAAACAATTATAAAAGAACTAAAACGCGACATAAAAAATGGAACTAATAGAGCAAGTCATTGAAAACAGCAGGGGCCTAAAATGACTAGTTCACTGGTTGATCAAAAAATTATTAAAATAAAGACAACAATAATAAGAAAAAGACGGACAAATATAAAATAACCAAGATGATCAAAGACTTCCCCAAAACCTTGCCCAGCTCGCAAAACCAGCCAAATTAATAACAAATAAGAACGTTAAAAGAAAAGTAACAAACGTGGGGTCAGAGGAAATACCAAATATAAAGGAATTTAAAATAAAAAAAGCTTAAAAAAAAATAAAAAATAATAAAACTCTAGAAGACAACGGTATAATAGCCGAGCTCTTAAAAACAAGCAAGACAGTAGCAATACTTTTACATAAAAAAGGGTTACTCTTACACAAACAAAGTTTATGAGTAACAATGGGTTTCCTTTTAAAATTAATAATTACCTAGCAATCGGTTGAACAGGCTAGGCGGGCTGTCGCAAAGGATATAGTACATCAGACTCTCTGCTGATAATGAGAACACTGAGTACAAATGAGGACCAACTACTTGTATTTCTTGCCTTTGTAGATTATAAAGAGGAATTTGATGGTATCCAGATGTGGACCATAGAAAAAATGGTAATAATTGTAAAATAGATTCAATATATAAGCAACTAATATATAATATATATGAACACGCCACTATGATAGTTAAACTAGACGAAAATATTAATCCCATTCCAATTAACAAAGGAGTTACACAAGGCGACGAAATATCTTCATCGAAAGATCTTTAATCGAGCCCTAGAAAACGTCTTTAAAACTAGACATTGGTCAACATTTGGCATTAATTTTAATAACAAGTTAAACCACCACATATTCGCTGACAATATCGTAGTTATATCGAGCACAATTAAGGAACTACAAATTATGATGAAGGAACTCGCAGACAGATCCCAATACGTCGGACTAAAAATGAATATGACAAAACAAAAATAATGACAAACACAGACTTATAAATGGCAGTGAGATAGAACAAGTGCAGGAATATATCTACCAATGCCACATTCTGAAAGTTGACAAAGAGAACCTAAGAGTATAAATCACTAGAAGAGCAAGACTGGCATGGGCAGGATTTGCAAAACTCAGTTAGATTCTTATGAACCGCAAGTTACCTCAGTACTTGGGGAGCAAAGTGTTCAACTATTTCTTTCTATCATAACACATGGATGTCAAACCTGGAACCCAACTGAGGCAAATATTAATGATCTAGCCACAACAGAGAGGTAAATGGAAAGAGCAATGTTAGATACACGACCGTCAGATAAAAAAAGGAACGACTGGGTTAGATCAAAAACAAAAGTCGATAATATTACTACAAAACTTCTTTTTTTTTCTTTTTCTTCCTCTTTATAAGCAATTCTGCTTGTTCATTGGCGGATTAATACCTCTATGGAA
Source organism: Diabrotica undecimpunctata (assembly GCF_040954645.1). NCBI lineage: Eukaryota > Metazoa > Arthropoda > Insecta > Coleoptera > Chrysomelidae > Diabrotica > Diabrotica undecimpunctata. Next base: position 98,963,062 of record NC_092806.1, read on the forward strand.
GGTTGTTACTCCATCTTTTGGATTGCAGTTTTGTTGAGTGGATCGAGTAGCTCGACAGAACTGTTGCCGGTGCCAAGCCCGAATAAAGGAGGAGAGGTCTACAGCCAGGTTAGCACCCTACTGATAAACTTTAATACCATACAGCTCATAAAAGCAGAATTATGCATCGGAACAGAAATGATTTCATTACAACAAAACTAACCAAACTCAAATGAAGCTTTGTAGGTCACACTGCTAGATAAAAACACCAATGTATACAGTATTTGAGACCTTAAAAAGGTAAACGACCCAGAGATAGGTCGATGACATAAAACTAATAGCCGGAACAAATTGGAAGTATGTTTCTCAGGAAAGTGATCCATGGAAGGAGTTGGGAATGGCATATGTCCAAAAACGGACGATAGAAGGCGAAGAAGAACGAAACACGCACTCCGAAGACATAATATTCATTAATAAATAAAACAATTATTGTAAGAAAAACCATAAATACGTTAAAATATGTAAACTATACCAATCGATTTGGATTTCAAAAAATTAAAATTATTCCTGGTATCTAAAATTCTTAACTATCAGTAAGCAATGTGTTTTAACACTTGGAAAATATTAAGCTTATTCTAAATTTACCATTAAAAGGGTTCTAAAAAATAAGTACTTATTAATAACCGAATTTTTATTTAATTACTAACGGATACACGGTTATTGTGTTTTAGATATATATTACAATTTATCAAAACTTAAGTTAAATATAAATAATACAAAGTATTTCTCTTATGTACAGTTTCTTAACGGTAATAGGTACTATTGTGGTTTGCATTGTGGTTTAGAATTATATTTTTTTAGCAGATTGGTGAGTATTTTTTTGTATTCATCAGAATTTTGTTTAACGAAAGGTTTTCTCCACGGTTCGTCCTCCTTTTGTTTTTTCATTCCGGGCCAATGTACCAAAAACGCTCCGTCCAATATAACAAATTTATATTCCATAAGGCACATTTCCAGCATCTACAATTATTAAAATAAGTATTATTAGTTATAGTAATTCATTGAATACATATATTATTATATTCAAAATAAAACTCTCAAATCTCCATTATTTTAAAGCTTCACTCATGGCCATATATTTTGGACTGTTGAAAAAAAAAACCAAATATTGTCGAATAAATTCATTAATAACATTTTAACTTCCTGACTGCTACAGTAAAAAGTTCCAGTCTTATTTCCATTATCAACAAATAATATTTTTGACTATGTAGCGTGTTTTAAATGATAAGCGTTTAAATCGTTGTTGTACCCAGGAAAACAGTATAAAACATTTAGTGACCTTTGAATTAAATCTATTAAAAAAAAGCATGCCCTAATGAGGCTAATACACTGGGAAACAATTTTAAAAAATTTTGTTGTTAGATTTTTTAACAATTTTATAGGTATTTAAGCATTACGGGAGCAGTATTACTCTCCTATTGGCTAACACTTATCGTCTCCAATAGATAAAACAAAAGTGAATGACGCATACGATAATAGCGACAGATCTATACCATGGTACAGTGAATACAACGTATGATACATAATGTTCCAAAACCGGTTCGCTTCGCGTCTGACGTAATAAACATCCCTGTTTCATGTAGTTGAATGAACATTTGAATGTATTTGTTTATTAAACGTTACAGCAATTAGTAGAATAAAGAAGATCTGTAACATACGGGGTTTATGTTGATTTTTTATTCTAGATCATTTTATGTATGTAGTTTTTAGAAACATTTCTTTAGGTAGGTATAAAGCTATCAAAACCTAGTTATACTTTAAAATAATCGTCGCCCAATAGACTCGTCTAGTCTTTTAGTGCTCTTATGCAATATGTATGTTGAAGCTGTGCCAAATAATCGCAGCAGTTTTGTTAATGTGGGTAGGGGAAGGTGTCCTAAAATGACACAGAATCCGATTAAGTCTGTAAAAAGTGGTCGAATTGGATCTTTAAAAGCAAGCAAACTCTTTAATGTCCCTAAAGCAACGTTAAGACGAAGAGCAAATGACGTAAACAAAAGAGCCAAAGGATGCGCAAAAATTTTGGTACGTTTTTCAACCACGTTTAGTGACGATAAAGAAAAAAAATAGTTGAGCGTATACTGTTATTAGTTATTACGTCTAGATTGTTTGGGATAACTACTACAGACATAATAAAAAAATGGTATTTTAAATAGGTGTAAAGATCGCAGCGCTGGATGAGAGTGGCTGAGAGGATTTTGTATGTGACATCCTGAAATATCCTTAAGGCAACCAGAAGCTCTAAATTCTGGCATTTAATAAATCTGAGTTGTGGCATTTATTGAGTCTAAGTTATGGCATTTAATAGGCTACAAATAAAAATTATTTTTAATAAGTTAGAAATGACCCAGGAAAATGAGACAATTTAAGTTCTACTCATTTATAATCGAACAGAGGCCTCCAAAAATTGTTGCAAAAACTGGAAGAAAGCAAGTTGGATCGTTGACCAGCGCCGAAAGAGGTCAGCATGTAAAATGTGTCTGTTGCATGGATAGTAGATATAGGTAATTTTGTATCGCCAGCTTTGATTTTCTCTAGGAAAAATAGAAAAGAGGAACCTCTAGATGCTTTACCTCCTGGGTCCTTGGGATTTGGGCGACAGTTGATACCTTAGGTTTGTCGTTAAAGCATTTCTAGAATTTTGTTAAGGCATCTCTCGAATCAAAAGTTTTTATTGCTTCTAGATGTAGATGCTAGCCATCAATGAAAGCATTGACATTTGTCAAAAAGATGGAATAATTATTTTATGCTTCCCTTCTTACTTTACACATCGTATCCAACCGATTGATGTTTCTTTTTTGTTTCCCTAAAATGTTATAAAAACCATCCAGGACAAGTAATCACACAGAATTAAATCGGCGAACTTTTTAATTCTGCAACAATAGCAGTGACAAAAAAATGCTACAAGCAGCTTTTTACAAACGGGTATTTATCCACTTAATTCAATTTTAGTTGGAGTTTTTTGAAACAGCTGAGATCACAAATAGAATATTATAAACAAGCAGTACAAAATTATTAATCACAAACAGAAAAGTTGGTCAGAAAAGAAATAGAAGAAGGTTGTGTTATGGAAAAAACGGCGCAACAAGTGCAAGATAACACTTACAATAAAGAAAATGTGATTAAAAAGATCTGGAAATCTAGCTTCAAAAAAAGAATTATACTACAGGAAATTTCTCCAGTGCCTGTAGCAAGTGAAACGAAAAAAAACAAGTCTAGACTCCGGAAGACAAGACTAGAAATCTTCGGAGTTTTAACAAGTACTCCTACTTTGAAAGAACTCAAGCTAAAGGAACAAAAGAAAAGACATGAGAATGTTCATCGATGTAAAAAGAACGTTTTAAGTAAGCCAAGTTTTAAGTAAACAAAAAAAAAGAAGATCTGTTTGCAGCCCAAGATCATGAGGATGATGTGGTTTGTCTTCACTGCAATGATTTATTTGGAAATTTTCGGTCCATGAATTGTGGGATTAATAAAATGCAATAATTGGGCACATAGTAAATGTCTCGGGGTGTCTGAAAAAGTGAAAAAGTTTATTTGTGAGCTTTGCCGAGACTGATTTCTTGTTTTGATAATTAGTACCTATGTTTTTATGTTTGCATGTTTTTACCATTTTTAGCATTTGTTGTGAGCATATATGTCCTTTTACACCCCCATGACTCTGTCGTTTTACATGATAGATGTTTGTCAAATGGCATAGTGTAAGTTTTTTATTGAGATGAGATTTTTGTTTAAGTATATAAATAAAACGTATTAAAAGGAATGTGTTTCATTTTTTCAGTTCAATATTTGGAATGGTATCTGCAAAAAAAGTCAAATAAAAAGTATTTAATTTAAGGACACCTTCCCCTATTATGGTATACGAATCTTTAATATTTAATATTAAACCAGAATCTGCGAAAATCAGATTAAAAATGAATTTAAATAAAACACAAGTGATTTAAAATCAAAACATCACAATAGATTTAGATGGAAGTGAGATCAAAAATGTTGAAGAGTATATACCTAGTTCACACGATCAAACTGGGCAAACAGAATCAAACGACAAAGACAACTAGAAAAATCCAAATGACTTGGGCAGTAGCAGGAAGGCTTAGTGTTGCATAGATAAAATAAAAAAATACCAATAAATTAAAAACAAATGGGTATTCATCAGTTGTATTCTAACAGTTATGACCTATACAATAAAGACCATAACAGAGTTATCTTACAGAGTTTTTAGCCAATAGATTAAGAATAACATGGAGGAACATCGAACAACGAGCTTTGTTAGAAGTTTTTTGAAGATAACATGTACTCGAAATGAGAATATGCGAAGCAAGACGAAGGTCTAAGATAAAACTTAAAGAATTGAGGAAATCAAATACAGCTGACACGACAAAACAACGAAAGATGTACGAGCTGACATGACAAAACAATGAAAGATGAACGAGAAATATTGTACATTGGAAAGATTATCAAAGATAATTTAGACATCCAAGCAAATGTGGGGAGAAACTGGCACCAAAGAGCACAAAACACGACTATACACAGTTCATCATCCCATTATATAAAATATATTGGCGGCCTATCACAGCATGTTGCATAGATTAATTAAAATTTCCATGTCAAAAAATAATTTTGAGATAGAATTGAATATTATTAGACAAATAGAAGAAAACAATGGCTACAACGAATGGACGATAAAAAAAAATTTACACGAAAAACTAAGAAAGCCCTAAAATTAGTATTTCCAGCAACAGAGAAAAAGCCCAGTACGTTCTGCTTATTTGCATATACAGGCAAGATAAAATTAAAAATAGCCAAACACATTACAAAGACAGAAATATCGCCAGTTTTTAGAACAAACAACAACTTAAGCAACTATATATAGAACAACAAGAGCAAAAAGAAGACGCACTTACACAGTGGTGTATACAAACTGACATGTAGCGACTACCCAAAAACTTACCTCGGTCAAACGGGTAGAACCTTTAACAAACGGATGGCAGAACACAAAATGGTTTTCAATAAGAGAAAAACAGATTCTACCTACGCACTTCACCTTCTCAATCATAATCATTCTTTTAATAACCAATTTCAAATTCTTCCCATTGAAAATAAAGGCCTTAAGCTATCATTATTAAAATTTATAGAAATTAACAAATTAAAAAAAACAGATGTAAGTCTGAATGACTAATTTCTATTTACTGGTTTTTTATTAATACCGTTGTACATATTGGCAGATACATTCAAAATAGTTCAAAATAGCTTTCAGTACCTCATAATAGGATACCGTCATTCGCAAACTGCACTATTATTTCTAGAAAAGACTATAAAGTGTAAGTAGTTTAGTTACAATAGATTATCAGCTGTAAAACAATATAATCTATAATAAAAAGGGTATAGTATTTACCTGTAACATTTTATCTTGAAGTCCTTCCCAAGACAGCTTTTCATTATATAATGGTTCAGCTTTTGTTCCAATGTAAATAGGCTCCCATCTATGAAAAGGCACTTCCCTACGTGCAGTAAGTAATGGCTAAAAATAATCAAAAATATTCACTAATATATCAATACCATTTAAAATAATTTGACTACATATCTCAAAAACAAACTGAAAACTTGATTACCTAATACAGAAGAGAATGTTTTTAAAGACAACGAAACAAAGGAAGTGTAAACAACCCTAATAAAATAAATTAAGAAGTTATGTCGTCATCTCTTCCTAAATTATTTTAAAAATAGAAATATGTAAAAATGTTGGTGTAGATAATAATAAAAAAAAATTAAAAATTCACTAAACCAACAGTAGTAAGCCAACAACCAATATTTATAAAAAGAGATACCCTAAAGTAACGTCAAAAATTCTGGCACCATTTAAAAAAGTCTGGTTAGAAATTATAAGTTAGATAGATTCACCTAAATATTTAGATTAACAATTTAAGTGCTAAATATTACTTGTAACAGTGCTTGTTTAAATAAAAAGGTACATTAAATAATAAATAAAGCACCAGAAAAAAGTCCAGGAGCATGCTAAATTACTAGTTTATAAATAATATAGTATAAAACACAATTTTATATACTTGGCTTCCAAAATAGTTTTTTCTGTTTATTTTATTTAGTATTTAACTGTTTATTCAGTATTATATTTCAACATAAACATTTCTAAAAAATTTTAAGGATACTGAAAGAGAATTTCTCGATGCGACGTTTTATAATTAAATCGTTCTATAATCACATTAGTCGACACATTTGTCAAATTCGATTTTATATAAATAATACCTATACCAAACTGGTGCTGTGAAACAAATATTGAAATAGGAGTGTAATATATGTGCATAATCTTGCCCTCTTAAATGAATTTTTGCTTTATTTTGTAACATTTTTTTATATAATTAAAATATTAATTATTTTTATTCCTTTTACCCCCGTGATGATACGCTTATGTTCGGTTTACCGTCTTCAAAATTTTATTGAATGTACGGAATTTCCTTGCGTCCGAAAGGTTTTTAATCCTTTCCGTCTTAATCCGGGTCTTCTATGATAGATTTGTAAATATTCCGAAGGTTCGTATAGTAATTTTTCTGTAAAGACCCAATCTCGGGATTTCATATTTTATCACGTGCCAAATTACCTCGAACTTTCCGATAGCCATTATAACCTTATCTTCTCAGAAATACATACAGCTGGCCTATCATTTTTGGGGGGAAGATACCCTCACCTTTTCTTGGGTAGCTTGGTAAAATTTTAGAGGAACCAAGTTACTTCTCGGTGGGCACTCGTAGAGAAAACAACTTATCGGTGGGCATCCGTCGAATTAAGACGCTTAGTTCACAATATCGTATCTGCTACCTTACCGTCTCTGTGCATTTTCTTTATAAGTGTGTATACACTTGCTTATTAGAGTTTTTTTTATCCTACACTATATTAGTTTAAGTATAGTTGTAAAGCACCTTCAAGGGTAAATAAATTCAGTGTTTAATACCAGTACAGTATTAACTTCAGTGACTTAAAGCAGCAGTCGCCAGGAATCATTGTAAGTTGACATAATTTTAATATCTCCACCTATCTGGACAAGTAACATGGTATATCATATCATCTCCCATTATCTGGACGTATCGAACGATCATACATGTCTTCAAATGTAATTGAGAGTAGCTACTGAATTTTGCAGTCAATTAAAGAACATTCTATATTTTTTTTGTTACGAACCAAATAATCGACTTAGCCAAGTGCAGTTTGGTTAAATTTTTATGTTTTCACGTCAGTAAACTTTTTTGTATTTTTGTAAATTTAAATTTTATTAATTTTTGTTATCTTTTGTGTTTGTTATAATTTGTATTCAATTTTATTTGCTATAATATCTCGAGATTCGCCAAAACTTTATTTGTGCATGCTTGTGTTATACTTATATCTTTGTAAGGGTATTTTTTAATTATCTTTCTGCTATTTTTTTATATGTATACCACCATTTTATAGTTGTTGGTGTATCTTTATTACTTGTGTTGCATTCAGCAGCGTCGTAATTGTGTTGTTGTTTAATATATTGTTATTGTTTTACGTATGTATTTTATTTGTCGACTCCTAACAAAGTTCCCCGATATATTTGCTTTTTACGTTTAAATATAACTATACCTTTGACCAGTAGAAAGATCAGGCTTATTAAGTTTCGTAGGTAAGTAAGTGTATTACTTTGTATATTTATTTTTTGTTTATGTAGAGTGTTGACCAAATTTATTCGATAATTAACTGTGATATCTTTTCTTGGGTTTGGTCTCAGAACCTAAACATCTTTCCTTATCTCTTTTCTTTTCTAAGGTTTCTTAATTTTCTCCTTAAACCCCAAAAAATTAAGTGGCGCCCTGTTCCCTATCTTATCTTATCTTATCGTATATTTACTGATTTCGTCCGTTGGACCCATTCCTGGTTTCAAAAGCTAGTTTCGAACCCACGACTCGCTCTCCACCAACCATCTGGCTGCCGTCCGCAGTGTCTCCATTGGTGACCTTTCTAGCACCATCCAAAAAAGGTTTCCGAGGTTACACATATTTTTATGCCGCCCAAAGCGTGGGGCTTATATCCTTTTATTTTTTCTTTGTCCGTTGCCTTTGCTTGTCTTTTTCTATTTATTTCTTTTTGTCTATTTCTATTTATTTCTTCTTCTATTTTGCTTTATCTCTATCTCAGTATTCTTTATTTTCTTCTTGCATTTCGTCTGGTAAACACACTACAAAAGTTCTCCATAATTATGTTTAAATTTTGGAATTAAACCTTATCTTTCGTTAGTATATTTGTACTATTTTTATATTTTTTTATTACCTGTAGACTTAAATTAAAAAACGAATAATTTTGAAGTCAATTTTCTTACTTCAGAGGAAATTAATTATGAGTTAAAAATCAGAGGAACTGTTACGAGTAGAAAAATAAATGAAAGGAGGAAAATCCTCAAGAGATTGTTGGTTAGGGATAACAGCAATTAATTATCTTTAGATACCTTAGATTATGATAACGAAAAGACTGCTATTAAAAATTCTATCGATAAGATAAGTTAGTTGAAGAGTTTGAAGGTTCTTCAACAGATTCTTGTTTTCGCCAAGTCAAATCACGACTTATTCATTTGTTAGGTCGAATAGATCGTCTCCCTATTCCCGAGCCCGATTCTGAGGAATCTATTTCTTTTCGAAATGAATCTAATGCTACCTGTTTGTTATTGGAGCAAGAGATGAATGATAAAGTCATTCCTTTAGCTTCTAGTCCTTCTTCTGTCGGGTATGTCTCTCCTGCTGCTCCGCAGATAATACATGTTTCGACTCCCGATTCAAATATCTCCCAATATTCCATATTTAAATGGAATGTTAAATTTAATGGTGATCCCAAGACTGTGTTTGATTTTATTGAACGAGTTAATGAGTTATCTGAGTCCCGTAATGTCCCGAAAGATATTTTATTTAATTCGGCTATTGAATTTTTCTCTGGCGATGCCGCGGTGTGGTTTCGCAGTATTAGTCCTCAATAAATTCTTGGGATGGACTTGTTGAAGTTCTTAAATCCACTTTTTTATCTCCCGATTTCGACGAAGATCTTTGGGATCAAATCAAAGGTCGCAAACAAAAACGTAGCGAGCCTATCGTAATTTTCGCCGCGCAAATGCTATCCCTTTTTAATCGTTTATCTCGCGAAGCATCCGAATCCACAAAGTTAAGGATTATTCGTAAAAATATCTTACCTGAGCATATTCCTCATGTCATTTTAAAAGACATTAATACCGTGAGTAAACTAACTCAAATTGTTAAGAAGTTGGAAGATGCTAACCCTTCATTGTCGGCCAAGTTCTTCCAAAATTCTAAAATCTCTGTTGTCGAGACTGATACTCCTCAGTCGAAGCGTCATTCTCACAACAATGCCTCAAATGCCATATCTTCTCCATCTACCTCTAATCGCGTATCTAATTCATCTAATTCAAATGATAAAAACACTTCGAAAGTAGCTACCTGTTGGAATTGTCAAAAAACAGGTCATATCTATCCCGTCTGTAAAAAAGAACGACAGCATAAGTTCTGTTACAAGTGTGGTAATCCTAATGTGACTGTCCATACCTGTAAAAAATGCCGCATGCCTTCAAAAAACTAGTTCGTCGAGTTTGTTCTGTCGGTGCAATCTCGTTACCTTTTCGTCCTAATAAATCCGACGTTAGAATTCAAAATAATTGGAATCAGTGGTTAAAGACCGTCAAATATTTTTATCGTAATAGTGTTACGAAAATTGCCGCCCCGGTGCTAATTAATAAAATTAGCGATTCTAGGCCGCATATTTCTGTCTCAATTTTCTCGAGAACTTTTACAGTCCTTCTAGATACTGGTTGTTCTATAACTATTGTTGGCCCAAAAGGCATTAAATTCCTTGAATCCAACAACTTATCTGTAGATCCATCTCAACATCAAAATGTTTCATTAGCTGACGGTTCTAATCGCGCTGTTACCGGTGTAGTCGATCTCCCTATCTTAGCTAACGATGTTTGTCATGTCATCAAAGCACTAATCGTACCTACGTTACCTTATACCTTTATCCTCGGTAGCAATTTCGTTAAGACTTTCTCTCTTATAATAGATTTTTCTAAAAATACTTGGCTTACCGGCGATAATGATCCATAAACTTTTACCGATATCGATAATGAGCTCGATGAAATATCTTCATGTACTATCGATCATTTAAACCCCACTCAAAGATATGTCGCGACTAGTACTATCGAATCTTTCTCCCAAGTTAGCAATATAAATGGATTAGGCCACACGGATAAAATCCAAATGAATATTGATACTGGAGACGCGAAACCTTTCAAAAAACGCCCGTTTCCCATGTCTCCCTATATGTCCAAAATTCTCAACGAAGAATTAGACGAAATGCTTAGTTTAGGTGTTATTGAACCTTCTAATAGTCCGTGGTGTTCACCGGTGCTATTAGTCAAGAAAAATAACGGCGAGTACCGCTTTTGTTTCGATGGTAGAGCTCTCAATGAGGTAACTAAACGAGACTCTTACCCTTTGCCTAATATTGATAGGATCCTTTCGTTACTGAAAGGTACCAAATTTATAAGTTCCGTTGACTTGAGAAAAGCTTTCTGGCAAATACCTTTAGATCCCTCTTCGAGAGAAAAAACTGCTTTCAGTGTCATCGGTAGAGGTTCCTTTCAATTTACTGTCATGCCTTTTGGATTATGTAATTCGGCTCAAACTCAACAGAGATTAGTTGATGTAATTTTTGGTCCTAAATATGAACCGAACATATTTTGTTATCTTGACGACATCATCATTTGTTCCGATAATTTCGAAGAACATATTAAATTATTATCTGAGGTTAAAGATAAGTTAAAAGAGGCCAATTTAACTATCAATGTTGATAAGTGTGAATTTTTCAAGTCTGAATTAAAATTTCTGGGTTATATAGTAGGTGATAATCTTTTAAGGACTGATCCGGAAAAAGTCTCTGCCATGATTAATTATCCCCGTCCAAAAACTTTTACGGAAGTTAAAAGAGTTGTTGGAATGTGCTCTTAGTACAGGCGATTTATAAATAATTTCTCGACTCTTGTCTCTCCTATAAATGACCTATTAAAAGGTAAAAAGAAAAAACAGTTGGTAGACTGGACTGATTTTGCTGAAAACTCCTTTATTTTAATTAAAGAGGCTCTTATCTCTGCCCCTGTTCTAACTCAACCTGACTTTCTAAAACCTTTTGTTATTCAATGTGACGCTAGCGATACTGGGTTAGGAGATGTCTTAACACAAACCGTCGATGGCTCGGATGTAGCTATTGCTTATGCTAGTCGTACCTTATCTAGGGCTGAACGAAACTACTCTGTCACCGAGAGAGAATGTTTAGCCGTAATTTTCGCTATTGAAAAATTTCGTCCCTATATCGAAGGAGTCAAATTTCAGGTAATTACCGACCATCATTCCCTGTTGTGGTTAAAAAACATTAGTAATCCTTCTGGCAAACTTGCGCGTTGGGCAATGCGTTTACGTTAGCATGATTTTGATCTTATCCATCGGAAAGGAACTTCTCATATCGTCCAAGATGCACTAAGTCGCATGTTTACGAATGAGTCTATCTCCGAAAAACCACAACTTTCTTATCTGGAAGTCGACAAGGACCGAATTGATCCCTGGTTCGATGATTTTCGCACTAAGATCTTATCAGAGCCCAATAAATATCCTTAGTGGAAAGTAGAAGATGATTTTGTTTTTAAATTAATTCCTTCCGAATTACCTGTTTCCACTAATAATAAAGAGTGGAAAATTTTAGTGCCGAAACCCCAAAGAAATGATATTATCACTTCTTGTCACGATCCCCCTACCTGTGCACATCTTGGCTATTTCAAAACTTTAAATCGTATTCAAGAGTTATATTATTGGCCCAAAATGCGGAAAGACGTACTTCGTTTTGTTAGGTCTTGTAAAATCTGTGGAGCTCAAAAGATGTCGACTTTGGCTGCCATGGGTTTAATGGGACGAGAAAAATCCGCTAGGTTCCCTTTTCAAATAATTGCCGTAGATCTTATTGGTCCGCTTCCCCGCTCAAAAAGAGGATACACTTTTCTTCTTGTTGTTACCGACTGGTTTTCGAAATTTACGTTGATTCATCCTTTGCGGAAAGCTACCACACAAAATATCATTAATTTTCTTGAAAATGACGTTTTTCTTATGTTCGGAGTCCCTCAATTTCTTATATGTGATAACGCCCGAAATCTTAATAATTCTTCGTTAAAGAATTTATGTAGTAAATATAAAGTCCAAAAAATATGATTTAATGCTGTCTATTCGCCTCAGTGCAACTTTGTTGAACGTAGCAATAAAACCATAGGAACTGCTATCAGGTGTTATATTAGAGATCATTCCGATTGGGATAAAGAAATTCCAAAAATCCGTCAAGCTATAAATACCGCTAGACATGAAGTCACTAAATATACCCCATCTTTCCTTAATTTTGCCAGGTATGTCCCTATTGCCGGTAACTATTATTCTTTATCTGCCGATAATTTGATATCTACCGTTACTTCAGAGCAACATGACAAATATGTTTCTGAAATACGAGGGTTAAGTGAAGTATTTGATGAAATACAACTTAATCTGAATAATGCGTACCAACGCAATGCTAAAACGTATAACTTAGGGCGACGCGATGTTCAATTTCACGTCGGTGATACAGTTTGGCGACGAAATAAGGTTCTATCAAAAGCTGTCGATAAGTTTATGGCTAAGTTAGCACCCAAATATATCTTATGTCATCATCCTGCCTCAAGAGTCCACTGCTGAACATAGGCCTCTTCCTCATGTTTCCAACCCCGTCTATCTTGCGCCGCTCTCATCCAGTTTTTATTGAGTTTTCTTAAATCGTCAGTCCATCTTGTAGGTGGTCGACCGACGCTTCTCTTGTCTTCCCTTGGCCTCCATTCCAATAACCTCTTTGTCCATCGCCCATCTGTCATTCTGGCTATGTGTCCTGCCCATCTCCATTTTAGTGTGGCTATCTTCTCGATGATGTCAGTCACTCCGGTTCTTCTCCTGATGTCTTCGTTGGTTATTCTGTCTCGCAGAGTTATTCCTAACATGGACCGCTCCATTCTTCTCTGCGTGACTCTCAGTTTGGTAGCTGCTGCTTTTGTTAAGGTAAGTGTTTCTGCTCCGTACGTCAAGACTGGGAGGACGCACTGATCAAATACCTTTCTCTTTAGGCATGTGGGCAGCTCACTTTTAAAAGTTTCTCTCAGTTTTCCAAATGCTGCCCACCCAAGGCCGATTCTTCTCTTCAGTTCATGAGTCTGGTTATCCCTGCCAATCATAATTTCATGTCCCAGGTATTTATATCTATCTACGAGTTCTATTTCTTTCCCACCAATACTCATGTTCTGGTTGGGTACCAAATTGGTCATGATTTTTGTTTTCGAGATATTTATATTTAAACCTACACTTTCTGTAGCCACAACGAGTTCCTGTACCATCTCTCTTGCCATACCTAGATCTTCAGCTATTATAAGTATATCATCGGCGAAACGTAAGTTGTTTAGATATTCTCCATCTATTTTTATTCCCTTTGTCATCCAATCCAAATTCTTAAAAGCATGTTCTAGCACCGTATTAAAAAGTTTAGGTGACATTGGGTCTCCTTGTCTAACCCCCCGTTCTATTTTTATGCGATTACTGTTAGTATGTAATCTGACAGTGGTTGTTGCCTGCAGGTATATTTTGTATAATAATTTAGTATATCTATAATCTAGCCTGCATTCTTTAAACGCCTGTAATATTTTGCTTAGCTCAACTGTGTCAAAGGCTTTGTGAAAATCGATAAATATTAGAACTAGAGGTTTATTGTATTCCACTGCTTTCTCTATTAGGGTTTTTATACTTTGTAGATGGTCATTTGTTCCGTAACTTTTTCGGAATCCTGTCTCCTGCTTTGTGTAATAGAATCATAGTAGCGTTGTTCCAGTCTGTTGGAATATTGGCGCTGTGGAGGCAGATATTGAAAAGTTGTTTAATTTTTTCAAGTAATACATCCCCTCCAATTTTTAGTGCTTCTGATACTATTCCATCTTCACCCGGGGTTCGATTATTTTTCATTTTCTTCAGGGCTTCTTTGATTTCTGATTTTGTTATATCGGGCATTAAATCTGATCCTTGGTTTAATACCCCAGTTTTTAGTGTAATTGGAGGTTCCGTATTGTTATCTTTTTTTCTTGATCTATATAACTCTGTGTAGAACTCTTCGACTATTCTTAATATTTCATCTCTGTTCGTTGTTTCTTCTCCAGTGCTGTTTCTCAGTTTGTTAATTTCTATTTTCCCCTTTTTTACGCTCCTCTTCAAAACTTTCATGTTCTTATTTTGCTCTATTGCCTGTTTTGTTTTTTCTACATTGTAGTTTCTTATGTCTTTTCTTATTGCCTTTGTGATCGTCTTATTTATTTGATTTATCGCTTCTTTGCTTGTAGTGTTATCTCCTTTCATTTGTCGCCTTAGTTCTATAAGGGTTTTCGTGGGTTGACTCAGTTTTTCATCTTTTTTGCTTGTCGGACAATATTTAGTTTGAGCCTGTTGCATTGTGTTGACTATTTGTTTGTTCAATATATTGATGTCTGCTGTTGTGGAATCTTTCAAGGAATTACCAATATATTTTTCGAACTCCTGAATGTTAGTTGGTTTTGTCCATTTCTTTGGTTGTTTCTTATTTATCATTTTGAGTCTTTCTTTTTCGGTTGATATCGTTATTTTAGCTCTTACTAACCTATGATCACTGCTTGTACTGAACTGGTTTAGCACATTTACGTCTTTAAATAATTCTTTTTTGTTTGTTAAGAAATAGTCGATTTCGTTCCTTGTTTTTCCATCGGGACTTTCCCATGTCCATCTTCTGTGTTTCTTCTTTTTAAAGAAGCTGTTCATTTGATAAAGATTGTTTTCCAAAAGGAAAGTCAGTAGTTGTTTGCCTCTATCATTTCTGCCTTCGCTTCCAAAATTTCCCAATATTATTTCAGAGGGGTCTTCCTTAGTGCCTATTTTGGCGTTAAAATCACCACCTATTATTAAGAAGTGGCCAGGATTTTCCTTGATTGCACATTTTCCTTGATTGCACAATATCTTATGTACGGTAGTCAAAAAGCTATCTCCCCTTGTATATACGCTGAGAAATCCCGATGGTTCAAATGCTGGAAACTGGCATATTAAAGATTTGAAACCATATCTCAATGATTCTGATAATTCGTCAGGTGATGATGAATCCGATCAGGATTAGAATGTTCTGTTCTGCAACGTATAACATTATCTACCGTCCTATCTATATATTCATATGAATATTATTCTCTTTCATTTTCTCTCGTCTACCTCTTTGATTGCCCACCAGAAGTCACATATCTTTGAGTACGGTTAGGTGAAAAATATCACCATACCGTTATCTATTAGATCGTCTAGTAAGATAATTACTCGCTGGTCTCTAGTATCTTACCTATTCAAGTGAAAAATCACTTGAATTATCTTTGAGCCAAAACTCATTACCTTACCGATAAGTGAGAAATCACTTGAATTATCTTTGAGCCAAAACTCATTACCTTACCGATAAGTGAGAAATCACTTGAATTATCTTTGAGCCAAAACTCATAACCTTACCGATAAGTGAAAAATCACTTAAATTATCTTTGGGTAAAACTCATTACCTTACCGATAAGTGAAAAGTCACTTAAATTACCTTTGAGTAGAGTTTAATTTATCTTTGCTCGCTATCTTATCTTATCTTCTTATCTATCTTATTTAGGTGGAAAACCACTTAAAATTATCTGTGCGAAAGCTCATTACCTGGTCAGTACGCGAAAAATCATTTGCTTACTGCACCGTTAAAGGGTAATAACTTTAATTACGTTATTATACTTTTATTATCTATATAGTAGTTATAGTAACTCCTTCATTATCTAGTATAAGTTTTTTTATTTGTATAAAAAACTGATACTTAATCCTTTTTGGATTTATTAACCCCGAATGGCGATAAATTACTTTTGTTCTGTCATACAGCCAGTGATAAATCAAGCTACCATGTGTGAATCATGAGAATAAAATTCTCGACGCAAAATCTTTTTTTCTTCTATATTTCTTAATCTGTTTTGACCTTACTAGTTGTCACGAGAGGAACGGCTAGGATGATGATCTGGGATTCGTCCGCTAGAGACCTGTTGAGCTTTTAAGGAAGACAAACACATTCCTCTTAATTCTTCTTACCCTTTCATACTTTTAGTACTGATGTTGTCTACAGACCCCTTTCCCTGATATGACTTAGAAGTTTTCCTTATGTCAACTTCAACCCGATTGTGACTTTACCGATTGTGACCCTAAATTAAATTTAGGCGTGTGATACGCGAAGCTATCAACTGACAACCAGGTACTTAATTTCTTTCTTTCTTCTTCTACTCTTATTAATGCTAGTTGAGTTTTATTTAATTCTTTTCGACTTTCACTTTGGTATATGCTTTCCATTGTGATTAGGATTTTATCCAGTGTTGTTATTTAAGCCATTTCGATATCTTGTTTTTAATTAGAGGTTTCCTAAAAATATCTCGTTCTCTAATTTATCTTAACGAATTACTGATGAGTACTGATCTCGATGTTATCTCTTAAATAGGCAATTCTTTTGTATTGAGGTTTACCTTAAATAATTTTATTATCTTGACGTTTGGTTACATCATTTCTTAATGACGTTAACGTCTCTTATATCTTGTACTTCTTTTTGAGGCACGTTCTTCGAATCGTTTAAAGGGTATATACAAAAAAATGTATCCTTAGGTTTTGATCGGAAACCGTTTTCTTTCTTCTTCTTCTTCACCAGGTTCCTCTCTTGGGAGGGGGCTGTGTAACATTCTTTTATTTAATTAAAATATTAATTATTTTTATTCCTTTTACCCCCGAGATGATACGCTTATGTTCGGTTTACCGTCTTCAAAATTTTATTGAATGTACGGAATTTCCTTGCGTCCGAAAGGTTTTTAATCCTTTCCGTCTTAATCCGGGTCTTTTATGATAGATTTGTAAATATTCCGAAGGTTCGTATAGTAATTTTTCTGTAAAGACCCAATCTCGGGATTTCATATTTTATCACGTGCCAAATTACCTCGAACTTTCCGATAGCCGTTATAACCTTATCTTCTCAGAAAAACATACAGCTGGCCTATCATTTTTGGGGGGAAGATACCCTCACCTTTTCTTGGGTAGCTTGGTAAAATTTTAGAGGAACCAAGTTACTTCTCGGTGGGCACTCGTAGAGAAAACAACTTATCGGTGGGCATCCGTCGAATTAAGACGCTTAGTTCACAATATCGTATCTGCTACCTTACCGTCTCTGTGCATTTTCTTTATAAGTTTGTATACACTTGCTTATTAGAGTTTTTTTTATCTTACACTATATTAGTTTAAGTATAGTTGTAAAGCACCTTCAAGGGTAAATAAATTCAGTGTTTAATACCAGTACAGTATTAACTTTAGTGACTTAAAGCAGCAGTCGCCAGGAATCATTGTAAGTTGACATAATTTTAATATCTCCACCTATCTGGACAAGTAACATGGTATATCATATCATCTCCCATTATCTGGACGTATCGAACGATCATACATGTCTTCAAATGTAATTGAGAGTAGCTACTGAATTTTGCAGTCAATTAAAGAACATTCTATATTTTTTTTTGTTACGAACCAAATAATCGACTTAGCCAAGTGCGGTTTGGTTAAATTTTTATGTTTACACGTCAGTAAACTTTTTTGTATTTTTGTAAATTTAAATTTTATTAATTTTTGTTATCTTTTGTGTTTGTTATAATTTGTATTCAATTTTATTTGCTATAATATCTCGAGATTCGCCAAAACTTTATTTGTGCATGCTTGTGTTATACTTATATCTTTGTAAGGGTATTTTTTAATTATCTTTCTGCTATTTTTTTATATGTATACCACCATTTTATAGTTGTTGGTGTATCTTTATTACTTGTGTTGCATTCAGCAGCGTCGTAATTGTGTTGTTGTTTAATATATTGTTATTGTTTTACGTATGTATTTTATTTGTCGACTCCTAACAAAGTTCCCTGATATATTTGCTTTTTACGTTTAAATATAACTATACCTTTGACCAGTAGAAAGATCAGGCTTATTAAGTTTCGTAGGTAAATAAGTGTAATACCTTGTATATTTATTTTTTGTTTATGTAGAGTGTTGACCAAATTTATTCAATAATTAACTGTGATATCTTTTCTTGGGTTTGGTCTCAGAACCTAAACATCTTTCCTTATCTCTTTTCTTTTCTAAGGTTTCTTAATTTTCTCCTTAAACCCCAAAAAATTAAGTGGTGCCCTGTTCCCTATCTTATCTTATCTTTGGTAATTTTACCCATCTATCTTTTTGTTCATTTCTGTGTCTTTTCCAATAGCTCTTATCGTATATTTACTTATTTCGTCCGTTGGACCCATTCCTGGTTTCAAAAGCTAGTTTCAAACCCACGACTCGCTCTCCACCAACCATCTGGCTGCCGTCCGCAGTGTCTCCATTGGTGACTTTTTTAGCACCATCCAAAAAAGGTTTCCGAGGTTACAATTTAATTGCTAATAGTCCAGTTGTCAGAGAGTTGACCCCTAAACATCATACGAGCAGGCTGAATTTTGCCGAGAATATTAATTTTGGGACCCAAAAATAAAGCAAAAAATTTACCACTTTTATCTCTGGACTAACTCCTAAAACCTCCCTCTTAGGGGGGTAAAAACGCAAAAAAAATCGATTTACCAAGAATGTGTATGCCGCAGAAAAAAATATTTTAAATAAAAAATGTAACTGAAATAATTTTAAACAAAAATGTTTATTGCACTTTTTGTGTAGAATGTTTCCGTTCTCTCAGAAACAACGCTTGAAGCGACCGTCGATTTTAAATGTCAGTTACTCGCGAGAAATCAATGTTCAATAAAATTTTTATCAGCTCGACGGTAAAAATTGGATATCTTTTTATTCAAGTGTCCTTTCGACAAAAATCAGGATGTGTTAAGGTAAAGAGTGCAGCTTTCGTAAGCAGTTTCCGAATTTTGCCGAGAATAATCTCAGTTTTTATAAAGCTGTTAAATAAATAAATGTGGTGCGACTTTTGCCTTTTTTTACAATTCTCGTGAGATCAATCTATTACTTTCATTGATATGAGAATCATAAAAAATGGCTAAAATCCCGCCACGTTTATTTATTTAACACCTTTATAAAATCTCAGTTTATTTGCAGCAAAATACAAAAATTGCATACTAAAGCTGAACTCTTTACCTTTAAAAAGCATCTTAATTTTTGTCAATAGGAAATTTGAATCAAAAGATATTCAATTTTTACCGTCGAGCTAATACAAATTTTATTAAACAATGATTTCGGTCGCGTAACTGACCTTCAAAATTGACGGTCGCTTCAAGTGTTGTTTGTAAGCGAACGGTTCCTTCTACATAAAAAGTGCTACTAAAGATTTCTGTTTGAAATTATCTCAGCTACAGTTTTTAATTAAAACATTTTTTTTCTACGACGTACAGATTATTGTTAAATCGATTTTTTTGTTTTTTAACTTAGGAGGAAGCCCTTGGGTAAAAGTGGTAAACTTTTTTACATAATTTTCAGGCTCAAAATTATTATTCTCGGCAAAATTCAGCTTGTTTGTATGATTTTTAGAAGTTCAGTGGTATTTTTGTCTCTGACGACTGGAGTATAACCATGTTTTGGACAGAACAGTCAAATTTAAAATAAATATTACATTGAACTCTATTATTATAACATTTTGTTCGAAAGTGTCTCAAAAATAGCTTCTTCTACTCAAATGACAACCACACCTTCATGCGAACATTAAATGTTCGATGTTAAATAACACTAGGCTATGCTGACCGAGTATGAGTAGTATATCATAAGTTTGCAAGAAATGCGTTGTTATTTGACCCGGAATAAACCGACGCAGGTCCAAGGCTGGAATGCAATATGTAAAATGCGAATTTCACGATATTACAATCATTATTATCTACAGTATGATGCAAATGTATAAAATAAATTCATTATTTCAGAAACAGACGACTTTTAAAAAAATCTTAAAACACGTCAATTTTAATTTTTGAATGGCCATCAACTGCTATATATGTCTTAGACATTACGTCATTATTGTCGGCGTAATGACGTAATCGACGATTTTTAATACAAACCGAGATCACGCGACAACTCATTTGACAGGTCTCCTTATCGCCTTTGCAACGATATAATCATTTTAATATTTATTTCTACGGGCTTAACCAAAACTGTTGGTTTATTAATACAATTAACTTACAATAAATGTTTACTTAAATACAATTAAATTACAACAAATGTTCAAATTGACTACCTTCAGCAATAATACAATGTGAAAGACGGGCAATAAATTCTTTCCTAACATTTTCGATTACTTCAGGTGTTACTTGTGCAATTTCCGTTCTGATGCGCTCCTTTAACTATTCTAGATTATTCGGTCGATTTTGATACACTCTGCTCTTTAAATATACCCATAAAAAAAGTCTAACGGAGTCAAATCTGGAGACCTTGGTGGCCATTTGATGGGCCCCCTTCTACCTATCCACCTATGTGGGAAAACGTTATTAAGGTAATTTCGTACCTCAACGCCGTAGTGTGAGGGAGCCCCGTCATGTTGGTACCACTAATTATTTCTATTTGAAAATAGCTGATTTAGCTGTGGCAACAGATAATCCTGAAGAAATTCTAGATAGCGATAAGCAAGTTTTCCTCAAAAAAATATGGCCCTACAATTTGATTGTTTATAATGCTGACCCAAACATTTACCTTCTCGGGATATTGTGTCCTATACTCTTTCATCCAATGTGCATTTTCACTTGCCCAGTATCGATGTGTCTGGCGATTTACGTGACCGTTCAGCATAAAAGACGCTTCATCAGATAAAAAGTACCTTAACCTGATCGCTGTTACATTTTTCCATAATGGTTTCGCAGAATTCGATTCTTCTACGAAAGTCATCCTTTAATAGCTCCTGGACCAGATGTACTTTGTATGGATGTCACTTCTCTTTTTTTAGCACTATTACAACAGTTGATTGGTGGACATTATTATCTAGTGTGACCTGCCTAGAACTGGTATGGGGATTGTCTTGAAACGCCAGTACAACGTCCAGTTTCTTGGCTTCGGATATTGATTTTCTACCACTTCTGGGAAGATCTTTGACATGGCCTGTTTCTCTATTTTTTTTTTCAATTTTACTTACTGTTGATTGAGTAATTAGTTCGCGATTGGGGTATTTAGCATTAAATAAATTACGAACTTCTGCTTGAGTCCTCACTCTATCTCCATAACCAATCATGATTAAAATCTCGATTCGTTCTGTTTATTTTAATTTCATATTTGTAAAAATGATGTTTTGTAATGTCGGCAAAAAACTGGAAGAGTAAAACTTTGACGTCTATTATTTGACAGATTCATAGATCATTGACAAATAAAGACGAGTCAATGACAATATTGATTTAAATGGTTTTGAAAAATAACTACAATAATTAATTTTAGAATATAATGTAGCATTGTTTGTTATCAATGTATTTTTTTTTCGGATCCAGCAAAAAACAATATTTTGTTTTCTTCCCAGTTGCGCTCCTTAGTGTATTTTAGTACAGTGAATAAATATTTATTGTAATTCCATGTTACTTGATAAAGTTAATAATTTTAGTGAACCCTGTAGAAATAAATATTCAAGAGATTACATCGTTGCAATGACGATAAGGAGACCTTTCAAATAAGCTGTCGCATGCCCTCGGTTTATTTTTAAAAAAATCGTCAATTACGTCATTACGCCGAAACTGATGACGTAATGTCCAACACATATATGTCACTTGATGGTCATTCAAAAATTAAAATTGACGTGTTTGAAGATTTTTTTTAAAAGTTGTCTGTTTCTGAAACAATGAATTTATTCCATACATTTGCATCATACTGTATATCCTAACATAAGCAGCCGACGAACTAGTAAGCGGTCAATTTCCCATGAACCAATGTATGCAAATCCTTTGACAAGCACAGTTTACATAATGTTATCAGCAACAATGGTGTAAGATAATAATAATAATAATAATAATATCGTATGTCAAGGAGAGCCTTTCGGAGAGGTTCCGGCGTCAATTGCATATTTAATCCTGTTTTAAATAGCTAGTGTCGATCCACACTAACCCAGGGGGACCGACGGCTTTACGCGCCCTTTGAAGCACCGTGCAGTATCATTTTTAGAATTAAAAAAGGCCAGTATCTTCCCGCTGAGCTACGGCCGTTCACATGGTGTATGATGGTATAATATTAATATAATTAAAACAATGCCAAATAAACTCAGGGACGTAAGTACGTGTTTTCCTCACAAACATATTCATGTATGCACCATTCAATATCCAGTCGCTACTGGCAACAGGCTCGCAACAAATATATAATATCATTATAGATATCTGGTCAGACACATGCACAGTTCTATAGAATTTGTACGCGAGAATGGAATCATGATCGTGTGAAAATTTAGATTTGTATCCTTTATTTACCCTAAATGTTATAACACCTTATCAGTGGTCTAGTTTTGTTTGTCTACTAAGAATGTCTTGATAGGCCCCTAGACGAGAAGCAAGTGACCCTGTAAGTTTCCTTGTCGTATATTCTTCTATTAATTATCCGTTAGTTTTCTATTAGGGATAGGGTTGTGCATTTGTCTGATTGGAGAATCTATTGCAACTGGCTGAATGACTAATGTCTATGCCAGTAAAAAAAACATATTCATAACAGTACATAAAGGGTACCTGGTACTAAACGTTTAGCAAGGAACATCCTAGCCAAAAGGCCTGATAGTACTGAGTACAGCTCAAATTTTACTACGAAAACAAAAGCTTTTAAAGATTTTTTTTCGATAAGATTATAGACATTCAAACATTAGTAAAACTAATTTCCGCGCACAATTAATTTTAGGCCATAGCTAGAACCCCGTCAGTAACGAAGATGCTTTTGTCGGATTATTGCTTATTGTTGGACGTTTCTAGGCAAATGACGAACCAATTTTGGAGCTGTGGGGTACA
The DNA here is from genome assembly GCF_040954645.1 of Diabrotica undecimpunctata. Taxonomy (NCBI): domain Eukaryota; kingdom Metazoa; phylum Arthropoda; class Insecta; order Coleoptera; family Chrysomelidae; genus Diabrotica; species Diabrotica undecimpunctata. Next base: position 98,986,211 of record NC_092806.1, read on the forward strand.
AAAACCCAGCGTTTCAGAGGCCTGTTTTCTGTGCAACAATGTCCGACAGAATGAAATCTTTGCTTTGATTTCTAAGGTTTGATGGTCTCGCAATACGCCCAGGAAAACGCACTTTGGATAAGTTAGCTTCACTACAAGATATACATGACATTTTGCCTCAAACTGTAAAAAAGCCTATACTCCCATCTCTGATGTTTGTATCGACAAACAACCTGTGCCTTTTCGTGAAAGATATCCATTCAGGTACTACATGAAATCAATGCCAGATAAATATGGTATAACAATTTGGGTATAGTGTAATTCGACTGATACATATTGCTGGAATGTACAAGTTTACACAAGAATGACAAATCACATACTTGCTAGAAAAAGAACAAGGTAATATTAAAGTATAGATGGCAACATCATATAAATAGTGCTAAATGAATTTTTCGTTTTATAGGTAAGCGTGTCGTTTTGGATTTAGTAAATGAATTAGGATCTGGCTATGGTGTAACCACAGACAACTTTTTAACCTGGATATCCTATTATCAAAGGAACTTCTACAACAATATAAAATACTTACAGGGTTAGTTCGAAACAATCGTAATGAGGTACCGAAACAATTTATCCCCGACAAAAACCGAGCAGAACATTTAAGTAAAATTTTGTATACGAAAGATGCCATTTTAGTTTCTTACGTACCTAAAAATATTGAAGCGTTCTGCGGCTCAGCAAGCGACATTCTGACCTAAATGTGTATGTGAAGAAACAACTCATAAGCCCTAAATTATTTTGGACTATAACAAACACAAAGGTGTAGTAGATAGTTTGGATAAAATGGTCAACTAATATTCATGCAGTCGTAATACAAAGCGGTGGTATAAATGCATTTTCTCTGTACATAGAAAAATACGAAGACTACGAAAAAGAAAAATATTTTCAAAGAAGGCTTTTCCTTCAAGATTTGGCCCTTGAGCTTGTTACACCATTTATACAATCCCGACGGTGTCACAGTTTGCATAAACATATACGAACAGCCATAGATATTTTACTAATAAAATTTTCAAAATATTCTAAAGATGCAGAGCCAATTGAAAATCACAGGAAATAATGTTTTCTGTTGTTGATCAGTTGTAATATAAAATATGTTTTACTAATGTTTAATAATCATTTTATTGATACCAGTATTAAAATTATAAATACATCATTTTATTTCTTAAAATAACTTAATCTTTTTCTTAATTGTCATTTTAAACCAGTGATAATTTTTGACCCCCGTTGATCATCCGTGTAAAAAAAGGTTGCTCATAATTTTTAAATATTGTCTGGTCTTTACCGGCTAGCGTTAGATTTATCTGCCAGTGCTAATAAAAATAGTTTGTATAATAACTTACTTTAAGTGACGTAAAAAATAAAACTTACTTTAACAGTATCCTTTGGATCCGTCCTCATCCAAGATTCTATTCCCGGAAACTTTTGACAATGACGACATACTAATTTATGAAAATAAACTGATTTCTTTTCTTTAACCATTTCGACGAGTTGAGTCTTTGTTCTCGGTACATTTTCTGCCGCTTCAACCTCAAATATTGGAAGAACGTATACTCTACGTTCGCAATCGTGTAACTTGTAACGATCCAACATCTCCAAGAACTTATAAGCAAGTCCTAGAAATTATTAGAATAAAGTGTGATGTGGTTAGAAAATTTCCGTTTGGGTTATTCTACAAAAATAAGTTTATGATATTGTAATCAGTTTTGTTAGCTTTTTTCCTGACCTGTTTGCACGTTACTGTGTAGTTATTTTCAATATTTTTTTGCTACCATTGGCAGAATATTTTAAGATAAGATAAATCGATCAACTCTAAATCATAAATTTAAATAGCAAACTCGTTTTTACAATGCGTTAAAAAACTTTTCAGTAAGTTGTTTAGAAATAACTTTAGCTTTCACCAAATTATTTGATCCAGTTCCTCAACAATTCAATACTATCTTTTGGAGGTTTGGAATAGCCCATATCTCTTTTAAACCTACATATTAATTTAATTTTGTCTAAAAATGCATATGCCTTACCTTCACTGGGCATAAGCTGAATATCTGAAACCATAACTAGTTCTGTTAATGATGCAGTTCTCGCTGCATTGCGACACACGTTAATAGGATACATTACACTATCGTCGGCATGCCTAAAATAAATAATATAAAATTAATATACTGGTAAATTTTACTGTATTTATAAATTCTATTGAGTTAAATTATGGAATAATGGAATATGATTAAGAATTGAAATTTGAGCTGTTAGCATGTAGTTCACAGACATACAGCAATCTTTATTTTCTATCTTTCAAAGTAGCTGACGCCCACATATTCATCTCCACTCCAAAATGGAAAATAAATATAAGGATGACTACATTTGTTAAGTTTCTCTTCGACCTACCGCCTTCTGAGTAGCGCACCAGAATATGACGAAACTTGTCATCCTGTAGTTAAAGTACAAACTTTTAACTGGTACAAACTGGCAGTAGAAACTAAAAATATTTGAAACAAGGAGACCCTATCCTAAGAAGACTCATTGAGTGTGCTTTGGTAATATATAGCTTTGAACACTTTATTTTAGCTACTTACTACATTAATTCTGGTTTTAGAATCCAAAATAGCAAGACGGGATAAATTTTGTTTCGATTCAGAGCAGTTGCATATGCCGCTCTGACCTAAAGAGGTTGAAATACGTATAAGCGGCTTGCTCCGCCCTGCATCGAAATACAAATCTAATGCCGTCATTATGTTTTATTTCTTTACTCTGTTTGGAGTACCAGAAACCTAATTAACTACGAATTTTGACCATGATGAACGGTTTGTGGAATGCATATTTTAGATTCCCTTGCCGACCAATTCATTAATCTGTTTGCTTTGCAAGTTGTAGAAAGCACATTTGTAAAGATTTGAATTCAGTTTCGCCAGGTAAGAAATCTTATGATTTCTCTTGTTAGTAATTTTATTCTTTAATAAAACATTACAGAATATTACAATCTAATTAACTGGTTTATAGAAACAAAAACAATGAGGGCCGGTTTTAACACAAAAAATTGCTTTATTAATATAAAATTTTTTATCCCGTATATGGTTTTTGAAAACTTTGATAAGGCTCTTACAAAGGACACAAATGGAAAACAAAAGTATCTTGCATATTACAAAAACATCAAATTTAACTATAAATTGAACGATATATATTAAAAATATAAGTTTTCTTGCAAAAGTTTAATTTTTTGCACCAAACTTTAATTTCTAATCGTTGGTAGAACCATAGCTTGTGCTATCGTTTTAGTAATACAAATGTTTAAGTTATTTACAGAATCTGATTTAACTTTTCGTTTTCAATTTTTATTATTTTTTGTGTAAATTACACTATTTTAAAGGTTTTGGATATTATATTTAATTCTGGAGATATTTTATTCAATTTCTCAAAAACTTAAAAATTCAAAATCTCAAAATTGAAAATAACGAGAAATAAAAACAAATTTAATAAAAAAAATAAAAAACTTAATATAAAGTAAACTAAAATAACTAATAATTTATGTTGTAAGAAGATAGATCATAATTAAAATTAGGTTTTTCCTTAGATCTCTGCGTTCTTCCAAAAATTGGTTTAGTTAAATTTTGAGTCATTTGTTCTATTGTTAGTGTCTTCTCTTTTCCCATCAGGGATATAAAATGCTTGCATGATTTCTTGGTAGTATATTCAACTTTCACAAAATCTTTGGTCCTTAATGTTTCATTCTGAGGAATATTTTGCAAATCTTCGAAATCCTCCAGATCATTGTCACAATCATCTACTACTGACTCGTCTTCAATATAACTTTTGGAAGAAGTTTCGTCAAAAACCTTTCTTTTTGCATTGTGAGAAACTTCTTCCTTTTATTACTTACTTTTTTTTCCTTTTTCTTTTTAAATTATCTCCCAATTCTCTTTTTCTCATCCATAAATAGTGAACTAGTAAGCATAGTGGATTTAAGTTTAGGCCGTAACTTCCTGATATTTTTTCTCTGATCTGGGCACTGGCCACTCAGGAAAAATATCCCCACAGTTGCCTCCTGCTTGTTATAAAAGGCAACTTAACTGAGGGGCAGTCGTGCTTTTGTCGAGAGCTGCTGAGACAGGTTAGAGATCTGATTTGAGGTACACTACCTCTACCTGGGGTCATCTCTATTATGTACAAATTATACAAATAAAAGTGCTCAGAATTAAATATCCATCCAGTTTCTTTCGAAAAGTATGGACGAGTGTTAAGAACTTATAATTTGAGGTTCCATAAATCCAAAAAAGGACCGGTTAAAAAGTGCTTAAAATATACGAATATGACATAGGATGAAAAAAAAAACACACGAACGGCCTCATCCCAAACACTTGCTAAGGAAACAATTAGCTTGTGAGGCTTGTCACAAGGAATAATTCAGAGGTACTATCGTTTAACTTTAACCTCGGAGCAGTGCTTACGACTCCAAAGAGTCCAACAGAACAAATATTTTACCTACGAAAATTGGCTTTACAACCTGACTGTATACAACTTATGGAATCAGGAAGGAATCTGTTACCTTTGGAACGAAACCCAATGAAAAAGGGAGTCAAACGGGATATCCATGTTTATATATAATTACATTATCAATCAACCAAACATTACTGAGGTTTATAATGTTTGATAACATCTTTGATTTTAAATCCTTTGGAGTACAGAACTATAAAGTGAACAAAATTCCCTGGCAACAAGTCTGCTGCTTACGATACATTAAAATCAATGCCGTGTGTGACAATGTCCTATAAAAAAATTTGAGATGAATTTCAACAAATAAACAGCATGGAAATTCGTGGGTCACCCAAAAACGTTGACTTGAATAAAGCTTATGATAAGCTGTTGCCTATTGCGATTGCTAAATATAAAGATCTGCAGAAAATGTGTAATGATTTATCAATTTCAAAGAACTGTCATAATTTGTATAATTCTATAAATGCCAATAAAAATATAAGAGACAATTTGCTGGAGCCAAATAAAAGCGAAGATTCAGATAAAAATTAAATTATTCTAAAATATGATTTAAGTGTTTTATTATATCATTATTCTAGTTTTCAATATTTAAAAGTTCTTTTTGTTTCACTTTTACCATAATAAAGGTTGATATAATTTCACGTATATGCATTTGATTACAAAATCTACAATGCAACAATCAAGAATTTAACTTTTTTCGAAAATTGAATATTTTCGTAAATCCCTGATAATATTTCGAAAATATAACTATAACATCTGTTAATAAAAGTACCAAAAGAATATCACAATAAATCCTAAATTTTGGTAACTAATTGAAACTTTAAAAGTCAGATATCTGCTAACAATCATTTTGCTCATTCGTGGGATTGCACCGATGATATTATGAAGTCGACTAAAAGAAATGGCTTAGCGAAAGAATATAAATACAGGACAATATTTAATTGATAGAATTACTGATTCTTGTAGTATTGTTAGAAATGATAAGAAAATTTGATGGCCCGATAAAAAAGATCTATAGAAACAGGTGGATTTTATTTCAAATATCTGCCAATCTTAACAATTTTCATTTTTGTTTTCGTCACGTCGCGCATCGTTTCAGATTTTTGAGCTTAAGGTTTTTCTGTGAATTGTTTATATTGGGTAATTGTTTTAATTTTTTTTAATATCTTAACAAGTTTACTTTTGTTAAAATTGTCATTTATGGGTAAATTTCATTTTATGTTAAAAATTGAGTAGCGATATAGGAACGAATGAATACAAATTTTTTGTTGTCTCTTTTGGGTACTTTGTAAGAGCTTTAGAGTTATTAAAAACATTATTCATAACGGAATTTTTATATAAACTAAACAAACTAATGTTTTAAGATCAGTGTTGAGTTTTTCTTAGTTTTAATAAAACAGATACGTAGATCCTATAATATATATATATATATATATATATATATATATATATATATATATATATATATATATATATATATATATATATATATATATATATATATATATATATATATATATATTTATAGTACTGTATACTGATACTAATTAGTATACATTTTTCTTTTTTCTATCGTATTATCTTCGTAAATAACTATATAATAATAAATTCGTGGGTAATTACCGTTGGAAAACTTGCTTACTTTCATCAAAGAATATAGACGCTTATAGCGTCTATATTCTTTGCTTTCATTTTGCAATAGAAAATAAAATGATCAGAAATATTTAAGCCTTCTGCGTGATAGTTAAACATTCTACTGTTTAAGCTACCTGGTCCATTAATTAATTTAATGTATGTCTAAAATATAACCGAATATTGCAAGTAACATTAAAAAATATGACATAGTTGATTGTTAATACCTGTAAGTTTTTAATTTTGAAGAATCTATTAATTCACAATTACTTGGTTTGGTAAAATACACATCTTTTCTAGATGGCGCTACAAATCTATCAAAGACAAAATGCAGCGACACTCGTGACATTCCTGGAAGACAGTAGCAGTATTGATTTATTTGTTCTATTACATGACTAACATCTAAATCGGGAACAAAGGCAGTAATGCTAATAAAGCCATCCCAATATCTGAAACATATTTTAAATCAGCTATTTTCTTTAGAGCGAATCAAAATATTTGTTTTGGTTACTTTTATTCGTTGAATTGTTAAAATATAATGAGATGTTTTGTACTTAAGTGAAAAAACAATATAGTTATATGTATTAGAAAACTTATGAGTTGATTATATAGACTGCAATTTATATTGCTTTTTCTTCATTCATTCATGTCATTCATTCATTTGACATTCATAATATAAATATATGGAATGTGTATAAACAAATCATTACTACAACTACAACGTTAAAGGGATTTTATTATTTTATGTAACAAATGGACAAAAATACGAAAAATCGCGGAGTGCTACCATTAAATGGGTTCGTTTTTAAGAAAGGGTGGTTGAATTTGTCTCTATACACTAGGGTGCATCTGGGTGAATTCTACCCATTTTTTGTACGTACACATCTACAGGAAAGTTGTTCAAAATTAAATTTTCTATCAAAAGTAAAAAATAATATTTTCTAAAAAAAATATACTCAAAAACGAAATAAAAAAAATAGAAAGAAACACGCGATTTTTGGTTTTGACCCATAACTTTTTTTCACGGGGATATTGGTATATTTTGTAAATTGTACATTGCTGTAAATTAAAAATAGTGTTATTCTCAGATACGATTTTTTAAAGTTCGCCACTCACACCATTTTTTGGCCATTTTCCTTACTTTTTCGCAAACATTCTTCTATAAATTCTTTTTGTGAAGATTTAGGTATATGCAGTGGTATATTTCGTAAGAAGAAAAATTAATTACCCTTAAAACGGTCAATAGTAGAAGGTACTAGGATTAATTTTAAACAAGGTAGGGTTCTTCAAAATTTTTTATTTTTAACGATTTTTGTTAGATTTTGCAACCATTTTTTAAATTTCTCATTATAACTTTTTTCTTGTACATTTACATATATTCAGTACAAAACAAAAAGGAAAGCTTATTTTCTTTACTTTCTGTACCCTTATAATAGGACTAACGATAACCAAGAGATGGTTCGTCAAATTTTGATACTTGCAACGATTTTGTATATACCTACATGTACAAGAAAATAATAATCGCAGTCATCAAAGAATCTCTAAAACTGAACCTATAAAAATCGTATGAACAAGCTCCATTTTATTGAGAATGTCAATTTTAAGATTCCAAAAAGGTGAAAAAAAGTTTTCCACTTCTATCAACGGACTTCTTTGCAAAACCGCCCCACGTAGGGGTTGGTGGAAATTAAAAACATCTATTTACTAAATATTGTAGTTGAGATAATGTTGTAAAACGAACCATTCTCTCAGAAACATTACTTGAAGCGACTGGCGATTTTAAATGTGTTACGCGAGCAAAATCAATTTTTTAAATCAAATTTGTATTAACCTGACGGTTAAAATTCAATAGCTGTTGTCCTATCAACAAATATCAAAATAAACTTTAAAGATAAAGAGTGTAGTTTTCGTATGCAATTTTTGCATTTTTCCATAAATAGCAAAAATCGTTAAAAGTAGAAAACTTTAAAACATCTTATCTTACTTAAAATTAGTCCTAGACCCTTTTACCAGACCATTTTAAAGCTTTTCTTTCTTTTTCATGTACAAATTTAAGACATATATCTAAAACGGCGTAGAAAATAATTATAGAACAATTTTACGAAAATAAAAAATAGACCAAAAATGGTGTGAGTGACATAATTTGAAAAATCGTATCTCGGATACTATAAATTTTTAATACTCATACTCAATGGCATTTTAAAGGGGAAAAATAAAAGTTTTTTTTAAGCACTGTCTATACCCTTACCTCCGTGGAAAAAGCTCCGTGGACAAAAAAATCACGTTTGTTCCTGTTTTTTTATTCGTTTTTGAATATATTGTTTAATGTAGGATAGTAAACAACCTTTAAACTCAAACTGTTAGCATTTAATTATTAGAAGTAAAAATGACTTTAAAAAAATAGTTTATTAGGTGCAAGGTGATTTTATGTATGTATTTAACAAGTCTTATTCTAATATCTTTCTTGTCAATGTCACTATGTGGTACTTGCTCCATTGGCGCTGTCAACCCCATACACACGCCAAGCAAACAGCACACACCCACCACGTTGAGTATGAATTGTGACAAATTTTAATTTTAAAAGCTCATATTTCGATAGAAAATTTAATTTTGAACAACTTTTTTGTAGATATTTGTATAAAAATTTCATAGAATTTAACCAAATACACCCTAGTGCATAGGGACCAATTCAACCATTTATCAAAACGCAACCCTTTAAATGGTAGCACTCCGCGGTTTTTTTATATGTATGGGTCCATTGACCATATAAAATAATAAAACCCCTTTAACGTTAAAGTTCCTTTCTAAAGTACATAATCACTATACTACTTCTGAAGAAGACTGATGATTAAAAAGAATACGGACATTTTTTTTCTTACGGTACCGTCTCTCTTCGAAGTTTATTTAGTTCTTTCAAAGGCTATATTTAAAATTATGTAAATCTACTTTATTGCTTTAAAGTTTAATGAGCACAAAAATCATTTTAAAATTACACAGCAAAGACTTGCTTCAATTCTATGTTTTGTCAAAATTGTTTTATGTATAATCAAATAGCAGGTGGCAATGAGGACATCCTACTGCATAGCCAGGCTATTAGGGTATTTGCATATTTATTGTATTAACTAGCTCTATTTCTGTTAATAGTCTTCGCAAAAATTTATTCCGTGAGGGGATGGTGGTCCTTAGTTGCGGTTAGGGGAATACTTTCCGAGAAATGGGCGGTACCAGGGAAATTAAATACCCAGAGCAGACTAAAATAGGCTATAATTTGACTACGAGTAGAATAATTCTGACTTTTGTTTCATTGCATTGTATAACATACAGCAAACTATGTAATAAGATTCGCAAAAAAAACGATGTTTTCACAGCGATGAGCAAGACAAGGGGAAAACTTCTCATTTCTTTTTAAGCCGTCTATTATAAACTGGTCGTACTGCAGTCAATCGGCTTATTTTACAACTTTTATTATACACCAGCTTTTACAGGTCTAGTGGATGAATATTTTGAGTTTTTGGAGTCATCGGTAGCCTTCAAAAAGTGTTTCCTGTCTGCGATCTAATGTCTCGAAATCATTGTAAGATAAACCTATTTCAGGTTTTCTGCTGTAGACTCTACAGCCTATCTCCAAGAAAGAGACTTATTACATGCAGATGTATCATGAATGGCTTGTGTCCAGTAAGAAAGCCTGTTTAAACTCTTGGGTGATTACTGTTTGTTCTCCATAGTTCTTGAGCCATATAAGTGCATGTTCGTCTAATATACTTTTTGTTATCTGCTGGACCGGGTATACTTTCCCAATGAAAGATATGTTCTGTTCGGTGCCAGGCTATTTTACGGTCAAGAACAGTGCTTTTGGCTACTCCTATAGGCGGCTTTGAATCGACGTATTTTCCATCTGATCCTCATTAAGCAGCTCTTCCATTATATTCTCCAGTGACCGTTAACCTATATCTGTGTGACACTGTTATGTTTTATCAATATGTCTAATTCTTTTTGGCACTTCCACACTAGCTTAGATCCACATTAGGAATTCTAAGATCAACTATGAGTGCCTGACTATCTGTGCTTAAAGTCACCTACTTCAGTTCCAAAATCATCATATTAATTTATTTTGTTGAAATACATTAGTTCATTCTCCTAATGGAATAGAGCCTGACTTATGTGTTTACCCTGCCTCTCCCTCCGTCTCACTTGAACAAATATCTAATTGGAAGTGTACCCTATACCGGGGTACTATATAGTTAAAAGTCACCACACATTTGGTATCCTAATTTTTTTTACAAGGTTTCTATATCCTGATCTAACAGGAGAAGGTCCAATAGGAACTTCATAGTGTACCTCTCATACCTTCTGTCACTCCTCGGTAAGCAAGTATTTGTTCCATTTTCAATGTATTTTATAAATGCTGTTCTTTGATCTTTAATGAGTGTTGTTTGGTTTAGCGTTGGACACAATTGATCTCACTGTGTTGGTTGTATTGAATGTTTAAACAAACAAATAAATTTAAAATGTAATTTTCAATAAAATCAATTTTAGTTTAATCCCAGGTACATATAATGTTTAACTTAAACATACCACAATACCTTCATAACCTCTTTATTCACATATTTTTTTAATATTTAATCTACCTCATCTTTTTAAACTGTCATTGTATATGTTTAGTTTTAATTGTTAATTTTTTTCTTCTAATTTTAATTTTGTCTTTTTTTCTTTAAATTTAATAGTAACAACTCAAGATAATACAAAGAACATGTAAACACACCACCTCACCTAACTAGTTCTGGCAAATAAAACATAAAATCAGCGGACACGTGAGTAGCGTAAGTCACTTCCGGAACTCCCTCCGCCATCTGAGCCATAAGTACATTGTAGACAATTCTGTAGGAAGTTTGTTTTCCTAATTCTGGTCCAAAGTCTACGTCGGCAGTTCCATAATTAAAATCCTTGGGGACATTGTAATTAAAGTTGCAGTAACTTTCGTTAGATGGCTCTGAATAAAGATAGCTGACAAAGTCTCCTATTAAAAAAAAAGAATAGTTTAGTAGAGTAAAAATATAGTTATCTAAAGTTTATATGCATCTAAGAAACAAACAATTATATTTTCAAAATTATAAAATTTACCCTACTACTTTTAAGAAGCAGTAACATAAATTAAGAAAAAGACATTAAAACATTTCTATGATCACAGAGATTAAAAATAGGTGAAAAACCTATGGAATGACAGAAGAATATATGCACCGTCGCAGAATCGCTCGTGCGGTGTGATTATATATAATCAGAGAGAAACTGTTGTATAAATTATTAGGCTACTGCGATTTTACTACATTAAAGTAAGTTTTTTATTGACATGTCACTCATTTAAATATAACTCGTGTTAGGGCTAAAATTGTGTCTTCACACTTTGCAACCATATCCAAATTCACAAAATAGAAAAATTGTTTGACGATTAATACTATAATATTTTTATTTTCGTTTGTCCATAATTATTAATATATGAACTTTTATGCACTTGATTTCAGAAACTTTAGTAGGTTTATATAAAGTTTATATCATTTATTATTTTCATTATAGAGCTCAATCCTTTTGCATTTTACTCTTAAAAGGAATGGTAGCTCCGTGGCTTAAATCTGATAATAAAATAATATTCATTGTATATTACCAAAATAAAAAAAATGTAACATACAGCTTACTTAATATGGTTTGCATTCGAAAATCAAAATTAAAAACAAAATTTGTTTATCACCTTTCAATCTTGAGTAACTAGCAATTATATCTTGAAAATAGGTAGATAGGAAGTGACATATTAATAGTGAGCCGTACCGCCACTGCGTATATTATCTTTGCAGGACAAATATTAAAGTTTAAGACAAATCAATCTATTTCTATTATATGCAAGGTTTACAGCTGGTTCATAATAAACTGATACGACTCTTAGTAAGATTTGATTATTTTGAGCAGTGTATTTGATTGGTCTGACATATTATATTTATTATGACAGGCAAAAATTAAAATAAACAAACAAACAACAAACAATTGATTACATATATTAATTCATAAATTATAATAATTATTAAGGTCTAAATGTTGATATTATTTTGAATTCCTGCGTTTTATAAAAAGTATATAAATAATAGTTTTTACGTAAAATAGGGATTTTGTTATTATTTTTATTATTAATAAGGAATAAAACAAACGACTTAACTCAACAATATATTAAATTAAGAATTGTAACCAAATTAAAAGATAACTGGGCACTATCAGACACAGCAAAACATTTTAACATAACCAGAACCACAGTTTTTCTATTAATAAAAGTGAAGGAAACAAGAAACTTTCCAAAGAAAGCGAGGGAAGCTTTTGGAAGACCAAAACTATACCAAATTTAGGTATATAAAAATAAAATTAATATTTTGTAATATCTCCATCAGCTTTTATAACAGCTTGTAACAGCTTCGGTCCATCTGCATGAAAGGAGCTATGAAATTTTTTTCTTCAGAGAGCTCTTCCTAAATTTGTTGTATACCGTGCCACAGATCTTCAGCATTTAAAGGTATTAAATTACGCCGATACAACCATTTTATAATAACACCCCACACATTTTCAATTGGGTTTATATCTGGACTGTAACTGGGTCATAGTGAGGTTACGATGTCATTCTGGAGCCACTGATTTAATATATTCACAGTATAAATAGGATAATTATCTTGTAGGATAAAATTATTTTCTGGATACAACTGTTTTACACTGGGAAACATGATTTTTTCTAGAATATTCAGATAAGTCTGCATAACAAACCTGCCATCAATACGCCATACCATTTCCATTCCTCTAGATGAAATACATCCCCATACATTGGCTCTACAAAATGATCAGCTGCTCGATATCTATTAAAATATAGAGGATATTATAATCTGGTCTATACATCCCAATTTTGCCCTTTTTAGGAGATTAAAAAAATTTCTCATCTGTAAATATTAGCCTGTCCCAAAAATCTTGATTTTATCGATGATGGTTTAAAGCAAAAAAGCTTGATTGTTGTGATGTAAGAGCCTGTTTTTTCTTTGCCGTTTTCGATGACGCGATGCTTTAATTCTGCGCCACGTTGTTTTCTTTCTTCCCGGAAACTGTAACATATATCTTGCATATTTTGCACCTTTAAAAGGATTCTCTTCTAATCTCTCCAAAAGCGTACGATCTTCATGAGCGGTAGATATTTTTTGTCTTCCAGAACCTTGCTTTCTTTCGAGAGTTTTTTGTTCTCTTCATCTCTCATTAATATTAAAAACTGTTGTTCTGCTCACTGAGTTATCTGACAAATACACTTTAATGGGCGTATCTTTTTTTTAAAAACCAGCTCTACATATTTTACCTGATTCTATATATTAAAATTATCAGCATATGAAGTTAGTACATTTCTTATTGCGTGGCGTGAAACGTACTTACGTGTTTGTGTTTAACATTTGTTTCGTTTATATTTATAAGTATACTGTAATCTATTGTAAATTACCTACAAAGTAGAACGGCGAGGCAGTGTTTAAATCAGGCTAACAGTTTTTGGTCTGCGTGTAAGAAACTAACCTTCACATCGCAAAAACCGTACTCACCCCACTTTTATATGAAGCTTACAAATTTTGTTTTTGAGTTGAAATAGTAAGTCATGGGTTCCTCATTTCTGTTGTAAGACATCTGTAGCATTATTATCAACATTGTTGGAAGATTGAAAACGACGAATGCTCTTTGCAGTACCAATGATATGGAGGGAACCGACAGACCATGTTATCCATTATGAATCCGTTAATCTGTTCACGAGGAATGAGCACCACGTTTAGTAGTACAAAACTTTTACGGTTAAGTTTATTAAGACAATGTAATTACAAATAATGGTTTGACTATAATATACTATACATTATTTTCAGACTAACAAAGCGACTATAACTTCACACTTTGTATGTACATACAAATTAATATAAGACGTGCAAATAAATGATGAACGGTATCTAAATTTTTTATAGCTGTTTTAAAGCATTATATGAAATTGCATGCACTTGTTTTCAAAAATTTTAAGTAGATGAGATGAGGTAAAACACTCACATATTTCTTATGATTTTACAGGCGCCATTAACAAATTTTTAGCGAGGTAAACATGCAAGTATTTGTGTACCTCTTCTTAATTAATTTCATCTGCTATCTTATTCATTTTGTAATAAATTTGTTGAGTGTATTCTTGTAAATGCTCATATATGCATTTCACAATTTTACTATTCTCATTTGTCTCACCGTTATTATTCACAAACACTAATTTTATGACTGGTATTCTGAAATTAAAGTAGTAAATTTCTTACTTTAACAAATTTTGCACGATTTTCATATACCTTACTTTTAAATACCTTAAATAGACGGTTGGTACATAGAAAAACAAGATTTACTTTTGAATGACCTTCTTGTTGTGTAATTATTGACAAAATGATCCCCTGTATATGTTACAATAGTAACAAAAAGTATTTAGAGGTATTTAAGATTACTTTATTTTCTTTAAAATGGTGTTTTAGACAAATCAAATAACTGTCTACATTAAATTTACTTCAAAAATAAGGAGAGTGAAAGCTGCTTACCTTCAAGAAACTAGGTAAAATGGACAAAGGGCGAAAGAATTAGATGAAGAATACAAATTGTAGTATGAGAAAAAAATTAACAATAGGAATGAAGTCGATACAAATTTGTTTATTTATTACAATTATAAAATGAGCTATAAAGTAAACATAGAGTTTAGATAAATGGAGAAGCAGTATATTAGTACCTGTTTACAAAATTAAGCGAGATATACAAACTACAGAGTTAAAATAGAGTATAGAGTTTCTCGAGAGATTCTGTGGTTGGCGCTCAATAACAAAGAGCCTCCGGTTAATAAATGCAGATTGTAGTTAAGATTCAAATAGAAAAGGCTAGAAGTGCATTTAATAATATAAAACAAATATTATGTTGTAGAGACCTCAGCCTAAATCTTAGAAAACGAGTACTATAGTGTTATGTATTTTCTGTTCTTTTGTATGGCGTGGAGTCATGAACTTTAAATAAACAATATCTTATTAAATTGGAAGCATTTGAAATGTGGACATATCAAAGAATGCTGAGAATCTCCTGAACAGACAGAATAGCCAATGAAAAAGTACTAGGAAGAATAGAGAACAGCAGGGAGATACTGAATTTCATCAAAATAAGAAAGCTACAATATCTGGGTCATATAACACGTGGCGACAGATATGAATTCCTAAAACTAATAATGTAGGGAAAGATTCAAGGAAAGCGCAGCATAGGTAAAAGAAAAATGTCCGGGCTGAGAAACCTCAGAGAAAGGTTTGGATGCAACTCAACTATACTCTTTGGGGCTGTAGTGTCAAAATTTAGAATAGCAGTGATGATTGCCAACCTTCGTCGCGAAGATGGCACATAAAGAAGACTAATGATTGGTAAACTTAATGTGAAAGTAGAATTACGCTAGAGCTAGATGTTTAATGCATATTTATTCTCATCAGTGGTGGATCAAAGAACAGCTGCACTACAATAAAATAATAACTTTGGATGGTGAAATGATTTTAAAAAGTAATAATTTTATGTACCTAGGATCGGTTTAACAGAGTAATGGGAAAATAGAGATAGAGATGTATGCAGTTAAATTAGAGTGGGATGGATGAAGTCAAAGAAAGCAAGTGGTGTGTAATATAACAGAAATACTCCAATAAAACTTAAGAAAAAACTGCCGTAAGTCCAGCCATGATGTACGGAACTGAATGGCACCAATTTATGCCAGAATCAGAGAGCATAGGATAAAATAGTTCGGACATGTTTAACCTTATGACGCTAATCAACCAACAAGATGAAATGCTAATTGACAAGTTCCTAGAAAGAGTTGGAGAAAAAACCAAAGAATACTTGGGAGAGACGCTTAGGAAGGACATGTCGGTAAAGGGGATTGATATTGGTATGACATTAAATAAAAACTTAAAGAACAGATATTTAATTAGGGAAGCAGCCCTGCCTAGGGATATAGGAAAAAAGAATAAGTATGATGAAATAACTCTATTCGTTATTTAAAAAAGTAAAGTTATATCCGTGTTTGTTGCGGATGTCTTATGTAGGAGCGTTGATTGAATGTAGGAGTGACTAACCACCCAATAGAAGGAAGGCATATTCCGTATCTATCTCACTTACGATTTTTGTTGATGGCGCTATTGTTAAGCCCTTTTTAGTTTATTTTTTATTTAAAGTGAATCAATTTGCGCTTAAATCATTTTAAAAAACTTTAGTAACATACATACAAGCACGGTTTTTAAACTTTTTACGTACTAAAGCAGCAAACAAAGTTTAAAAGTCTAAGTATTTTATTATTCTTCTTTATTCTTCTAATTCCTCTGTCCTAGCATAATTGGTCCTTAAAAACCTCAAGAAAACTGACGCAAGAGCTTTTCAACAGAAAAATTTATTTTAAAATCCTTTATAAAAGGTATACAGGGTGTCTGGTAGGTCGATGGAAATTTTTTAAGGGGTAATAGGGGACGCCATTTGCAAAATTTTTTGCTAATAATATATCGCTCAAACTGTTAAGGTTTCCGAAATAGTTTGTTTCAACAGTTAAATTTGTCAATATTTGAAAATAAGGCTGCTCGTCTGTTTTAGTTTTAAAAATAATTATCTAAGCGAGATACTTCCCTTAGATAATGCATACAAAATGCCTTGCGTATTACTTGCTCAGATTGCAAAAATCCTTCGTTGAATCTTAATGCATTGTTAAAATAATGTAATGTAAGTGCATGTCCTTCAATAATGTAACTGGTAAGAAAGGTAAAACACAAAAACGATACATCATGCTTTTTGCAAGATTTATAATGCCTTATTAAGTATGTACATAAACTTCAGAAAACAGTCATAGTTGTTCAAAATGAGAACCACTATTCCTAATGCAAGCTCTTACCCTGCGTCGTATTTTTGATGTGGTTACTTTTAACCTGAGTTCTGCCCTTATAATGTCAGCTGCTTCGATAATCCTTTCCATTAAATGAGCTCTAGTTCGGATTGGAACTTGATAAACAAGTTCTTTGAATCTGTCCCAGATATGGTAGTCATACGGTGTTAAATCGGGCGATCTAGGAGGCCACAAAATCGGTCCAGTTCGTCCGATCCACCTATTGGGATAGTGGATGTTAAGCAAGTCGTAACAGCACGTGCACAATGTGCAGGGCATCCATCATGTTGGTACACCACCATTCTTCGTCTGAGGGCGAGGAGTAAATTTTCTAAGAGTGATGTTAATTCATTATCTAGAAAGTCTAAGTACACTTGACTATTTAACCTGCCTGGCAAAAAGTAAGGTCCTATTAACTCTCGTCCGATAACTCCTACCCAAACGTTGACACTAAATTTTTGCTGAAAAGATGTTTCTTTCGGTAGATGGGGATTGTCATGTGCCCAGTAATGCAGGTTGTGAAAATTTGTTATTTCTTCTCTATTAAAACTGGATTCACCAGTCCATAAAATACTTTTAAAAAAATTACCATCGTTGATGTCTGCATCTAACAAAAAGCGGCAAAATTTACCCTTATATTTGGATCACCGTCTTGAAGAACTTGTACTGGCGTGTAATGATAAGGGTAGCGTTCATCGTTATGCACTACCGACCAGACCTTTCATTGCGAGACATTTAACTATCGAGCAACCTTTCTGACTCTTGTGATAGGACCATTCGTAACAGCTTGCAAAATTGGGACGTCTACACCAGGACCGGAACGTCCAGGATTAATACCGGAAACAGGATTGTTAACACTACCAGTTTCACTAATTCGTCGATAGGGTTAGGGTAACGGCGCTGATATTCTCGACTTGCTGCAGATGCATTTCCATTACTCCAGCCATAGAGAAACAGAATGCCTGCGTACTGCATTCGAAAACGAAACCATCACAACTAATCTATAAATCAGGTTATGCAGATACACTCAAACAAACGCACCTTTCATACGCATAGAATAACCATGTTTATACACCAAAATAAACCAATTCATAGCAGGTAGATTGTTTATTAGCATAGCAGGTAGATTGTATTTTGTTTATTATGCGTTCGGAGAATGACGATAGCTGATGAAAATTTTATGCGAAGAGTCAGTGTTTACATTTTTATTCCATGCGTAAAACAGGAAGGTAGTACGCCTAGATAATTTTTAAACGTGAAATAGACGGTTGTCGAATATTGACAAATTTAACTTTATTCCAGAAACCTTAACAGTTTGAGCGATACATTATTAGCAAAAAAATTTGCAAATGGCCTCCCCTATTATCCCTTAAAAAATTTCCATCGACCTACCAAACACCCTGTATAATTAAAACACCCTATCGGTCCACATCACAGACCGTTTTCGGAATTAATATTCCATCATCCGTGTTATCCTAAAAGTATATAACCACCTTAATTTAAAAAAACATGAAATTTAATATTTTGACTAGGGTTAATACAAAATTTGGTTAATACTTACTGGCTGTACATGTTTTGAGACACTAAATACTTGGGTAAAAACCCGCTAAATGTTTTTAAGTTGAATTTAAATAATATTCTTTCATTTTATATACTAAGCTGTTTAAGTTACAACAGGAATTAATAACATGGCAACGTAAGACTCTACTGGAGGTTGCTAGTCCTGAGACAAAGTGTCTACGAGGATTTGTTGATAACAACTCAGTTCATGGTATACAGCTAGCTATAGGAACTTAGTTTCCTTGTGGATGTTTTCAAGAGAGTTTTTAACACTAAAATTTTTAGGTCTCGCAGAATATTGTAAATGTATTGTTATTCTATAGATTTCTTATTTATTTCTATCTCGTAGAAAGTCATAAAAGTTTTATTCACAGTAACAACATGGCTTAAGAAGTTTTTATTTACTTCAAAGTGATCATAAATAAAACACGGTATTAGTACCCTTATACGCTTTTAGTCAACATTCATGTATTTGAATATTCATTTTGCAGAATTTTTACTCATGTTGCTTCTATGACTCATATCGGTAAAACTCGGTACCTCAGATATTCTTTTAATCTTTTTTTACTGTTCTATAAAATTATGTATGTCTTAATATTTACGGGGGTGGAAGGAGACATAAAACCTTAAAAACTGGCTTTCCTGATCTTTTTTCACAATGTCGATGGAAACATTTTTCCAAATTTTATTGTGAAATTGGTCAAAAAATGAACTTTTAATTTATTATTCTTCGTGTTACGGTACCGCAATATTTCATTATCTTCGTAACTGAACTAGGCTGGCTAGATTTCAGAACATTCTCGTAATAAACCTAATAAATAGTTACATTACCTGGTGTGTAGTTTCTGCCTGGTTTGATTTCATTATTAAAGATTCTTCCAGGTGATAATTCTTCGGTAGTTCTATCGTTAGAAGAAGAGATAAAGATTAACAGTACTACTAAGCTTGTTAAAGTAATTGATATTAAACATCTGGAAGGAGTGAACTTTGGGTAGATCATAGTCCTTCATAGCATGGTTAACTCATTTAATGGAATGATAATCAGTCTAAAAACAAACCAAAGAATTAAATAGTATGAAAAAGTTAAATTATTTGAAATAATTTTTTTGGATTTAGTTAGTATTAACAGTTATTTTGTGCGAGATACAAAGATACAAGCTTCATGATTGCAGAATACAGTATAAATTTCTTGCCACAATTAAAAAAAAAATTAACTTAAAATTAACTAAAAAATTAAATACGTTAAGATAAAACTTTTGAGTTTATAGGTATAACAGTCAATAACTTGTTATGACTTCACCTAAAGAGGTATCAATACAGCATCCTGAATTTCAGGGATAATCCCGAAAAAAAATTACAAAATAAAAAAAGCTATTTAAATAACTTTTCAGATCATTATTATTTCTGGCTATTCAATTAATGAATTGTACAAAAACATTTAATCACTCTTTCCAAATATTTTATCCGAAAGAAAATCTTAGTTTATCGAGCAGGCAAATAACTTTTACAATAATGTTATCTCTATTTATTTATTAAGGTGATGATAATGAATCACCAAATACCAGAATGGGCGACAAATGAAATAATTAAATATTGAGGGGGTAGAGATAAACGGAGCATTAAGGAAAGGAGAGAATTTCAAAAGAACTCCTAAATTACCTAGGTACGTATCTGGCTAATGAACTATTAAAACTAATCAAAAAATTAATACGAATAAAATAAAAGAGAACGGAGATCAAGCTTCCTAATGTCTCATTTTAAATAAGGGGACGAATAAGACCCAGAAAACTACAGAGCAATCAAACTATTAAACATAATAACAAAATTAAAAACCAAAGTGATCAGAACTTAATGAAGTTATAACACTAGCAAAAGAACAACAAGACTTTAGATCAGGAGGTGTTACACCGACGCTATATTTATAATAAGGCAAGAGCAAGAGAAATCACTAAAATACAACTAAACAAATACAGAAGAAGGCATTTGACAGCGTCAAAATAAAGGATGTTATTTACTTCTTGTAGACAAAAGAGTAGCCTCTAGGAATAATTAAAACCATCAAGATATATACTAGAATTATATAATAAAAGTAAATTTAAAAGAAGATCTAACCGACCCAATTAAAGCTGACAATGGAATAAGACAGGGAGATCCTCGGAGAACTCTATTGTTAAATTTGATCATGGGTGAAATAATGAAAATATAAGACCGAAAAAAAGATACCAAATGGGAGAAAACAACTTAAAATAATCTGCTATGCAGATATTGCACCACTAATGGCTCAAAGTAAAGCTCATTTGTGACGTATATTTCACATATATTATGTTTATATTATATTAGTGGAAAGTCTTGTTCTTAGGTTCATAAAAAAGATTGTCTGTAATACTAAGACATATTTATTGACTTTTTCGATGTCTCGACAGGATATACATTCCTTTTTCAAGAAATAATATTGACTAAACAACATTTTATCTATAGACTGAATAAGGTTAACAACACTTTTGACTTACCAAGCATGTAAAAGTTGGTTGCTAAAAAGTATATAATTAAACAACACAATTAAATTTATAATAAAAGAATAAGACCGACCTACTAAGTAACTACATGTAAAATGTATTTTAAAATGCAATATGTTGTTTTATTTTGATGTATTAAATTTTAAAACACATTTTACCTGTAGTGACATAGTGGGTCTGTCCTATGCTTGTATTATCTTAAAACGAAATGCCAAAAAAGTTAATTAAAATATCTTATTATCATAGACAATATTTTTCTACAAATTTAAGCCCAAGAAATTCTACTTAAAAATATATATTAAGGTTTAAGAACCAAACTCAAAAAAACTATATAAAACGTGATAATTTCATTAAAAAGACAATATGCATGGTTATAATAGCGAAGTTACTAAGATGTAAATTGGACTGACAGAGAATAAAACAAGTGATAAGGTTTAATTATCTGAGCATCACACTGTTAGGCTACGAAAAGCTCAAAACTGAAGTGGAAGATCAAGTGAATAGAGCTAACACACCTAATATACCTGTGTAACAACACGGAGGAATAAAAATATGGGGGAAAAAACAAATGGTAGAATTTACTAACTAGACAATAAAAATAAAAAACAATAATGACATTCGCAGCAGAAATCCAACCCGACAAGAAAGAACAAAAAAATGTTAAAAATAGCAGAGATGAAAAAACCCTTTGGGACACGGCTAGAAGTACAGATATATGACGTGACGGAGATACAAAGTAGAGAACATCAAGGACTGGGTTTAAAAGAGAAGAGTAGAATTAAACGATCATATAGACAGAATGACAAAAAATAGTATCAAGGACGGCGAGATACGGTTCCACAATGGAAAAACGACCAGTGGAAAGACTACAAAAACTATGGAACGACTACTTACTGGAGGTATATTGAAAAACAGACAGAGTCTGGACAGTCTTTTTATTATATTTTACCATTTTTTTACGTTTTTCTATGTTAATGTAGTTTTAAAATATATTTCTTAAAAAAAGTATTCAAAAGAAGGTGGCTATAAAAAACAATATACATACCTGTTATGCAAGTAGGTATATTTATTGACAAATACCATTAAATATCGTAAAATTAATAGGAAACTAGGTGGATGAAAAAAAAATGAAGTAAAATTATAGACAAAAACAACTGAATCAATTAAAATAAGAACTGCTATTAGACATGGAAATCTGTTTAGGTTACAAAACCACTAGTATTTAATCTAATATTGGGCTAGGTGATAAAAGAAGCAAAAAGAAAAAAATAATCCCAGGCAAAAAAAAACAGCCAAATAAAGATAATATGGTACTCTATTGACTCTAGTATTAATACCGTAAAAATAAAATGATTTATAAAGAAAATTAGTTTAACAGTAAGACTAATAGACCAAGAGCTGGAGTCGGATTTTGCTTGTGATCGGGAATATGGACAAATTATACATGGATATGTCGGATTAGTCGTGTACATGACTTTTCCACAAGTGCGGACAGCTAAGTGGGGGATAAGGGTAGTTAAAAAAAATGAAAGTCATGGTTTTTTTTGTGACGCTTGTGATGGAGATGCACTAAAATTTGGGAATAGGTAGGTCATGACCAGAGATATGTAAAAAGAGGGGATATGACACCAACGATATTTTTGTATTAACTAAATGGGACCACTTAATTTGACACTATGTACTATCCAATATGGCGACGGGCAGTTCTATAATAATATAATTTATATAAAAATTTAATAATAAAGCCATGCTAAAGTCACTTTGAACTAATATAAAAAGGTCACACAAAAAAGTTTAAAATATTTATAAAATAAATTTTTCATTCACCACTATTTGAAATTAACACTTTTGAAGTGAACCCATCTACTTCACCGCATGTTATATCTCCTCTGTTACATATCTCTGGTCATGACATAACTAAATAAAATCTCCAGAGGTGGACAGCTCCGTAGAGATCAAAGGGAGAACAGACAGGTGTGAATATGAAAAATTTTTGGGTGATGTCTGTATCTTGCACAGTTGCTTCATTTAATCTTAAGCTCTGCTTCATTTCGATGTGTAGAATCAAAATCCAGAAGGTTGGACAGCTAGGTGGGGTCATTTTTGTTAAAAATGGGGTAAATTGAAATTCGTAGGTATCGCTCGTCACGGAGAATATATCTGTAACTTACTTTTTCTGATAGTCTCAGAGAATAATATATAAATGGATATAGAAACTCTTTTATTTCCTGCATTTGTCGGTCTGTTGTAAATAAAAGTACTTAACAACTGCTTAAACGTTTCGGCCAGTTGCCATTTTCAAAAAGCACTTTATTATATAAACATAAACATTATAATAAACAATTATATTTCATTTTATAAACATTCCATGTTTATACTCGTTAAAAGTTGAACATGTATTAAAAAATTAATATCTGACATTGACAGATGAAATCTGTCTGTATGTTCAAACACAAGTGGTTCAGGATCATATATTAAATATCTTCCATGTTGTATTTAAAAACCACTCAATTTATTAAATTATGATATATATTGGAAAGATCTTTGATGTCAGTCTTATTATTGATAGAATTTGGATCTTTTCATGTGAATCATATTCAATATGCATTATTTGTTGTAATTTTGTTCTCTTTTTAAAAATCTGTATATTTTCAAAATCAAAGGAATGGTTTTTTTGTAGAGAATGTTTGGCTAAGGCTGTTGTGTTTGATTTATTGGTTTTTACACTATGTTTGTATGTACAACCCTTCTCTGCAATTATTGGTGTGTCTTCCAATATATGCCCAAAACCGAATGGAAAATCCCAATATTCTCCATATTTAAAAAGCAAAAGAGAAAACACCAAAGTTGGTATAGAGTGGTAAATGTGAGCTTTCTTAATCGTCCCTATGGCAAGCTATTCGCTAGCTTCTATCGGAGAGGAACCTTGCGGTTTTACCACAGGACGTAATTGTATTGGTAATTTGTTTATTTTAGAATAAATAATTAACAAATAGATCAACTTTTGTATAGAACTGTTTTACATTTAGAAGGCAAATGAATACCAACTACATTGTATTTCTTGCTTCGTCGACTATGAAAAGGCGTTTGATAGTATCGAGATGTGGGCCATAGAACAAGCTATTAATAATAGTAGAATAGATTCGAGATATAGGCAATTAATACATAATATATATATATATATATATATATATATATATATATATATATATATATATATATATATATATATATATATATATATATATATATATATATATTAATGTAACTATGATAGTGCAACTAGACGAAAATACAAATCCCATCCCCATTAAGAGAGGAGTGAGACAAGGAGACGTAATATCGCCAAAGCTTTTTAACCTAGCCCTAGAAGACGTCTTCAAAACTACAAATAGGTCAATGTCATTAACGTTAATGGCAACAAGTTAAACCACCTCAGATTCGCTGACGACATAGTGATTATAGCGAGCACATTCGAGGAACTGCAAATTATGATGGGGGAACTAGCAGCCAGCTCCCAATACGTCGGCCTAAAAATAAATATGAAAAAAACAAAAATAATGACAAACAAAGATGACCCCAGACGTATAACTATAAATGCAGTGAGGTAGAACAAATGCAGGAATATATCTACCTAGGCCAAATCCTGAGACTTAACAAAGAGAACCAAAGTGCGGAAATTACTAGAAGAGCAAGACTAGCATAAGCAGGATTTGGAAAACTTAGTTGGATACTTAAGAACCGCAAAATACCCCAATACTTGAGAAGCAAAGTGTTCAACCAATGCATCCTTTCTATCATGACATATGGATGTCAAACCTCGACCCTAACCAAGGCAAACATGAATAAACTAGCCACAACAGAAAGAACAATAGAAAGAGCAATGTTAGGTATAATATTGTCAGATAAAAAGAGGAACGACTGGGTAAGATCCAAAACAAAAGTCGAGGACATAGCAACAAAAATTGCCAAACTTAAATGGAGCTTCGCGGGCCACACTTCTAGACAAAAAGACCAACGTTGGAACACTACAATACAACATTGGAGACCTTACGAAAGTAAACGACCAAGAGGAAACCACAGATGAGATGGGTTGATGATATTAAAAGAATAGCCGGAACAAATTGGAAATATGTTGCTCAGGATAGAGACCGATGGAAGGAGTTGGGAGAGGCCTATGTCCAAACATGGACGACAGAAGGCTGAGAAGAAGAAGGAAGAGTTTTACATTTATAAAATGCTTACGAAAATTACTGACGTGAAATAGGTTAACTTTCTGTCAAATCTTATCTTTCGCCACTAAAGTACGTAGTTAGGTTTTTATTATTTTTTATTGTGTTTAATGTTTATATTGAAACAGCACCAAGAAATTGGAAAAATTACTGTGAACTAATGGACCCACCGAACAATAATAACCCATATATGTATCATTTTTGCAGACGATTAAGTAGTAATTTTACAGAATACGTATGAAATACCTGTTAATGTAAAGACATACTATAGAATAATGCAAAAGAAAACTAGTAGGTATAAAAATTTTATTAAATCAAACTTTCCTTATTCGCCTAGTTTTGACCACCCAGTGGTCCAGTTTCACGCTCTATTTACTTTTGTTTCCAGAATCGCATAAAAGAAAGGACATGTATTTTGAATAAATTATAAATGAACAGCAACTGAGGAATAGGGCAATCGAATCTGCAAAGCGGTTCGATTACCCTATAATAATCCTATAAGCTAATCATTTTTAAAAATATTCGGTTTTCCTTTTTAAAATAGTGATAAATGCATATTCATGAAAGTTAATGTTATTTTGAACATTTTAAAAATATATTTTATAATTTTTTTTTATTTTTACACACTCGCCTGTATAGCCTGTACGGTTATTAGCGCAAAGAAAAAAGTATTAACAATAATTGACTAGCGTAACAATTAAATTTTGTATAAATAGTTTATTGCTTTTAGATATTGGATAATCACTTTGGCACCTCACTTTAAGAATAGTTCTCTCAAATTCTCCGGGATTCCGAATTTACATCTTTCCGCACTGTGTAACGGGCACTCCACTAGAAGTTGTTTTACTGTTAAAAGTTTTTACTGTTTTTACCGTGGTCTCGCAAGCATAACACTAAAATGGGTGATCGACGTGCGAGCTATAATACCGCGGTTTTAAGAACGACGGTTTTACTCGCGGCTCGTTGGTGCTGATCGACTAGCGAGCAAAACAGTCATTGTCCACCGTCCACAGCTAACATGTCGTGTTCAACTGAAAGTGAAGTTTTATGTTACTTCGCTATAGCATACTACGAAATTAAAAAAAAAAGCGGAGACGCCCTAGATGTTGGGTATTTAAAAGTTTAACATATGCGGTAAGTCGAGTTGTTTTGGTTTTGTATTCTGGCGATGTACATTTCCATAAACAAACAGTCTCGTAAACAATATATAAATTCTAATAAAAAGTCGTGGCTGAGAGTTCACATATCCATGATTAAAAACTTATTTTTTCACTTCAACGGTTGCTGAAAACTGCCGGTTTTGCTCGCCAGTAGTGATACACGCGCGATTTTAAATGACGAGCCAAGTAAAAAATAAAACAAACTGACGAGCCACAAGCCAGGCTCGTCGGTACATAAAACAGCGGTATTGCAGTGATACACTGGCGAGCTTTACCGACGAGCCAAAAAACCGCAGTTTTACTCGCCTGTCGATCAGGACCTTAAGGTTGGGGATCCCTTGTCATCAGATTTACATGAGTAAGGCGACTATAACCAAGCCTAAGTGTGATGATAACCTGAGAAAAACGATTGGTGAAACTATCAGACCATTGTCGAAATATTGGTTTTATCTCAAGTAATTTTGTCTGTTTTTTGTGCCATCTGCTATTCCATATGTTAACCATTTTGCTGTAGAAATTTGATTTGAGATCTGTCGCTGGAGTTTTTGGATAGAACTCAATAGTTATGTCATCTAAGGCTTCTCGTACATGTTTATCCGCCAGTTCGTTTCCCGTGATTCCAACATAAAATGGCACCCACAGGAAAGCAATGTTTCTGTGATTTAGGTTGTGCAATTCTTGTCTAATGAGTTTGGCCAAAGGCTTGTTTTTTGGCTTATTAGATTTTAAGATGTAAATAGTTATAGCTGATTTCCATAAATTGGGAAATTCATGTTTGGTCCATATACGATTACATCTTTTTAATAATATTTCTACTACTTCTTCAGGTAGGTGTTTCAAAAAATAAGCTGGGATGTCATCGGGGCCAGGGGATCCTTTAAATAATCTATCATCTCTCTTAGTTCTCGGATTGTGATAAGTGAATTTATAGGTTCATTATTGTTTGCTAAGTTAATAGGGATAGTTTCTTTTTGTTCTTTGTATGTTAAGAAATCTTCATCATAGTTAGAATTTGTAGGGTAGGGTAGGGTAGGGTAAAGTATTCGGAAAGCGAGGAATTGGGAGAAGGAGAATATCATGGTTGAAGAACCTGAGAAAATGGTTCTCCACAACAACAACGAATCTATTTAAAGCATCAGTCAATAAAATAATTATAGCCAGAATGATTGCCAATATTCGGAACGAATAGGCACTGAAAGAAGAAGAAAAACTTGAATGTTTCCGCAATTTTTTCTATGATTTCTACATGGTTTGTTATTGGACAATTTATTTTCTACTTCTAATGAATTGATTCCTTGACATGAGGTAGTGCCTGTTATATTCTTTATTTTCCTCCATATATTTGTTAAAGATGTGTAATTATTTATCGTTTCTACATATTTTATCCAGGATTGTCTTTTAGATCTTGTGGTAATCAGTTTGGCTCTAGCCCTACTTCTTTTAAGAATAATTAAATTTTATAGGTTTTTGTACCGTTTGTACTTTTGAAGAGCTTTCTTACTATCCTTACTAGCTTTTTTACATTCTTCATTCCGCCAGGGAGTTACTTTATCTTTTTTAATAAACTTTGCTTTACCTATCGCTTCTAGAGCTGCTTCCGTTATGAATTTATTGAACTGTAGAATTATTTCGTCCATTGAATTTTCTAAGCAAATTTTTGATGATTCGCTACGGATAATTTCTTAAAAACTGCGCCAATCATGCTACCTTTCATGCTCGGAATTTTTAAAACATAATGAAAAAGATTTAAATTTGCTTTTATAAAAACGACTAAAACGAAAAAGTTTTTAAAAACATTGGCATTCTTTCAATCACATTTCGAATAGTTTCTACTTTTTCCACGAAAACTTTCTCAACTTGTAGGTTTCTTTGTGTCTGACGATCCTTCCAGTGCTTTCCGAGTGTATTCCAAATATGTCCATTGGGATTTAGATCTGGACTCCTCGATGGTCACTCCGTTACTTGAATATTGTGGGTAGGCAAATAATTTTTCACTATCCTGGCGGCCACGTGCGGTCTTGCATTATCTTGCTAATAAATTCTAGACCCATATTTTCAGTAAACGGGACATGTTGTTCGAGAACTTCGTTTATGTAGCATAGATTCTAAAGTTGTTATTACATATTGTAGTATTGTTTTATATGTGCTATAAGCTCGGTCAAATGACCCATGAAAAATCTCCTATGAGCTTGTAGACTATGAGTAACCTTCTTGAATTAAAATTATTGCCCTAGTAATTTGAATCTCTGTGAGAACACACGTTGCGCCTTCGAGGCCTTCCAAGCCCATCAAAATCCATCATTAATTATTAATAACTGTAAGGTAAATATCGACAGAAATTCAATAATGGAACACATTTAATTCCAAAATGTTACAAATGTTCCAAAGTTTTGCTTTTTTATTCAATGAAAGTTAAACGACAATAAGAAACTTTTTTCTTTCATTTATAAAAACTATATGTCTACTGGGTAGACGTACATATTTAAGTAAGTTCCTACCTAATGCAATAATCAATTTACAGTTAGCTCTTTTTTCGTTTATATATATATATATATATATATATAAATATATATATATATATATATATATATATATATATATATATTATATATATATATATATATATATATGATATATATATATAATATATATATATATAGCATATATATATATATACATATATATATATATATATATATATATATATATATATATATATATATATATATATATATACATATATAGCAAAATATGATCAGTGACAATTAAAAATAACTGTAGAACTAACTGTTATAATAAATATCCGTAATAAATTTATATAATTTTAGAAATACATATATTTTAGAAAAGCTACTAGATAGAATTTATTTTAATTTATTTCAGGTGCCGTATATAGTACATCCGTCAGTGAACTTTGTTACTCAAATAAATGTTTTGTATATTTATTTGTTTTCTATTTCTCACATAGTTTGGTTGAAATTTCTTTTAGATACAAAAAAATTAATTTAGCTGATCAGAAGAAAATTGCATGAAATATTGTTGCTTTACCATTTAATCTTAAGAATCTTGTGACTAGGTTAATTAAAACATTACATTTTCCAAAATATCCTTAAATACAATAAAATATAATAGTTGAAAAGTAAGCAATATAAATTATGATAACTTTTCAAGTACTAAATGAATTACAACTTACATGCTACTCATAAGTCATAACGTCATAACACACCTCTAAACAACACCTTCAGAGCACTCTACATTTTTGGACTCCACTTCAAATACATTAACAACATTTCTAATCAGCTGTTGTACTTCTTTAGATGACAAGTGGCGGTTACTAGTGGTGGAAAATCAAACGTCCTCTACAGAATGCGGGAACGCTAAAGGGAAAATCAATATTGCGCAGAGTTGTTACGAAGTAGAACGGTATTGTATATTTTTGAGCGATTGGGTTCTTGGAAAGTTTTTTTTTCAACATTCTTTAATTAGTGAAATATGGTAATTATTGCAGATGTTGAAAATAGTTTGAATTTTGTAAATATGGAAAAAATATAAAAAAACTTAAAAAAAGAAAATTAAAAATTTTTCTGTTTTGGACTTTTTCATTTTGCATCGATTATTTAACTGTTTTGTCTTCGGAGAGAAATTCACGTGTTTACATTATTTAATCAGCTTTTTCTTGTATTATTTTTATTTGTCTTTTGCTATTGTTTCTTTTTTACTGTTTTACTTTTAGTTATTAAGACGTTGCAAGCTTTGTAAGTCAAGTTAAGAAAAAATTCACACTTAATTTTGATGTCTGATCCAATTACCATGGTTACAACAAACAAATCATGGTTTATTTTTATTGACATATGTCAAACGTATTTAATAAATAACCGTTTCTGAGATATGAAATAATCTTAACGAGGTGAAAGTGTCTAGAAATTGGTCTTGGTTTCTACTAGGGTGAGGGCAGCATGAGAAATAAAACCATTAGCGAGTGTGGGTGTGGGGTGTAGCGAGTTTTCGCTGGACTCGGCCACCGGACGCTGAAAGGTGCAGCAATCATTCGCCGTTGCTGCTCCTTTCTCCTTCCCCTTTCAGCCTAAGGATTTGTTCATCGGTAAAACTGCCAGCTCCAGTTGCCAAACCTTACCCTTCCTAATTTTCGACATAGCACCCTGCCTTAATCCAAATCGCAGAAGGTAACCTGATACTCAATGAAAAATAACTTTGCATAGAGGAGTCAACTCTGCCTACCATCAATTAAACATGTCCAGTAATCCTTAAGTATAACACCATAATACCAAAGGTGTGGATGATACAGGAGTGGAGTAAGTGTATCTCAAGAGATACATGAAGGAACCGGCTTACCCGAGAGGATGTGGGCTCTATTACCACATGTAGGGCTCCGTGGTGACTAAATAGTAAATCCCTATTACAATTATATGGATTCCTTAAGTATTAAAAAATAATCCACTTGTCTAACCGAGGGCGACCAGCACAGTGACGGTGACGGTGACAGTGGCTGAAAACCATGCTGATTTTTTGTCTTATTTGAGCCAAGTAAGAAAATAATCGCATGTCTACGCTTGTAATAAATAAAGATGTATCTGTACTAGTTAGAAACAAAAACAGTGAAAAGCACAAAGGCGAATGAAGGCTTACTAAGAATAGATGTAAACATGTAAACCGATTCACCATTATATTTTTCTATATTTCATCCAATATCCGCATAATTGAGTATAAGAACAAAGTAGGTATTGTAATAAGAACGTGTTGACTGGAAAAGAATACAATCATTATTGGAGATATAATTTAGAAATCCTCAAGTACGTGGATCTAGAATAACACATACATACGTTTCCTGCGAAAGCAATAATTTGATGACCAAAATTCTATTTCCATTGATTCTTTCATTCTCTAGACTTCTATGACTTGTAAGACTACGGATCAAAGAGACGGCTTCCTAAATGATACAGCATATCAAAAAATCTCGTCGGATTCTACAACATATCCAAAAAAAATATCAACAGCCAAGATCAAAGCCTAAGAAATCAAGAAAAAATAGTTCCATCTCATATCCAAAGAAAAGTCCTCAATATGTTCAAAACTTTATGGTCTACTTGATCTATATAAGACAAGATTACCTTTAAGGTCAATAGTTACTTCTACAGGATATCCTCTACAATGAATGGAAACAAGAATCTGATTTTTACGTCAAGAATACAGGCCGCTTCATCGATCGTATAAAAGATGTGATTCTTGAGCCGAAACGTTTGCTAGTCAGCTTTGTGTAAATTTTCGCAAATGTTTCCATAGCTATCATTAGAACTTACGCAAAAACAGTATCGAATATCACAGGGATACATTAAATCTAACAAAACACAGCTTAAATAACAAATATTTCATCTAGAAGGAACAAAGAGATAAACAAGTTAAAGGAGCACTGATGGGTTCACCACTGTCACGGCTAATAATACACCTGTTTTTGCAATAGAAATAGCTAATATTATATATTAAAAAATATAAACCATAAAATTAAATTTACTATGGAACTGAAAGAAAACGAGTAACTATCAAATCTAATTGTGCTAATAATAAGGAGGACGGAACAAGGCATATACAGTATACCAAAAACCCGCACATACCAGCATATATCTACACACTGATTGACATCACCATCGTGCACAATTACATTTGGTCATTAAAAAACCTGATTACTAGATCCGAAAGACTGACAAACAAAAATGAAAATAAAAGAATGCTTCTCAACATATACCATTGAAAAGTCTCAGAATGCTCAAAGAAAAATTGAGAACAAAAGACGAAAAACCGATCGCAAGAACTATTGTACCATATAAAAAGGGTGCAGAAGAGATAATAGGGAGAGTATTAAGAACACAATAATAATAATAAAAATAAGCCTAAATAATTAGCTTTCTACAAATTCCCAGTGCTTTTAAAATCAAAAAAAGGCACAATGGAGCATACTACATCGTTAATCGCTTATTTTTTTGTTTATTCAAATCATTGAAAAACAGGAAGGTAGTTTTCCCCATGACTTTTGCTAACAAAAACACATTTGTTTATTTTACATATTTTAACTAATACTCTATAAATATAATTCATTCTCTATTTTTATCTACATGTAGAAATAACAATTGTTTATAAATTAGGGTTATTTTTCTTTTCTCTGTCTTTTTAATTTTTCTACTAGCAAAAATGTACGCCATACATGTACGGGCGCTCAACGCAACCCGAGCGCCCATCGGCGCTAAGTCTTGTCATAAGCGCTTCATTAACAATTAAAAAAACAATATTTTAAAATTAGATAATCCGAAAATAGTTATACTCAAATGATAGAAGAGGGTTTGCTCTTTGATTAAGGCCCTAAGGTGAATTCCAAAAAATATTATTGAATATTGTGTTTTTGAGTCTTGAAAATCGTAATTTTACGTGTTTTTCAGATTTAAATTGTTTATGCCTATCTCGAAAACCATCACGTTTACAAAAAAATTACAGGAGACTTATTTTATTCAGAATTGTTCAAGAAATTAAAAAAAAATTGTTTAAACAAAAAATTCATTGTTAAAATTTGTTTAAAAAAATTGTTTAAAAAATTTTAACAACTTTTTACCTGGACAACCGAACTTTGTTTTGGGGTATCTCATGAAAGTGATTATGCAAAAGAAAATCTAATGGGAATATTTTTCCGAAAGAACCTGGGCGTTTTGCATTATCAAATTTTTCTATAGAACTAAATTTGTGCGATTTGTTTATTATCTTTTATATATTTCTATAAAATAGTGTTATCTGACTACTTTTTTTAATTCATTGGCCCGTGTCAAAGAATATAAGTGCAAATTATATTAATGAACAAGATTATCAAATTTCGCAGAACTATAAATTTTTATTTCACAATATTATGGTATGTTAGGTGAATATTCTTTAGATTTGGATATTTGTTCAAGAATTTAATAGGCCTGTTACTAAGTAGCAGACTGTAATTTGAACTGACATTTACTTTTATTTAACCTTTTCTTAATTTAACTAGTTGCGTGTGGTCCTGACAACCAGAATCACAACAACATGTAAAATCCAACTTCACATAAAAATAACACTTATGTACCCAGATCTTACGCAGTCTGCAAAATTACCTCTCCCACCTGTTTTTACTCGTGGCCAAGCATTTATTATGCGTTTTTTGTCCAACATTGTACTCTTTGATTAAATTAAAGCAATAGATATTGTTGCTCCCAAAAACGTACACTTGGCATCTAGAATCTCCCATGCTCATATCTGTAATTACTTGTCTTCTTCAACGCAAGTTGATAGTCTCTTAAACACTTTACTAAGTCTTCTTTACTTTAAGCATCAGCAAGAAACGTTACTACCTAACTTGGTAACGGCAACGCGACCTTGCCAAAACGTCGTCAAAATAATGGTTTGTATCAAAACCAAAATTATTTTCTATACTCCACACTCCATGCAAACTTTGGTCATTTGAATCAGTTTTTTGGGTATTGAGAGGTCCGTCATCGGATTCCATACATAACTTCTCTCCAAGCTACCATATGCTTGTCAGTGGAGTACACTAGTAAAATATATTATGTAGTAGTTCTCTTCGAAAATAATTAGTTCGCTCCCATGGTTAAGCAGATTAAGTATTTATCTAATAAGTTCTAAGTGACTTTTGTATTTTATATAAAAATTATGTAAAATATTGGTTATTACATAATAATATTTATATACGAGACAGTGGAATTAGATTATTTAGACATTATCAATATGCAATATATCTGCAATAATCATCTCAGTTTAGAACTAAGACAAACAATAGTTAAGTGCTATGTTTGGTCCGTACTTTTGTATAGTGCATGAGTCCGGACGCTAAAAGTATCGATCATGAACAAAATTAAAGCATTGAAAATGTGGGTTCATAGACAAATGCTAAAGATACCTTGGCCAGCAAGGAAAACTAATGAAGAAGTATTAAGGAGCGTCAACAAAGATAGAGAACTGCTAAAGACTGTTAAACATCAAAAAATGTCTTATCTGGGACATATAGTAAGGGGAAGTCAATATAAAATATTACAACTGATCCTTAAAGGCAAAATAGAGGGCCGTAGAGGTGTAAGAAAAAAACAAGTTTCTTGTTTATTCATATTCTTATACTCTTGTTTATTCATATTCATATTCTTTATTCCATATTGCAGAAGATCGAGAAGCCTTTGCAATGGTGATCGCCAACGTCGGATAATTCTGTTATGGCACACGAAGAAGAAGACTATATCTACTTAATTTTTCTTCCATTTATCTGATTTAGGAATTTTGTTAGCTATTTTAATATAAATTCTGTTTTTAAAAATTACCAAAATAATTTCTGCTGATAAAACGAAAATATATAACACAAAGTGATACAAGTGTAAAAACATCCTCTTTATTCTCTAGCTTTACAAAATTAAATCAAATATAAATTAAAGCAAGGCATTTATTTTGCTATATATATATATATATATATATATATATATATATATATATATATATATATATATATATATATATATATATATATATATATATATATATATATATATATATATCTAAATTTTGCCAACGTTTGATATTATTAGCAAGCATTTTATGAAACTTTTAACTAATAGTTGTAATTGTCAATAATTAGCATAGTCGTGCTCTTTTCGTTTAACATTTCACTAATTTTAAATATCTCCATGATAGACTAAAGACATTTATATTGAAACGAAAGTTATAATAATGAGATTCGCACCACTCTTATCATTAAATTTCAGAAAGAATGCTAATTACCAATATTTTTTACGAA
Organism: Diabrotica undecimpunctata; assembly: GCF_040954645.1. Taxonomy (NCBI): domain Eukaryota; kingdom Metazoa; phylum Arthropoda; class Insecta; order Coleoptera; family Chrysomelidae; genus Diabrotica; species Diabrotica undecimpunctata. The sequence goes on from NC_092806.1 coordinate 99,021,616, forward strand.
ATATATCACTTTTTGACACGAAAAAACCCAATCCAATATTGAACAAGAAACATAAGCTCTAACATCATGATATGGATAAATTTCTGTAAGCAATTTATCCATGTCAAGCATAAAATCTACGGAGGTAACTTTCTTCGGGGAAGTTTCAAAGAAATCGCTAATATAAAGCATTCAAAAGCTGTGTTTAACCATTGAAAATTGGTACGTATAAAATCCCCGTTAGCAATCATTTAAAAAGTGATTTTAGCTACCTAATAGAAATTTCGGAGAAATTTCCCCTGACCCCTGATAGGTAAGGCAGTAATAATTTGAAAGTAGTCACATAGTCAGTATCAAATTGTATCCCAACTTAGCTGGTCGCGTATTTGATAGAGTGTTTAACTCTCGCATATTAGTCAGTATTAGTTTAGTATTTGATCAAATTCAACGCATTTCTGGTTTAAGAGTTTTAGACTGTCGCGTATTGTTGAGTATATCTAGTTATTGTTATATACTTTATAGTTTAAAGGTTACATGTTTCACAAACGCTCATTATTAATCGAGTATATTAATACTGAAGAAAACATCCTTGTTTCATGTGACAATTTTATTAGTAACATATTTAAACTGTAACAGTGCTCTCGTGTGGTGTTTTGCGGACTCGTGTAAATTGGACAGTGATCGGCGGTTTTAGTATAAAAACTTTGCGCTAAAACTTTGGGTAGATCTTAACTTAGTTGTAGTAAAAAAGTTAATCATTAAATTACGTATTGTTTAATGCTTGTGTTTTTATTTCCCAACGGTATAGGGTGGTCCTTCGAATTGGAATTAATTTCATTACTTAGTACGTTCTAAATAATAGTAAAATCGCCATCTTAAGTGGTGGAACAAACCTTTCGTTTATTTTTACCATACTTTATTGATAATATCGTTATAAAATATTAAACAAAAAGTATTTTTGTATTTAGGTAACTACAAAGTTTGAGAAATATTTAATAAAAATTTTATTAATAAAATATATCAAAGTACCTGCTATATGAGGACAACATTCTCTCCTTACGCTCACCCTGGCTATTTATTATTAGTTATTGTGTACCTACTAAAGCAATTTTAAATTATGTTTTCTAAGAAATATATGACCGGAGAGAATTTACATATGACCCTTTTCTGTGGGGTATTAAAATCTGGCCGCCGGAACAAACTAATATATGTCCCTGTCAGTAGTCTATAAAGAGGTAATGTGTGTTAAATTCCCAGCCTTTATCTGTTTACCTTATGCAAAATAAAAATTGTATCAGGAGCTGTGTTAATAAATGTTCTAATTTTTTTCGGGTCAGTGCGGAAGACTTTTTTCCTTGAAATCTATCAGATTTTCTTTTTAAAAATGCTCGTAGTCGGTGTATTCTTAACATAGATTAAGCTATTGAGTAGAATGTCAATAATGACGATGGTTTGTATTTTGCCTTAAATTCAGCAGAAAATTTTCGACAAATGCGTTTGCGATGTTTCGATGGCGCCCCTTTATAAAGGTTGCATATTTTTTGTTATAGTTAAACTTTGATACTTTCGGTATTAAGGTAGCTGTTATTGCTGCAGCTGGTTCTACATTTTTTGACGGCATTAAAGTAAAAAAATATTTATTTTCAGCCGTCTCAATCATAATTATTTTAATATAATAAATATACAATTAACTACTAAATTATATGCAATTGACACTAACACTTTGTTTGTGAGATTATTTATTTTGTTTCGATGATATTATTTTATTTCAAAAATTGTGCATCGCTCTAAAACGTAATAATCCACTGCGTATATTAGAAAAGACCAAACGTATGTTTTAACGTTGTCTCTCTTTTATTCGTTGTCAACCATAAGCTATTTTTATATTATAGACTAATGTAACTGTTTTAGATTTCTTGTTTTTGTTGGTAAAAGGGTGTATTCCATTTCATTCTTTAAAGGATATTAAGCCACTCCTTCAATGTGTCACAACGCAAATATACGAATGGATATTTCATCATAAAACTTTGTTAATTTATAGTGGTTCAGAATTTAATATAATTAATTAAAGACATACTAGTTCGAATATAAATTCGATTATGGGGTGATACAGAATATATCTGTGGCTATTTGCCAAAATTTGATATGTCAAATAGAAGTTTTCAGTACAGCGAAATGAGTTTTTATTTTTTACTCGCTCAAATTTTCTTAGATTTTAAGGAAGTTTTGTATATAAATAAACAAAATAATGCTTAAACTGATAGTGTACATTAATTTTGAAAATTCTAAAAGGAATTTTACTAGCATATCATATTTTGGCAAATATCTTAGATGTCATATAGACATATTTTCATGTGTATAAAATACGTGAATATCATAATTACAAAATAATAAAAGAAGAAATTTATACTGAAATTAAAACTGATAATTAATAAAGATGATTAGTTTTAATCAATTTATGAATAATTTAAAATTCACCAATTTATGGAATATCTAAATTTAAACTGCCGTATAAATATCTTTGAAATGAGTAATAACAATAAGCAAAATTATTTTTCTTCACTGTTATCAATCTATATAAAAAAGCAGCGTTTATTATTTAAAAATAAAATATTAAATTCCATTATTTACGATCTCGTGAGTCTTGAGTTCGTGGTTAAATGGATGGTACACTGGATCAAGGTATTGCAGCAGAAAAAGTCGAGTCTTCCTTTTTTTGATGTTTCCTCTGCATTTCGATAACTTGAAATTTCTTTTTTTTTTATTTAGAAAATCGCATCGACCAAATGGCCATTAGCGAAAAATTAGTGGATTACATTAGGTACAATTACTTCAATACAATTTGGTTTATTAAATATTGTGGTACTTATTAATGTCTTTCAAGAAATTCAGAGTATTGTTAAAGTTACAGTCTGCACCTAGAGCTTCTATAAGTGTTCCTGGTATCTTGTTATTGCTTCGTTGTTGATTGTATAGGGGACATTCACATAGTAGGTGCATTATTGTTAGTGTCGTATTACACGTTTCACATCGCGGCGGTTCGCACTTTTTAATTAAGTAATCATGCGTTAACCTAGTATGTCCGAGTCTGAGGCGCGTTACTATTATTTCTTGGCTTCTTGACTTAGGTAACACATTCCATGCCTCTATGCTGGGTTTCACTTGTTTTAATTTTGAATTCGACACATTCCATTTATTTTTCCACGCACATAAGATTGATTTTTTTATATAAGCTTTTATATCCGTTGATACTGATGTGTTTACGATCTCGGAAACGTCACTCACTATCGCGTCTTTCGCACTATGGTCAGCAGTTTCGTTGCCTTTTATTCCTATATGGGATGGGATCCAGATGAAATTTATCTCATTATGATTGATATAAGCCTGAAGAAGGACTGTTTTAATTTTTTTTAAAAGCGGGTTTTTTGGATACAGTTGTCGGATGCTTTGTATGGCACTAAGTGAGTCTGTTAAGATAATATATTTGGAGTTTGTTGTCAGATTGATTAGTTCTATGGCGCGATAGAGAGCATACAGTTCAGCTGTATAGACAGTACTAACATAAGATAGTTTGAATTTAAAGACCTTCTCTGGAGTTACTACAGACGCTCCCACACCTTCGGATGATTTTGAACCATCAGTGTATATCTGGGTATGATTTTTATAACGACTAATTATTTTTCTAAAATGGGAAATAATTAGATCAGGATTAGTGGCGTTTTTATCAAATGACGTAAGTTCAAAGTTATATGATGGTATGTTGTGAATCCAAGGTGGATTATGATCATATGTGTATGGAAGACATTCAGGTATGACAATATCAAACAGATGCAAATGGTCTTTTATTCTTTTATAGAAAGGTTTATTAGAACGGTGATTTGAATTAAGGTTTGGGTAATTATCAGTAAAAGTATTTCTATAGATAGGATTTTTTGCATTATCTTTAATTTTTGTTGCATATGTTAGACTAAGGTAAGCTCTTCTATCATTTAATGACAATTCATTTGCTTCGCAAAGTAAACTTTCAATCGGTGTTGTACAAAAGGCTCCCAGGCATATTCTGAGTGCTGTGTTATGAATAGTATCGAGCTTTTTAAGTACTGATTTCGATGCTGAGTCGTAAGCTATAGCCGCGTAGTCTAGCTGCGATCGTATCATAGTTCTGTATATAATTAGCAATGTACTCATGTCTGAACCCCAATTCTTGTGTGCTAGAATTTTTAGTAAATTTAATCTTCTGTATCATTTACATGCTAGATTATTGATATGTTCTTTCCAATTCAACTTTCTGTCAAAAGTAACTCCTAGCAATTTTAGCGAATCTTTTTGTTGTAGTGATTGGTTGTATAGATATAATGAGATTGGTGTACTGACTTTGTTTTTAGAAAATACTATATATTTAGTTTTAGTTGTTGAAAAGATAAATCCAGTTTCCTTTGACCATTTGTCAATATCTAAAAAGAAACTCTGTGCAAGTTTTGAGAGGTTGTTTAAGTTTTTGCTTTGACCAAATAGTACGAGATCGTCAGCATATAAGCGGCCTTTAAGTGGAAGTTTTAAATTTCGTAGAACATCATTTATGGCAATTATAAATAGCGTAGGACTTATAACAGATCCCTGAGGAATTCCATTTTCCAATTCCACTTTTGACGACAAATTACCATTTACTCTAACTTGGATATATCTTTTATATAAGAAGTTTTTTTATAAATGCAAGGCAATGTCCTTTGATTTCTAAATCGTACAGTAATCTGATGATACGGTGGCGCCAAGCTGTATCAAAGGCTCTTTCAATGTCGAAGAATATTCCAATACATTTTTGATTAAGGGAGAAGGCTTTATGTACACTGCTTTCTAGGTCTATAATATTGTCTAGAGTTGATCTATTTTGTCGGAAACCACTTTGTTCTGGAATAATAATATTTCGATCTTCAAGTGTCCAGAGGAGACGACGGTTGACCATTTTTTCTAACAGTTTGCATGCTGTACATGTTAGCGCAATTGGTCTATAAGACTCAGGATCTGTTTTGGGGCATTTTGGTTTTAATATAGGTATTATAATAGAATCTCTCCATGCTGTTGGAAATTTCTGTTCTGACCAAATAATATTAAATATGTTAAGAAGATGATTGTGTGCATTCTCAGGTAAATGCTTAAGAAAAACCATTGGGATGTTATCTGGACCCTCACTAGTCTCTTTAAATGAGTTGAATGCATCTTTGTATTCATTTATATTAAATTTGGTGTTTAAAGCATCTGTGTCATCTACAAACGGTATAATAACATTGCATTCTTCGTTCTGTTTAAAGTTGATAAAATTATTATTATAATTGCTTGTATTAGACCTATTTTTATACGTATTAGCAAATTCTTCTGCTATTTCTAGGTCATCTGTGATTATTTTATTATCTTTCTTTAGTTGAGTGATTTTGTTCCAGATATTTTTTTTACATTCTTCCACATTTCAGACATAGGGGTCCTACTGTTTATCCTGGACATAAATTGAGCCCACGAATTTCTTTTTGAAGTTTTTACTACTAACTGAGCTTTAGCTTTAAGTTTTTGAAATTCTATTTTATTGTTAAGTGTTTTATGTCTTTTGTATTTGTTAAAGGCTTTTTTGGAAGCTTAGATCGATGTCTTACATTGTTCATTCCACCAAGGGACTGGTTTATGTTTTGTAATAGGTGCCGTTTTCTTAATGGTTTCCTCGGCTGCTTTTAATATGATGCTGAAGAAGGTTTCGATGTCTGTGTTAATACTGTTGGATATTTTACAGTTTGTGACATGTTTTTCTATGATATCTTCAAATAATGTCCAATTTGCTTCCTTCGTTTTCCACCTAGGGGCGTGCTTTCCATTTTTGGGCTTGAACAAGTTATTGGTGATTATTATTGGGTAATGATCACTGTTAGAAGTGTAGTCTAATCTGTTCCATGTCATTAATGCAGAGAAGTTATTATCCGCTATCGTTAAGTCCAAGGGCGTTGATTCGCCTGTTTGTATATTGAATCTTGTAGGGCGTCCATCATTCAACAGTGATAAGTTATACTGATCTATTAATTCTTTAATAATAAGTCCTCTTTTGTCGTCATATGTAGAGCCCCAAATACTGTTGTAAGCATTAAAATCAGCTGTTAAAATACGCGGAGAAGGTATTTGTCTCACGAGGTTAAAAAGGTCCTGTTTATCAATTGGTTGTCCTGGGGGTAAGTAAATCGTGAAATATTTATTTTTGTGGTCCCTTCTAGAGAAATAGCTACAGCTTCTAAATGTGTTTGTAGGGGTAACCTACTTGCGGTTAATTTGTTATTTACAAGAATTGTCACTCCACCGCTTGCTATTCTTTGGTTTACTCTATTTTTTAAAAACCTTTGATAATTATGTAAACAAGATTCTTGGTTGCTCTTAAGATTCGTTTCTTGAAGACAAATAATATCTGGTAGATACTCTGATTGTAGAATTTTTAACATCGGTAAGTTATTATAGTATCCGTTTATATTCCACTGAATAATTGAATTAAACGACGCCATTTTTACTTTCTAGTTATAAAAAAGTTTTAATTTTATTAAGACTTAGGGCCTGTGTCAACTAAAATGTCATTTTCGTTGTCGGTAGAAGACAGTTCCTCATTTAGGTGTTTTGTGATTTTTTTTCTAAGTTTGGTACATTTGATTTTAAGAGATCTATCTGTAATGTGAGCATATAAGTTACTAATCATTCCTAGTACTCCAGTAAAATCATGTGTATAATTAGTTATAGTGGTGATAATATTTGGAGAACCTGGTGCATTTTCTAACAGATCTATAAATTGGTCGTGATTAAGGATATATGGTGGTGAATGTTCATTAATTATTGTGTTTAGGTCAGTATCAGAACTTTTCTTGGGTTTTTTGTTGGGTTTTTGTGTAGGTTTCCTAAAATTTATTTATTTTCTGGAGGTGTAATGGTATTGGTAACTGAGGATGCTTTTGGTTCGACATGTTCAGGATTTGTTCTGTTTGTTAAGGAAGTAGATGGCTGATTGAAGTTTTTGTATGGTGTCCATTTGTGAAGGAGTATTTAACGATGTTAAAATAGTTTGAGGTGTGGGTGTTTGTTGAGAGTTTGTGGGATTTTTACAATTATTAGTATTATGTCCTTGCTGTTTGCAGTTAAAGCATAACTGATTATCTTGCGATAAGAAAATTCGATAGGATTTGTTATCGTAATTAATCAAAAAAGATTCTGGTAAAGGATTTATAACAGAGTTAATAAAAATTTGTCTTCTAAAACTGTAAATATGATTGAATTCCTGTAAGGTAGAGCTAATACGAAGAAAGGTCATTGATGACATTGGCTTGAGACCTAGGTTTTCTAATTCGTGAATAAGAATATCATGGGGAATTGAGGGGCATACATTCGATAGAACTAACCTATCCGCTGGAGTAATATATTTTCTAGCTTGAACTGGTTCATCATTTATTAGTATTATACCATCATATACCTGCATAAAGTTATCCACAATTTCTTTGCTCGCTAGATGCATGCATACTCGATTATTGGACGGCCTTGAAGAAAATAAGATGTTTTTGGGCTGTATAAGTACTCCAAGTGGTATGAGGTAGTCCTGTAGGCGTAATCCATCCTTTGAAGAGAAAACAATCGCTTGTTCAGGACTAGGATATGTATGTTGGCTTAGAACTTTTGAGTATGATTTAACTGTGTTGGTATGTTGTGGTACAGAGTTAATTACGTTGGAACTTCCATCTGATATTACGGACATGATGAATCCTCTATATGCGATTTTAACAGGACTTTATTTTATATATAGAATAAATCAAATACAGTCCGACTCTGTTTATTTTAAAACTAGTTGATCGGCTGGTAATTACCAAATTAGCTGAATATCGATAAGAGTACAACTAGTTTTTTGGTTAATTTGTAACTACAATTATTGATGAGAATATGTTATTGATGCTTAAAAGTGATATTTCTAATCAAACTATGATTAACTGGAAAGAAGTACTTACGGCACTTAACAAATCACTGTAAACTTCTTTGATATATCACTTTTAATTATTTAAATTTATACTTTTTCTATTAAAAACTATAAAAGTTGTGGAGCTTAAAATTAAGTCGACTTTCATGCCTGACATTCAGGGCCGGATCTTGAAATTTCTTTCTACTAGGGACAGTTCTAACAAATTGATACCAGTCATGAAGTATCCTTATTTCAATTTGTGACGATTTTTTGGCACGCTCAATTCTCGCATGGTCAGCATCACATTCCATTCTAGTATGAACCACTTCCAGGCACTTGTGTTCTACATTTAAGGTTGTTGATCTATAAACAAATAAAGATACTCCTGCCACAATGTAATTTTTATTTTGCACGCGGCAAGAATCCGAATACAGAACCACTTTTTCGACTGTATGGACAACTGTCAAGGTATTTTAAAAGACAGGAAGCTAGTTGATCTGATCCAAGGTCTGACAACCTCTCATGTCACATAAAACATACAGTGGTATTTTCAGTGCAATTTGTGATGGTAAAGTTGTATGTCCAGAGCAATCTTTTATAGTAGACTACATTCTTCTTCTTTAGACGACTTTAAAATAATATTGCCAATATTGTTAAGTTGGGTTCCTGGGACGATTTTACTTGTAAGATAGTTCATTCGATTACACGAAATCAACTTTAACTTTAGAATATCCGTCAGAAAAAATCATGGCATGTAATTCGTCTTTAAAACGACATAATAAGCTCCGTGGAGAAAATATTTCGATGTTTACCAACCCATCGAAAAGGAAGAATACAGAGTATTATGTAAACATGAATTAGAAAAGGCTATTAAAATTCAACAAAACATAAGCAAAAAGGAATTAAAGGCTATCATCATAAGTGGCTCGACAATCCGTTGTGGATCTTGGCCTGCTCACAAAGAAGTCGCCACTCCTGTCGATTCCTGGCAACTTCCCTCCATCTTCAAACCCCTAGAATCTGTAGGTCTTCTTCCACATCATCAATCCATCTCATTCGTGGTCGTCCTCTGCTTCTTGTGCCCTCTGGTTTTGAAATTGTTAATCTCTTCGTGTATTCGTGATCTGAGATCCTAGCAATGTGTCCAGCCCATCTAAGTCTCTGCACTTTAACGAATTTCACAATATCTGGATCAGTGTATAACTGATATAGTTCAAAGTTGTATCTTCGGCGCCATAGCCTATTTTCATTTACGGCCCCAAAAATCTTTCTAAGAATTTTTCTCTCAAAAATACCAAGAAGTCTTTTATCATTTTGAGATAAGAAACTAAAGGCTATAAGAACTTTAAAAAATGACAACTCCATAATTATCCTACAAGCAGACAAGGGGAGTGCAACTGTGATAGTGGATAAAAATTCAATATGAAAACAGAATTAAAGATCTTATAATAAACGGACGTTATACAAAATTAACAAAGGATCCAACAAAGCCTTTGGAAACACAATATATAAAACTTTATTCAAGTTTAAATATTGTTTAACAAGTTATCAGAGAAGATTAATTACATCTCATTACATTAAGACCCCTCATTTTTATGGAGTACCGAAAGTTCATAAAATCGTGAAACCCATTTTTAGTATCATGAGTTCTCCTTGTAGGGAACTAACTGATTAAATATTATATAACCATTAGCAAATAAAAATGACATATTTATAAAAAATACACATTTTTTAAATAAATTATCAAATATTTAATTTAATTCAAATAATACTTTGATAAGTTTTGACATAAATAGTTTATTTACGAATGTACCATTAAACAAGACTTTAAATATAGTCAAGACAAAATTAGAGAGTGAGGATACATTGACAACTAGAACAAGACTAAACATATCAGCTATAACGAAGCTATTAACATTATGTACTAATAATACATATTTTCAACTAAATAATGAATTCTATAAACAAAAGATTTTGACAAAAATAGCCGATATATTTATGGAAGATTTTAAAAAAAATATTATTTCTGAACAAAATTTAAAATCCACAGTATGGTGGAGATATGTAGATGATGTATTCTCAATATAGCCTCATGGATCAGAGTTGTTGGACACATTCGTGAATGATATAAACGACAAAGAAGAGACAATAACATTTACCATGGAAAAGGAATATAATAACACACTACCTTTCCTGGATGTTTTATTCTCTAAGAACGATACTGTATATGAGACTCAGATGTATAGAAAACTAACACACACCAACAGACATTTAAATTTTAAATCAAATCACAATGTTAGTATTAAAAAGGGAATCATTAAATCGTTATACAATAGAGCCAAAATTGCTTGTTCTAATAAAAATTCGTTCTTGGAAGAAAAACATTTTTTAACATCTGTTTTATTAAAAATGATTATCCTTTATCGTTTATAAATAAGGAATTTTCAACAATCAACCGAATAGAACAGAACAACTTAGAACGAGATCCTACAGCACACACAAGAAATAATACGAGGAACAATACCATACATAAAATCATTTAATCATCAGATTATCAGAAAAACTTAAAAGGATAGGAAATAAATTAAACATTTCAACAACATTCAAAACAACAAACACATTATGATCATTTTTGTCTAAAATCAAACATAATAATGAACAAGAAAGGACAAAGAATTGTATTTATAAAATACCTTGTGAATGCGATCAGTTTTATTTAGGTGAAACATCAAGGCCATTAACTGTTAGAATACGTAAACATCAATCTTATATTAAAAATAGAGAATTTGATATATCTCAAATATATAAACACGAACGGGATAATAAACATAGAATTCAATGGAATAATTCAAATATACTCCTAAAAGAAACGGATGGTAAAAAGAAAACAATTAAAGAAGCGGCTCTAATTATGCTAAATGAGACCAATTGTGTCGCAAATTCCTTGGCAGAATGAAGTAGGATCTGGTTACCCATATTAAAAGAGGAAGTTATTAAAAGGAAAATACCGGTTTCAGTAAGTCAGTAACATAAAGAGGATACATAATTTAAGTTTTTTTTTTTAAATAACAAACATATTAAATCAGAATTTGGTGTTTATTGAAAGTAAACTAAATTTACGACCAAATACTTCCACGTTGGGATAGTATAATGAGGTTGTTTCTTGATTTTCCCTCATAATTTACTATGGAATCACTAACAGGGAATTTTACTGTCATCATTGCATGTGTTTATCTTTTTAAAGACAAATTACATGCAATGATTTTTTCTGACGGATATTCTCAAGTTAAAGTTGATTTCATGTAATCGAATGAACTATCTTACAAGTAAAGCCGTCCCAGGAACGCAACTCAACAATATTGGCAATATCAGTTTAAAGTAGTCTATTTTAAAATGTATAATGTATGTCTGAATTGTCAATATAAATAAGTCAGATAAAATTAAATTATTAGAAGAATTTTTTACCAAGTAGCAAAAAAACAAAATTTGTTTAATTTACTAATGTTTGTATTTTAAAAACGATTTTCGAAGTGGAACTTGAAACGTCAATAAACGTACTTTAACCTTTAATTGTAGCTTATTCCCATTTAAATAGTAATTACTTTAAAATGTTACAAGAAACTAGCTTCAAAACAATATTAAATGCTATGTGGTTGGCGTTTTCCAGATCCATTAGATTCTCTAAAACCTGTGGGTTATAGTTGTTTCTTTTTTATCAAAATATTATTTTTTTCTCATGTGACACTATATAGATTCTGGAAGATTTCTTGGCGAATTTTTAATTTTTTGTCATTATATGTGATATAATATGAAACCACAATTTTTCTGTTTTTATTATTTCCGCTTTCTCCTTTATCTTTTCCTTCTATTTTCTTTCATTATATCTTTATTGACTTGACGCTTGACAATAAAGAATTCACCCTAGGTATAATCATAGACATTAAGGTAGCGTTTGATAAAACCACATTCCCAACCATCACCCAACAGCTCAACGTCAGGAATGCTTCCCTGGCAGTAAGAAAATGTATATTCAGTATGCTCTCTAATAGAGCAATAAGCATAAATATAGAAGAGTTTCTGTTAGAGGCATGGTTACGAGGGGTGTCCACAAGGAGGTCACCACTCCTCTGGAACATAGTTCTAGATACCCTGGTTGACCAACTCAGACTCAACGGGTTCTACACAATAGCCTATGCAGACGATATTGCTGTCCTGCAAAGCGGTAAGTTTGAGGACACACTATGTGAGATATTACAAGTTGCTCTCCGACTAATAGAAACATGGTGCAGGAAACACTCACTATCTATAAATCCTAAGAAAACAATCCCTTTACCAAGAAAAGAAGAATCATGAATTCAGACAGAACTGGTTAGTATCTCCACAGCCGTAAAAGAGATATCCTAAAAAGGTATAGCAGGGAAAACTTTATTAACCTGCACAGATAGCAGATAAGCGCTACTAACCTTGAGTAGACCACGTGTCATATCAAGGATAGTAATGGAGTGGCATTAGTCACTAACTCAAGCTTCGGATGATAATACCATCATCTTGAGGAGGGTTAAAGAACACGATAGGAATAAAGGCAACCGAATTGCTGACCAATTGGCTAGGAAGGCGGCAGGCCTAAGACTCTTAGGATCTGGGGATCTTTTTGGTTGGTCAACTACAACAATCGCGGAAATTGTCAAATGTCACTCCCATACGCAAATTGTAAAAAAATTGGAAGAAGGGCAAGGATGTAGACTTTTAAGGGTAACATTAAGTAACCTTGAAAAGTCAGCATCAAGGAAGTACTTGGGAATAACCAGGAAAAACCTACACTTGACAGTTGGTTTTTTAACTGGTCATTGTCAACTAAGCAAACACCTCCACACACTGACTCTAGCAGACACACCTCTATGTAGGAAGTGTGAACGAGAAGACGAAACTGTAGAGCATTTGTCCTATGTGAATGCTGGGAGTTATCGTTAATATGAGAGTACGCGTTCGGCGAGTTCTAGCCCACTCCTGGCTACATAAGCGAGATGTCTCCTGGTGATTTGCCCACCTTCCTAGAAATGGCAGGATGGAGAATGAGCTAAGGGCGACAGCCCCCTGGGATGATGCACAATGGGTCAATTGTTGCCCAAGTTCTGTGGAACTTAAGTCGCCCTCCCTACTTTACAGATACAGTAGGTACAAACTATCGCATATCGTCCAGAGTAATATGTTAAGTGAAGTTATTCAGGTTTCTTTGTAATATATAGTTGAAATCAATGGGTGTTCCACAAACTAAAAAAATCACTCATACACTCTTGTTGAACCCCATCTCACTCGGTATATATTTAAGTCTGTATTTACTTAGTATGTAACGAAAACTGATCGACTGTCACGTTTATTTATAGGGAAATACTATCCTTTATTTTTTAATCCTTGATAGTAGCATGCATTGATTTCCATAAGCTAATGTTCTTTAACTCTTTTGTGAGAGTAACAAATAAGATGGTATTGAAGCATGAACCTTGAAAGTATCGGCTATTGACCGCTTAGAGCCTTTTAAAATATAGAAAAATGAATCAGTTCTTACTGGAGCAGAAGCAACTAGTCAGATGCTTGATAGCATCTGAAATCCAGGAGAATAGCATATCTTGGACATATAATGCGGAGAAACAGTATAATATTCTTCGACTAATTCTGATTGGTAAAATCGAAGGATGCAGAGGAATTGGTAGAAGAAAACCCTCGTGGTTGAAGAATGTAAGATAAGTGACCAGGATATGAAAAGTCAAATAAGTGTTCCGAATAATTCAAAATAGAGAGTCTTGCCATATTAATTGCCAATATCAAGGGGACTTAATAAGGCACGTGAATACGAAGAACAAATAAGAATCTCTAACAAAGAGTATTTAAAAAAGGGACAAGGATTCTTTTTTATAAAAAAAGACAACACAAATGAGGCAAATTTATATGAATGTTTAGCCCATCAAGTCTGATCTTCAGATTGTTTTCTGATATTTTTACTTTTCAGGATATGTAGTAGACAATTAGGTCCAAACATATATTTATTTTTATGTAAACTCGTCCACTTCAGTAGTTAAAACACAAGGTAAATAAGTAAAGCTGACAGGATTCGATTTGATATTCATTACATCATTATTTCTGACTTTGTTGTTAGATCAAATTTCGCTTATATTTCGCTTATCAACTATAGTAAATTATTTTTACTATTGTAAAAGAAGAAATTATAATATACAAAACATATTAAAAATTGCAAAAGATAGTTTCACCTAAGACGGTTGCAAAGGTAAAAACAATATGCCTGGTGTTATATTCAGCTTAGGTATAAAGACATAGCTTAGGGTATGAAACAGATATCCTCATTGCTTTTAAGATGAAATAGCTATAAATAAAGTTAGAAAAACATAATATTAAGATAAAATGGTTTAAAGATTTGGAAAAAGATATAAATAAATGAAAACAATTTATAGTTTTAGTCCTACTCAAAAAACCCGGAGGCAAAAAGTACTGTTCTGAAACTACGTATAAAATATAGTGGATAAAAAGTTTAGTTATTACAAAATAATGTTCCTGATAAGTTATTTGATGATCTTTTTACAGATCATTGTACGGGTAGCGCAGGTTAACTATCAATCAAACAAATCTGCTAAAAATATATGTCATATCAAGATGAAACATCAGTTATCGAAAAGAGATTACATATTATGATATAAATGATAAGATTTGGAATACTTTAATTAAATTGTTAAGTATTTCAATTATTTGTTTCGCAATAACTTACTTTCATAAATTGAACAACTAAGTCGTATTTTCTTAAATAACTACTACAATATTAGGTCACAATAATCACAAACTTTTATCTAATTTTAACACTAGACAATGTAAGAAAAATCATTTAGGCTGTATAATTTATCTGAATCTCTTATCAAAGATAAGACATGCTTAGATTGTTTAACTTAATTATACTAGTTTATAGAGATTAGTTAAATTTGACAACATTTATTTATAACAGAATGCACTCATGTGTAATATGTCTATATATTGTTATGTTTCTTCTTTCTCAACCAAAGAAAAATAAATAAAAAAATCCATCGAAATAAAATTTTAAGATATCAATATAAACAAATAAGTTATATTTTTTTTGTTTCAATAAACTAAGATTAAAGTCAAAATAAACAATCATAACAAATGGCCCCCAACGTGTAAGGCGTACAAAGTATTTCTAGTTAAAATTTAAACGGATAGAGAAAGAAAGCAGATTGATATTGCATTTGGGATAAGAGGAAAAGTTTTCGTCTTTGCAACATTACTTGATCCTGCCAAACATATTTGGCAGGGATAAATAATCTAACGAACATGTCGACCACAAGGAGTCAAAGCAAAATGCAAGAAAGAAAGGAGGATAACAGATTAGAAGAAACAATTGTTGGAGAAGGATCGGATAATGAAGGAAATGCTACAATAATGGAGGAAAGAAAAGAAACAGGGATGTTAGAAAAATTATTAACAATGAGCAATATGGAGCAGCGTTTGGAAAACTATGAACAGGAAATTAAAGGATGGGTTGAGGGGATAAAGAAAGAACTGATACAACAAATAGAAGAGATTAATGAAATTAAAAATAAATTGGGAGAACAAGAAAAGAAAGTAGAAAATAAGATGAAGGAAATCAAGATTGGCCAGAAAAAGGAATTAGATCAGTTAGAAGAAAAATTTGAAATGGCGCTACAAGAAGACAGGAAAGAAATAGAAAGGAGATTAAAGCAAATTAAAAACATTTTGCAGAAATTGAATTAAGAGGAGCAGAGAGAAAATAAGTTATCGTCCATGGAACAAGCGAGGTAAAATTACAGTTTGGCGGGGATGTAAGAAAACTTCACCCCGTACCGTTCATGAATAATCTAAAGAAGAAGATACAATACATGGGAAACTTTGAGACAGCTAAGGAAATGATCAGAAGTTATCTCAAAGATGAGGCGTGTCTATGGTTCGACAGCAAAGTGGAGGAATTTGAAAATTGGCAAGAATTTGAAAATAAATTTCTGAGTTTTTTCTGGGGAAAGACAGAGCAATTACAGATAAACAAGGAATTGCAAAATGGAAAATACCATGAGAGGATGGGTATATCAGAAAAAACATACGCATTGCAAATGCACAATAACGCAAAACATCTGCAATACAATTATTCATCCGAGCAATTAGTAGAGTTGATTGCAAGACACTTTGATGACACAATTGAAGATCAAATCAATCTACAAAACTACAAAGACATCGATAGTTTATGCCAATTCCTACAAATAAGGGCATCACGGATACAGGAAAAAAGAGCAAGAAGGTCACAAGAAAATTACAGACACCGAGAAACTCAGGAATACAGAGAGAGAGGACAAAATTTTAGGAGGGATTACACTAGACGAGAATTTATTCCCAGGAGGGAAAACAAAAACAGGGAAAACAGAAGAGGAAATGATGATTTCAAAAATCGGCTATGGAATGAGGACAGATATCGAGAAAATCACAACAGAAATAACACACGCGCATATCCCGAAAACAGAAATTACAATAGACGAAATGAACAGGAATATCGTGGAAACAGGAACGGATATGACAGACCAAAAGAAAACAGAAGAGAGGTAAATCATACACAAATAGAGGAAAATGAGAATAAAAGACACAGCGATGAAAGAAGAAATACGGAAGAACAACACACGGTTTTTCACGAAAGCACCCACTAAAACCAAAAAAACCAGGCAGGAATTTTTTGTCACCCGAAGGAATTCATTAAATTAGCAGGAAATAATGAGGAAAGAAGAGGATTTAATTTAAAATTTGTAGATGGTTTCATAAAAAATAGACCAATCAAAATTTTGATAGATACCGGTTTAGAAATAACATTGGTAAACAGAAAATTAATAGAAGAAGTGAGTTTGACAAATTTAATTTACAAAATACCAAGGGTAAATTTGGTGGGTGCAAATAAACGGACATTGGCAACGATAAATGAAGGAATACGATTGAGGGTACGTTTGGATGAGAAAATGTATGCACTACAATGTGTAATAATGCCAAACATGTCACATGACATGATTGTAGGAGTGGACGAACTGGCAGAAAAACATGTAGTCATAGATTTCAAAAATAATACGATGAAACTAACAGAAGAAAAAGAAGGAGAACAGAAAAATGAACATGGGAAAAAGAAAATTGATAAGTCGGAAAAAGAACAAACAGTGGAAATGAATTTGGCAACGAAGCAAGGACAAAGAAGAAAAGGAAGAAAACTTAAGAAAAGGATAAAGGAAGTCAATACCGGAGATTCCTCAAAAGACGGGATGAGCCCCAAAGAAGAAGAAGAAATAGTGTCAACAAAGGAAAATGAAAAGGATATGATTAAAACAGTGGTATTTAAGGAAGAGATTGATGAAAAAGAGGAGGAAAAATGTGCGATAAATATGTGTCAAGAATCTGAGGAAAAAGAAAGAAAATTGATATGTGGAGAAGAAAAAGAAAATGAGGTGCGTCTGATGTTAAAAGAACACTAAACTTTAATAAATAAGGAAAACAGAGTGGCAAAAAAGTACGAACATTCTTTTGAGGGTCCGTACATAGTAAACAATGAGAATGGGATAAATAGTTATGAGTTGAAGCACATAGAATCAGACAAAATTAGGGGAAATTATAATATCAACGATGTTTACAAATATTATGAATAAAATACTGGTATTGTTTTTGCATAGAGAAAAATCCCTGCATAATTCAGTAATTTTTATCATATGCAAAGGCGGGGATTTGTTATGTTTCTTCTTTCCCAACCAAAGAAAAATAAATAAAAAAAAAATAAATAAAAAAATCCATCGAAATAAAATTTTAAGATATCAATATAAATAAATAAGTTATATTTTTTTTTGGCTCAATAAACTAAGATTAAAGTCTAAATAAACAATCATAACAATATATATACATATATATATATATATATATATATATATATATATATATATATATATATATATATATATATATATACATATATATATACAGGGTGGTCCTTAAGTAATTGTACAAAAAGAAACAGTAGATTCTACACTTTAAAATATTACGATTTAAGCCAAATTGCTTTAATAAAATGTTGATATTAAGAAAGATACAGGGTGTTAAAGTGCAAAATTAAAATTTTATTTTTCGCGATAACTTTCATGTTTGTAAACATTTATGCATAAAAATTTACAACTGGGTGCTTTTAAATATGAGAAATTATAATTTGATGCACACTTTGATTTAACTAATAGAGGGCGCCACTTATGCCACATATGTGGTACAAAGTTGCACTTAACTTTTTTGCTTTTTAAGATACTTGTATTTGGGATAAAAAATATTAAAGATACATTATTTCAACAAAAAAAAGGTATACTAGTTAATAACTTCAAAACTCAACAGTTTTCGAGATAATCGCATTTTAAAAATCAGCTGCATAATTCTGATCTAAGATCTAAATCCAGGCAACAAAGAAAAAATAGACAAAAACATTAATACTTCTGAAATTTGGTATAAAATATCTTTAACTAAAGTTAATAATTAACAAAATATTAAATAAAATAAATATATCAGCAGGATAATTAATATTAGGATTTGACAAAATAACAGAATAATAGAATTTTACATCAAACATTTTACGTTTTATGTTAAATTAAAGTCATAATCAAAACATTTTGTTTACAAACCAAATTAAGAAATAGTTAAACTAAATAACATAACTTTTTGTCAAAGTAAGTGTTCGATATGTCCACCATTTTCTATAATTCATTTGTCAATATATTCCATAAAAGATCGTCTCATATTAAATAGCATCATTGGTTCTAAAGAAACTGCTGCAGTATTTATTTCTTCCCATAGTTAGTTGCGAATGTTTATGGGATTCTTATAGACACGTTGTTTTAATGCGCCCCATACACCAACATCAAGCAGATTAAATTCGGGGCTACGTGGTGGCTATAATGTATAATGGATGAATATATTATTTTGGATACATATCCAAATCTTATGCTATATTATGGAACTACATCTTATTTGTCGCAGAAGTTAAATATGTATAAAACTGTGATGTATCTCGTTCATTGGTTACTTATATACACACGGAATAACCTATCGATGACATTACTTATTTATATGATTACGTTACAGCTTACGAGTAACTATAATTACATCTCGAACAAATGGACTATTATGATTTACTAACGAACTAATATTATGCTCAACTAAATTGCCTTTGTGTTTACTATATTTATAACAATATCGGTTATTAGGACAACGATGATGTTTTTGTAAAAATTCTGAGTCTTTCAGGTTAGATTTGCAGCAAAAGTATTATGAAACAGGAAACATATGTGTTATTCAATACCTGTGCTCTAGTTTCTATTTGTCCTAATAACAATGGGTAAACAATTTACGTAATGAACAATAAGTATTCTATTCGGAAATTTTTATGAATTAAATAATTATGTCAATATCTCACCACATTGCCAAGGAATATGACTACCACGACCAATCCAACGTTCAGAAAAGTTTTATTTAAGTATGTTCGAACTACCTTCTCTCTAGAATGTCTTGGTGTACCATCTTGCATAAACCACATATTTTGGGATTTTAGCATTTTACAATAAAGAAAAAGTAATACAACGCCATTATAGGAACTTAAGAAGCGATAGCAAAGGGAAATTGTAAACATGATGACGGCCAACGTCTGAATACGGACACGGCACCTAAAGAAGGAGATGAAATATCTTTTCTCCAATAAGACATTTAGCACCCATAACAAAGCATTTTGTGATGTTACATGATCATCTTTAAGTTGTTTTTATAAGAATAAACTACGAATTATGCGTATCTACAGGTATTCAGTGCTTTACCGCACTGAGATATCAAACTAAGAATTATTGTGCAGCTGACTTATAAAATGCATTTATCTCGAAAACGGTTGAATTTTCAGATTACTAACCAACTAATTAAAGATATACTAATAAGTATATCTTTTCTTTGTAGAAATTATGTATCTTTAATATTTTTTAACACAAATAGAGCTAACTTAAAAAGCAAAAAAGTTAAGCGCAAATTTATGCCACACATGTGGCATATGTGACGCCCTCTATTAGTTACATTAAAGTAAGTATAAAATTATAATTTATCCTACTCAAAAGCATCCAACTGTAAATTTTTGTCTAAAAATATTTACAAACGTAAAAAGTATAGCGAAAAATAAAATTTTAAATTTCCAATTTAACACCCTGTATCTTTCTTAATATCAACATTTTATTAAAGCAAGTTGGCTTAAATCGTAATATTTTAAAGTGCAGAATCTACGGTTTCTGTTTGTACAATTACTTAAGGACCACCCTGTATATATATATATATATATATATATATATATATATATATATATATATATATATATATATATATATATATATATATATATATATATATATATATATATATATATCTTGTCGTTTCCTCATTGCTGAGGATCGTGATTTCCTACAATGCGGGCTGTCAATTCTCTCCATCTCTTGCGATTTTGGGCTGCTCTCATGGACTCGGAAAACGTCTCTCCAGTGGCTTTCTGTACTTGATCTGACCATCGGATAGGTGAGCGTCCTCTGCCTCTACGTCCTTCTACGTTTCCGCACACAATTAGTCTTTCTAAGTTGTCATTGTCTCTTCTCGCAATGTGGCCAAAAAACTTTAAAACATTTGCAAGACACTGAGAGGAGAGTCTGGTCTGAATGTTTAGCTCTTCGAGAATTGACTGATTGGATCTGTGCTCCGTCCACGAGACGCGTAGCATTCGTCTCCAGCACCACATTTCGAATGCGTCAATCCTTTTCCTATCCTCTGATTTTATTGTCCATGTTTCGGCACCGTAACTGAAGATTGAAAAAATGAGTGATATATATATATATATATATATATATATATATATATATATATATATATATATATATATACAGGTTATCTAGAAACTCTTCTGACAAACGAAGACCAGAGATTCCTCAGATAATTTTAAGATAATTTAACCCAATTTACCTAGTACGAAAATGCTTCCTAAGAGAGCTCGAGATCTTTGAAGATAGGGCCTTGTAATTAGTTTTTGTTAAATACCTCCAGAACGCTTTTACTTATAAAAACAAAAACTGGTATGATTATTTATCCTCCAGAGTTGAATCGATTTCATTAATTGCGAATTTCTAGTACCAATCATAGACGTCCATTTTGGGTAGGTCAACGGTTATTTTAAAGCATAACTTTTGTTTTATTAAATTTCAGGTATTTTTGTACTAAAAGGTACTCTTACTCTAAGTCGATAGGATACACCGTTTTCTACAAAAATCAATTTAAAAATTTTTCGTTTTTTCGTGCACTAGTTGGCCGTGGACCTGTCAACAGAAGTATAACATACGTTTTTCATTGTTAAATTGTAGTCATGTCGCGAAGTTTATTTTTTAGTTTTTTACTTTGTGGCATTCAAATATAACAATTCTAATTCAACAAAAATGGTTTTTACTAATGAGGAATACGCTGATATGTTTTAGTTTATGGCGAAATGAGGTGTAACGCTCGAGCAGCACAACGTAGATACCGTGAAAAATTTCTCAATCATGATTTCACTCACTCAACATTTACAGCTCTTCATCAACAATGATAAAAAAAAGGTTCAGTGGTCACAACAAATACTGAAACAGAGCGACATGATGTAACAGGAGCACATGAATATGTTATTTTAATGGAAGTTATGTAAATGTATTCCACAATTTCAAATATTTCGTAGGAAACATCTTACAAAACGAAAATTTATATCCTTTTATTCTACAAAGCAGTGATTCTCTACAAGCGCTGCTACAAGGAGATTTTCCTGATCGTGAAAAATTTGCTAGATGGTTACAAAATAAAAAAAAAACAAATCAGATACATTTTGTTTTCCGACAAAGCTACATTCACAAAAAATTTAATTTTTATTGTGCATAATGCACAATATTATTCGTATGTTTGTGACAATCCCCACGTTTAGAGTAGTTCATGACTATCTACTTGGGCTGTGAAATTGCCTGTTCGTTTAAATGGTACCCATTACTTACATTTTCTGCTAAATGTTTTACCTGATTCGTTAGATGATGTGCCTTTAAATATTCTTATGGTTTCTACATGACTGCTGTCCGGTTCACTTTAGCAGGAATGTACGAGACTTTCTTGATAATAATTACAAAGACCACTGCATTGAGAGAGGCTTTATGTATAGTTGCTTAGCCAGCAAGGTCGCCATATTTTAATCCTTGCGATTAATTAGTTTTTTCCATTCTCGTTATTTTTGCAAAAATTCGACGTTTTCTAAGCAAAATGGCAAATTATGCATAGAGACTAATAGCCATTAACATCGAGCATCTTTTGTAACTATCTACTGTTTATACTTATTCTTTTGTGTTAATTTCGTTTAGGTTACCTATTAATTTAATTTTTTGACAAGAAAAAAACCAAAAGCTTTCAAATCGATTTTTCTTGAAAACGATATATCCTACCAACTTATAATAAGAGTATCTTTTAGTACTTGAATACCTAAAAATTTGATAATCTAGTATAACGAATGCTTAAAAGATAAGGACAAAAAAATTATACGTTAAAATAACCGTTGACCTAACCAAAACGAACGCCTATGAGCGGTACTAGAAAATCGCAATTGGTGGTGTCCATTCAACTCTGGATGAGAAATAATCGTACCAGTTTTCGTTTTTCTAACTAATAGAGTTCTGGAGGTATTAAAAAAAACTTATTACAAGGCGTCATCTTCAAAGGGATCTAGCTCCTTAGGAAGCCTTTTCGGACTAGGTGAATTGTTCGTTTATCAGGAGAGTTTTTGGACACCCTGTATATTACATATATTGGTCTGTGTCGTTTTAATTGACAAGAACCACGTGTTCAAGTCGAGCAAGGAAGCATGTTGCTCTTTAACTATTAATATTTACAACCATTGTCATTATAATTTAAATTTAAATATGTAAACCATATATTAATATCTCCACTGCAATTTTAGTGTTGGCTACAAGTACCAAAAGAAAGCACTGAGGATGATCTGAGATAGAGCGAAAACGTTATGTATCTATACATTTTGGACGATACTTTTAACAGATTTTAATTAAATGTTTTTATACCAATATACAAATTTTGAAGTTTTTTACTTCTGTATCAGCTGAGTCATTATGCAGAAATTGAGTGGGAGATTGATGTCTGTAAATGCTCCTATTAATGTGATTTTCACGGTAACCATTTTGGTGGAAGGCTTGTTTTAAACTAGAGAGCTTAGCGGGTCTACTTGCATCATCGCAAGGGCGTATTAGGCTGGAGACGTATTAATGATACTTAATTTATGAAGGAGGACTTAATTTGCGAAGGGGGATGATGAGAGTTGGCATGCGAGTAACTTCAATGTCTGAATGGGTTCTAGATGGCAACTGAGGGTCAGTAACAACCACTATTGGGAGTCTTACGTTGCCATGCAGGGTATCAGTTAAATACTTTAACATCACAACATTTTCTCAACAACAATGTAACACATTACAAATTTTATAACTTTTAAAGGATTTTATCCAGATATTTAGTGGCTTGACAGATGTATACCAGGTAATAATATACTGATGATGGATTTTTAGTCCAAAAACGTTCTGTGGTGTAGCCCGAAAGGGTCTTTTTAATTATATACCTTTTTTAAAGAATTTTTAAATAAAACTTGTGATTCGTGGTTTACAGCCAACTACAGAAATTTCATTTTTCTTGTAGATTTCTTATTTACTCTCACGGATGATGAAAATTACAAATTAATTTATCTTTTATCGTTTTCATTAGTAAGAACAGTTCTACAAACGTGTTTCTGTATATTTGCTGAACAGGAAAGAAGAAAGATTCTTATGATGAGTAGTTACGGTGATCGAGTGATAATTTTTGTTTAAAAAACTAAGTTACTTTTTAATAGGTATTAAAATCGTAATCCGATAACCAAAGTTGTAGTTTGAAAAATTGTAAAACTTTTTGACAATATTTGTTCAACTAAAAATCGCCCCAAAACTGGTCGATCAAACTAATAAAAAAATTTTTATTCTTGCAAAGCAATACTGGTTCAAAAATTATCTAATGAAGATTTTGATTAAATCTTGAAATTTTATAAAGACGTAATGAGAAATTGTAGATATTGACCGTTGTTTTACAACCCAGAAAGTTTTTTTACAACCAAGATTTAAAAACACAGAACGCAAAGGTTTTTAAAAAGTTAATATTTGTGATATTATCGACACTATTTAAATGATTGACCCATTTTAGAGGGCAAATTAGATGATCAAAAATGTTTAAATTTTTTGCAGAACTTAGTAATTTCTGCAATAAGAGATGTAGTTGGTAACAATTTTTGTGTCAATTGGTTTTAGTTAAATAGTGCATGACCACACGTTTGCGACACTGTTGTAAATTACTTAAATAAAGACAAGAGAGAAAGACAGCATAGAAAGAAGAAATAAATTT
This sequence comes from Diabrotica undecimpunctata, assembly GCF_040954645.1. Taxonomy (NCBI): domain Eukaryota; kingdom Metazoa; phylum Arthropoda; class Insecta; order Coleoptera; family Chrysomelidae; genus Diabrotica; species Diabrotica undecimpunctata. Next base: position 99,046,112 of record NC_092806.1, read on the forward strand.
GAGTAGTGAGAAAGATTTTACAATGTGTCACCATTAAACTACAGGCCAAATTATTAGGGACACTACATATATTTTTGTATTTTTTACTTTATATGGTTTATTTGACCAAAAAAATTGGTGTTCATATCTGTATTATATTTGGCAGTTCTTCTGGAATGATTATTAACATTTTTGATATATGGCAACACTGGTAGACTGCTTATGTATGAAATAATAATAATTGCTGTTGCATGTTGCATCTCAGTTGGTCATCGGCTGTTATCGCAGTGAGGCTTAAAAATATTTTTGTTGTTTAAAACTTTTTTAAAGTGTTTCTGTAAGGTTTTCGTGTCAGATATATTTAACAGGTACCTAAGTAATATTTGTTATTTAATCAATTTTTACTGCCTTTAATGGCACGATTTTATTTAAAAATATTGTTCAAAATCAAAATTATTTTTATAGTATGGAAAAAATTGCAGACTTGTCTCCAGGGAAAATTAGAGAAATAAAAACGATGTTACTGCACTCTACACTTTCGTAAAGAGAAATAGCAACTACTGTTTGTAGGTGTTTCAAAATCTGTAATAAATCGAATTAAAATAAAAATTGATTCAAACGAGGCATTGGAACCGGGCCATGTTGGACAATGTGGCACGAAAAGGATCACTACTTCTCGTACTGACCCTAGAATCAGGGATATTTGTTTTAAAAATCGTAAAAAGAGTTTGGCACATCCGACTTCGATGATAATTACCGAAGAATTTTTTAATGTTTTTAGAAGAACAGTCCGACGAAAACTGGCCGAAGAGAATCTGATAGGTCACCGGCCTATGAAAAAACCACGGCTCACCGAAGCCATGAAGAGAAAGTGACTCCAATGAGCTAAGAAGCACCGAAGTAAGACCGTTGAAGACTGGAGTTGAGTAAGTAAAACTTTTTTAATGAATGGAGTTCGTGAACAGCAAATATTTTCATTTTTTCAGGTATGCTTCTCCGACGACTCAACATTCCAGATTTTGGTGGAGAGGGTTACACATCCGGTTAGTGTCATGGTGTGGTATGTTATGTCGGCCAAGGATATGGGACGCTTATACATCGTGGAAGGGACCAGTATAAGCTAATACTTGAAACTCGGCTACTTCCCCAGCTCAAAGAATGGTTCCCTTGTCAAAAAAATTACATTTTTATGCACGATTCTGCACCTTGCCATAAAGCTAGGAGTGTAACTGCATTTCTGTCCAAAAAAAATATTGCAGTTATGCCCTGGCCGGGAAACTCACTTGACTTGAACCCCATAGAGAGTATATGGGAGTTAACCAAACGGGAGATCGCCAAAGATGTTATTACAACGAAGTGGCGGTTGATTGAAGCTCTTATTAAAGAATGGCCCAAAACTAAAACACAATGTAAAAGTTGGTATTCAGAGCATGCCGCGACGTGTAGAAGCTGTAATTGCAAAAACAAAAAAGGATGCCATCACTAAATATTGAAATTATTCATTTATATAACAATTCTTTTGCGAAAAAAATAAACGGTTTTACTAACAGAACCCCTTGGTTTTGGTAACCCTAATACCACACTCTTTTATACAAAAAACAGATGCAAGCCTTAAAGCCAACAACATGCTAAAAAAATTCAGTTAAACTAGAAAATTAAGACATCATCTTACTGTCCCTAATAATTTTGCCACCCACTGTATTATTAGGATATTTTAAAAGTTGCTATACAAAACAAAATTTGATTATCTGATTGATCTTAGAAACAGAATAGTGACCACAATAACCCGCCAAATAACAAAAGTAGAATTTCAACAAATATTTTGTTAATTTTTATCCTTTATGTAAACTGAGTGTGTTAAGATATTTATGAATGAAAGTTATTATGTCTTATATGCGCTTTTTTTAATAATTGAAGGCTAGTATTTTATGAAAAACTTCATCTTATTTTAAATTCAAATTTTAAAGCAAACCAATTCATATTTTTAACAGGCGATTTTAATGTAAATTCCATGACACTAAATAATTCACACAGATTTTCTGGTCTTCTAGCATCTTATGGTTTTTCGCTCAGGAACTTTACACCTACAAGGTCGACTTCCACATGCGGAAATATTTTGGATCAGGTATATACAAATTGTGATGATTGTATAGGTACTGTAAGTGTAAATACTGAATCAGATCACGATATATTCCTTTTGAGATTGAATTTTATTAATCTAACTATGACATAAGTTCGAAATACTTTCAGAGTAACACATGAAGGCGCTATAGATACATTTAACAATCTCTTGAGTAAAGAAACATGGCAAAATGTTTATCATGCAACTGATTTTGATAGTAAATATAATGCCTTTCATGATAAATTACAGTTCTATTTCAATATTAGTTGTCCTATTAGAAAAACCAAACATTACCAAAACCAAATAAAAAAAACATGGGTCACACAAGAAGTAAAATCTTCTTCAGATAGTATGAAGGATTTGTATATTTGGAGTAAGGCATACCCTGAGCTAAAAACTCTATATAGACAAAAAAAAATATCAGCACAAAGTTCTTGTTGAGGCCACAAAGGGTCAGTTTTATTTTAACAAAATCTCTGAATCCTCTAACAAAAACAAAACCACATGGGCTGTTATAAATGAACTTAATGGAAAACAAAAAAATATCTGTCTAAAAATAGATGATACTAGGATTACAGATTCAGATATAATATCTAACAAATTTAATGATTACTTTATAATGCACCAATAGATATAATTAGTAAAATAATTAAACCAGATTTAAATTTTCATTATTCCAACGATTTTTTTAAAATAGTTTGTTCCTATCTTATGTAACAGAGGAAGATATCTTGGACCTAATAAAATATAAAATTAAAAACAAAGCATCCTGTGGTTTTGATGAAATATCAGGTATAGTAATTAAGAAAATGGCGTGTCATATTTTGAAACCACTTGCTCACATTATAAATGCTTCTTTTAATACTGGTTTTTTCCAGTTTGCTGAAAACTTCTATCATTTCACTGGTATTAAAACAAGGTGATCCTGAATTAATGGCAAATTTTCGACCATTGTCTGTTCCATCTGTGATATCTAAGATTATTGAATATGCAATGCTAAAACAACTTTTATTATTTTTAGATATCAACCAAATTATCACAAAGCATCAACATGGATTTCGAAATAAATTTTCTACTTCCACAGCCATTAACAGTTTCTATGAGGAAGTCTCTATCTCTATTGAGAACAGTGAAAATCCAACTGCTATTTTTTGTAACCTCAGTCGTGCTTTTGATTGTGTGCAACACGATGTACTCCTCGATAGATTGTACAGATATGGTGTTAGGGGAGTTGCCCATAGTTGGTTTGGTTCCTATCTGAAAGACCGGCACCAAATAGTTAGAGTGAAAAATAACTTCAAGATTTCAATGTCTGATCCGATTGTTAATAAGAATGGAGTACCACAAGGCTCCATATTGGGCCCGATATTATTTATTTTGTATATTAATGAACTACCATATGTAATGTCTGATGCATTTGTATCAGTTTATGCTGATGACTCAACAATTCTATATCGCGATAAAGACATAAATTTTTTACAAGATAAAATAACAAAATCACTGAAGACCTTCTCTGATTGGTCCAGTAATCAGTCGCTCCTGTTCAACGTTCACAAAACTAAATTTTTATCATTTACATCCCGTTCAAATTCTACTAAACATTATTTAAGTATTTCCATCAATGGTGAGGGTATTTTGAGTTTTAGTGATGTGAAGTTTTTAGGAGTAACTTTCGACTCTCATTTATATTTTAAGACTCATTGTTGGAATGTATGTAAAAAACTCAATTCTAAATGTTATTAATTGAGAAATTTGGGTAGAATACTTAGTCTGCAACACCTTCGTCATTTTTAGTTTGCTGAGGTACAATCGACAATGAGTTGCGGTATAACTGTCTGGGGTGGCTCTTCTAGTATAAAGGACTTTTTCAAGGCCCAAAAGCGTATTGTCAGATGTATTGCAGGTGTTCCGTATGGTTGGTCTTTTAAAAACCTATTTAGAGATTTGAATATATTAACAGTGTATGGTATATTAACAGTGTATCAATATACATTTTGGAATTATTGATATTAATTCATAAAAATAAAAGAACTTTTTTATGTCACAGTGATATTCACTCACACAACACAAGAAATAAGAGACAGATTGTAGTACCCTATCGACATTTAGAAATAAGTAGGAAGTCATCTACTGTCTGTGGTTTACTACTGTATAGTCAACTTCCTCAAAAATTTAAAAACATTATTTCAACTACAACTTTTAAAAACCAAGTCAAAGAGTACCTAGTGACCATGTGTCCTTATACATTAGGTGAATATTACCAGAGTGTATCTGTGAATGCCCAAGCTGTACCATAACCAAATTTAATGTTATTTTAATTATATTTATTATGATGTCCATATTGTACGTTTGATATGTATTTTAATGTTTTAAATATTTTTAATGTATTGTTTTCATTTTGTTGTAATGATTAATATTTATAATTTTAGTCTGACTTGCTGTAAACCTTGTTGTATCTTACAGTCAAATAAACTAAAAAAAAAGTATATGCTGTGGTATAAGAGATAAAAGGCCCTGTATAAAAAAAGAGTATCGAAATTAAGAGATGAATAAACATCTGAAAAAAAATTATAAAATTTTTAATCAAGTTTAGAAACTTAATCTGAAGGCTTTTTTATAATTTTTATGCAAATGTACTGCACAATATTTCCAAGGCGCAGAAGAAAATTTAATTCCAATGCGTGCCTATAGGTTGAAAAGTAACAGCTTGATGTTCAGTAATTGAGGAATAAGAATTTGTTTCAATATTATATGCACGCGACTCCAAGATGCCGTGATAGAGGTGGGAAAATTTTATTAATATTATTGTGAACAGAGAAAAAATATTTCTAAAAACTTAAAATACAAATTAAAATCCTTTTACGTCATTCTTTATAATTAATAAAACGTTAAAAAATTAAGATCATTTGTAATTATTATGTTTGCAAGTTGGTAAATACAGTACTCGATGAATTAATGGAATGGAATCAAAAAGTTTTAATGAAAAAACAGTTTATTTAAAAAAAAATATAGTTTGACAAAACTATGAAGGTAAACTTACATCATTTAGTAGGAAATATGTCCCCTTTGGCCGCAATTACTACAGTTACCGGTTTTGCGATAGAATCTACGAGCTTCTCACAGTTTTCAGATATTCTTTCATCTCAAAACCAAACCTGAATAACCGCTTCCATCATTTTTATTTTTGTAGTACAGTCTATTTTGCGCAGTCTGGCTTTGCAAATGGCCCATAAATTTTTAATGGGGTTGAGGTCTGGCGAATTACCGGGCCAATCTAAAACATTGATCTCCTTATTTTTAAAAAAATCCATCATTTGATTTTAGTTGACACAGGGAGCAGAGTCCTATTAAAAAATTGCTCCTCGTTGGGGCTGACATTTTGGGAGTTGTGTGTCCAAACGCTGTTCAAACATAAATTGATATTTTTGTCTGTTCATCATGCCTTCGATTGGTATTAAAAATCCAACCTCCATTTACGAAAAACATCCCCTATTCATTTTTTTTGACTGGATGTTTTACGGTTTTATCAATATAAGATGATGAAAGTTTTCATTGTCAGACTTCCTGACAAATTTAGACCGCTACCTCTGAACTATAAATTGAGTTTCATCTGTAAATAGGGCTTTTCTCTATTTGTCTACTGTCCAATTAAACTATTTTTTAGCTCACAACAGGGGCGTAACAGAAGCCCCCGCGGCATAAAGCTTGCGGGAGGGCCCCAATATATCAGGGGCCCCATCTTCGTCTAATATATGTAAAAATGTGTTATTTTATAATATTTTACGCATTCAGACGCGACGTTTTTTAAGCAGTGCCTGGAAATCTTAAAAACATAAACATAAAGACATTAACTAACATAAAACCTGTAAGTTTAAATTTAAGAACGCAAATTTTTAAATAGGCATACTCGGCATTTCGGCAACTATCATCTCATATCTGCTACTCCCATAAATAAACATAAACTTAATCCTTTCCACTGTCCCGACCTTTTATGATGACAACTATAAACTATAATGCTTTGTACGTGACTATTGAAATATTTGAAAGGTTTGAGAATTGCAATTTTGCGAATCTTAGAACAATATTTTTCTAGATCTATAAATGAGTTTTCTGTTTACATCCTTACATTGTTTGGTTGTTTGCATTTTGTGTTATTTGTGTTGTTTTATGGTTTAGTTGCATCAATTTGGTACGCACTTATTTATCAATTATTGATGACTTCTCTTATCATTGGACAATCCCTCAACAGATAAACTGTAAGATAGGGAAATTATAACACTTACACATAATAATAACGTTCTTATTGTAATATACCTGCAGGAGACAGAATGAATTCTAAGAGGGAATATAAAAGTGGTTAAGAAAAGCGAAAGCTACGTGCTTAAAAATCCGAACCAAAACAAAAATTACCAAAAATTTCTTCATTTTTTGTGACAACTGGTGAATTAAAATAGCAGCCTAGTGAAGCTGGTGAAGCATCAATAGATTCAGTTCGTCTTAGTCAGAAAACAATAGTTACTAATCCTGCTCAAAACGAAAATGACAACCCAGAAGTAGAATTGGACGTTGACCAGATTAATTACGCTTATTGTAGTTCCAGGTAACGTTTCATTTTTATTTGGGTAGATAGACTAATAAATAAAAAAATGCTTTTAGTTCCCATGAAGTGTATCTGTTCCGATAAGGGGTTGTATAATGACAATATTACAGCAGGGGCCATCTAAACCTAAAGGACCATTCCCAAAAGACGCCAATAACCGTTCTTTTTCGGAAAAGTTTTATTGTTTTAAATCTCCTGCTGGAACTGAAATACCGCGTTACTATTCCTAGAAAAGAGGTTACTGGTTGTGATACTCGCAAAAAACCGATGTTTCATATTGCGAACCTTGCTGGCTTTTTGCTGATAGAACAGCATAGTTATATAATTCCGCATGGAATAAAGAAGTTAAGGATTGGTAGGGTCTTTCAAAAAAAATTAAGGTTCATGAAAAATCTTTAATTCACCTCCACGTCTCGGTTGTTTATGATATGAACAAAAATAAAAAATCTTTAGAGTATTGTACGGCTAGTGAATTTAATAAAAAAAATCTTTTTGGACAAACATTTTAATTAGGATAGTAGATATAATTTTAAATTTAGCGCTTATGAATATACCATTTAGAGGACATAGGGAAATAATTAGTGATGCAAATAGTGGCAATTTTCTAGGAATAGTTAATTTATTAAATCCATAAAATAGTTTCGAAATAGTTTCATTTCATTTCAAGTTAATTTATTGGTTAAATACGACAATTTCTTAGGCGAATTAATACAAAAACCGAAAGATCAAACAAGATATTTAAGTCCAAAAATTCAAAATGAATTATTAACTTAATTAGGGGATTCAATTAGAGATTATCTTAATTAATATTCGAAAAAGCTTATTTTTTTCTTTATTAGATAAAACATGGGACAGTTCTAAAACAGACCAATTATCAGTCATAATTAGATACGTTTCTATTAAAAGAGATCCAACTACTGATGTTTCCAATAATATAAAAATTAATGAACCATTCTTAGGTTTCTGTGATATACATAGCCAAACTGGAGAAGATATTTCAAATTTGTAACGATAATATTTTGCATACCATAGGGGTATTACTATTAGGGGGGGGATAGAAATTCTTGGGGCGAAGATAGGGTAAGCAAAATAAACGCTACTTGTGCGAACGGGCACTCAGGGGTTAGTTGGAAAGCTGGGGTCGTGGATAAGTAAAAGACAATGGGGTTTGGATTGGGGCAACTACAGAAAAATGAAATAAAGGGTCATAAATCTCTTGGGACAAACAGAATGAAAATAAACCGGAAACACCTCAAGAAATTTAATATAGGGCGCCACTTGAGGTGCCTAATTATACCTATTACAATCAGCTAGTTGTAACTGGAGACATAATTATTAAACAAAAAAAAGCATATCTTTTCCAAATGGAAACTCAAAAAAAGGGTTAGTTAAAAAAAGAATAAACAAAATGTTAAGAAACAAAATTTAACATTTATTTTTGTGTCACCAAAAACAGTTACAAAGTAGACAATATAAAAACACTATATTAATAGTCGCAATTCAAAAAAAAAAAATACAGAAAAAAACTTACATGTCATCCGTTTACAAACTCTAGGAGTAGGAGATACTACATAAACTTACAAGTGTTACCGCACAGAGATTAACCTTTCTTTAAAACAAACAAAACAAATAAATATCGAAAACAATAAAGCTAGCTGTCATATGTTAACATTCAATTTAAAACAAAACTAATCAAATAAAATGACAGCTAAAGTCAAACCATAAAATTTACTACTTTAAATATTACAATTTTTTATCCTGTATGAAAGCAAAATATTATTTAAAAAAATGTCTGTCTTTACTTTAAAGTTTTAAACAAAAGTTACCTTAATTCACCAAATCACACTTTGAATGTTCTGGAACCATAACTGCAACTAACTGGGGGTAGACCTGGGCTCCACTCTCTGCGTAACGAACACACGAACAAATCCATTTCCAAACTGCCAAAAAGCCTTGGATGACAAACAGGGAGAAACAAAACGAGGATGGAAACGACGATTCTTCCAATCCTCACTCAAAACATTAATTGAAGCATTTATTATATTAAAGGGACCAAAAACAGAAAACCACAAATTTGATGGATGAATTTGGACATAACGCTAGAAATCACCGCTCTTCACCGCGCCTCCAACGAAAGTGACGAAATTATCTTTAAAAACTGCTCGCATAAGTTAGAACAAACAAAGCACTTAGGGTATAAACTAAATACAACGGAAATTAAGACGTAAATTAATTTGAAAACGCAATATCGGGCGGTTTGAACAAAGAAATATCGAAGAATTTGCGCCTGTGATATAAATAAACAATAAAACAGTTTATTATCGACGGCGGCGACCTAAAAAGAGCGAAAAAGATTATTTGGGTTTTAAATTGAAGGATACGAACTAAGAAATATTGAAAAAATTCTTCGTTATTATAATGCATATTTAAGGGGATTTCAATTAACACATATACGAGGGGATTCCAATAAATTTCAAATGCTACAAATTTAATTTTATCTTTCTTAAAATAACATAGTTTATCAGTTGCAAAATGTTGCGGACAGGGTTTTGACAGTGCAGCAAATATGAGTGGCCATTACTCCGAAGTGCAAAAGAAAATTAAAGCCGTCCAACCCCAAGCGGCATACATCCATTGTGCATCTCATAATTTAAATTTGGTGTTGCAGGAGGCAAGCAATATTATATTAGAAATCCGCGATTATTACGATACCATACAAATTATTTATAATTTTTTCGGCAAAAGTATTAAAAGAAGGGATCATTTGCTAACAATGCAGAAAAATTTCTAACCAAAATCGCTTACTCTAAAAACGTTATCGGTGACTAGGTGGTCATCCAGATTTCAAACTGTGCTTGGTGTAAAGCAGAACTACATAACAATTTTGAAAAACACTGTCTAAAATAATATTAACTACCTCAGATCATGAGGAGAGAATGACAGCTAATAATTTAAAAAGTAAAATGGAACAAGTTTGAATTTGTCTTTCTAACTATTTCACAAAATAAAGTTTTGGAATATATAAATTTAGCTTTCACTCTTTTACAGTCCAAAAATATGGATCTCTCACGCGCAACAGAACTTTTACATAGCCGTAAAGAATTTTTATCAAATCTTAGGCAAAACTCTACGTCATTTTTACAAGAACTCAAAGATTTTGCTACCTATTGTGGCTTGCCCTGTACTTTTAAAATCAAAAGGTTTGGTAGAATCAGAAAGCATTTCGATGAATTATTACAAGATCAACGCATCTCAAACCCTAAAGAAAGATAATATCTTTCTTCAGGGTTTGAGATGCGTTGATCTTGTAATAATTCATCGAAATGCTTTCTGACTCTACCAAACCTTTTGATTATACAAATTATTTATAATTTTTTCGGCAAAAGTATTAAAAGATCATTTGCTAACAATGCAGAAAAATTTCTAACCAAAATCGCTTACTCTAAAAACGTTATCTATATTATAGAATAGGCGTGATTTTCGGAAATCTGGATGTAGTCATTCAACAAATTCAAGCTAGGTTTTTAAGTATGTACAAAGTAACCAACGATTTTAAAGTCTTAAATTCTAGAAGTGGATATCTTTTCAAATCGGATCCAGAATTTTTTGCCGAAACGAGTAAATTATTTGCTGCTAGAGAAGATAACACGGTTATCTTCTCTAGCGCTTATAAGTATCGAAAATAAGGTTGCCCATCAGATAGATATTAATAAAATTGTAGATATATTCGCTGATAGTAGTGCACGAAGAAAGTTGTTCATCTCATAGAATAATATTATGTCCCATCATTTATTAATTTGTGTTTTATTTTATTCTATATCAATAAAGATGAAAAATGTTAGTTGTTGTAAACAGTACATTAATACACTAACACATAATTATAAATTTTTGTTACACAAGTCGCATTTAGTAATTTTTTAAAGGGGCCCCCATTTATAATTTTGCGGGGGTCCTAACGGAGTTTGTTACGCCACTGGCAAACAATAGGCATTTTTTGTCATTAGTTCAGTTGGAAACTGTTTTTTCTGTGGATGTATTACCCTTCTATCATTTTCCAAAAGTCTTTTTCAAACAGTTGAGTCATGAATCACTACAGCTGATACTACTAGATCTTGTTGAAGCTCTTGGCTTGTTTTTCTTGGGTCAAATTTATTCTTTGGAAGTAAAAATCTTTCATCTGCTGGTGTTGTTTTTCTCTTACTTTCGCATTTTCCTAACCTTTTCACATCCGTTGATCCCGTTTCTCGTTTACGCTTCAAAATATTACTTACTACCCCCCGGACTCATTCCACACGTTTTCTCATGCGATTTCTCTTTGTGACGTAGAAGTGTGTTCATTTAACTTGATAATCATTGTACACTTCCTAGGCGTAATACCTATGATATAATTAAACGAAACAAACTCACTAATTACCAAAAACAACACAAACTTATATGGAAATGTCCTAACACCCTCAAATAAAAGGCAGAGAAAAGCAAAATTATGTTTTCAATGCTTTATTATCATTATTAGCCCGACAACCCCTTTCTGGAACCTGGCTTGTTCTAGGATTTTCCGCCATTTTGTTCTGTTCCTTGCTTTATTTTTCCAGTTGGTTATCTTAAGTGTTTTCTGGTCTTGTTCCACTTGTTCCATGTATCTAATTTGGGTCTTCCCTTTGACCTTCTCCCTACTGGTATTTGCCTCATTATATGTTTTGGTGTTTCAGTCTCCAACATCCGTTTAACATGGCCCATCCAGCGCAGACGTCCGATCTTTATGGATGTTATGACCTCGTGTTCATTGTATGCTGTGTATAGTTCAAAAGTTATTAATACTTGGTCAGTTGTTAATATGTGAACAGTCTTGCTAACTGTGTAAATTAAAAAATGTCACAATGATTCCGTTAATTGGCACAATACTGTAATATCTTCTGGCAAAGAAACTTTCTTAGTTTTTAGCACTATATTGGCTCATACGTATTAGATAGACAAAATTTGTGGGTCGTTTCAAGAAGCAGGTACCAATGATTTTTATTTTACTAGATATTATAACTAATTAAAAAAGAAAAAACTCTAACTGAGAAGTTACACCAAGGGAAAGGTAAAATTACACAGTAAATGCTGACAAACATCTCGAGCAATTCTGAAAATGATGGACTCATTTTGTCACAGTTAACGGAGATCTGTCTCAAATGAACAGCTTAAATAAGAAGTAGAGGACTTTTAAGAATATATTGAAATAGTTTAATAGCCGTTTATACTTTATTAAGACGAGTTAAAAATTAAGAATGAATGATAATGCTAAAGATTTAATACTGTTGTAAAATTCTTGCTTTGTAATTTAAAATTATTCTAGTTTCATCAGTAACATTTAGTTCAGTGACAGATGTCATTTCACTTTCTTAACTTAACATTATGGAATACATTTTTTGTTTGGGGTATCTTCTTTAAGTGCCATATCTGTGATTAAATGTTGGCTATCATCAAGTTCTTGGAATGTTTCTCTATCAGCTACCATGCGAAATATTTCTTCAGCTGTCATATCGCGTTATTACCTAATATTGCGTAGTCAAAATAGCTTTATACGCCCAATAGATATTTTTGCTTCCAATTTTCTCTGTGTAATAGGGTAAAGTAAATGGTATTTGGATCCTTTAATTCAGTGTTAATATTACTCCGTTTATCTTTTCTTTATGGTGTTCAGCAGGCGGCGTTCAGTGTCTAGCTAAGAACACTCTCGTTAGAAGTGTGCGGGACCTACGATATTCTTAAAAGTAAGCGGTAATACCTTATTTCAAACGAGTTCAAACGTATTTTTTTTTAAATTTGTTGCTTCTCGAATTCATGTCTCGCAATCATAAAATGTAATGGATCAAAGATTACACCTTAAAAGTATTTTACGAAGATTTAATAATAGATTTCTATTACAGAACTGGTTTCCACGTCATAAACGCTTTTAGTGAATATATGAATTCTTATTATATCTCCTCATCAGAGTCTGTAATTTTCTAAAACCAGCTGCCTAGATATTTAATGTTTGGGACATATGCTAAGAAATAAAATACGTAATAACATATGTTTTCGTACAATTTCTAAGTTTATTTGTTTACATATTTCAAAGAAAAACATCATATAGGATGATATATACAAAAAATGTAATGTCATCATCGTTAATTTTTTTAAATACCGTGTATGTAATGGAACTTTTAGACCTTTCTTAAAGAGCTGATTCCCAAAAAGTACGATATATAAGGTCTCATTTTTCGGTAGAATTTGGAAGATACTCACGCAGAAATAAATCAACTTTTAATGATTAAATTAAATATTTAAAACTAACAATAAGTTAATTGGTTTTATTTTAACTGATTAAACTGTAGCTCGTTTTGTATTTGACAGTATCCTTAACGTCAAATAAATGATTATTGAACCTTATTTACGGTATCTTAAGAAATATTGTTTATTTCAGTCCTTATTATTTCCTCTAATTCTTCAATATCCATTGGTTTCATTACACAAACAATATTATTAAGATGACCGCATATAATATATTTCTTGCGATTTATGTGTGTTGACCTAGCTGGTCATTAAATGTGTCCTAATCTACCACTTCATCTGTTATAATTTTTTTTATTAATATATGTAGCTACAAACAGCTATAGCAGAATGAGGAGGCGCATCGTATTGCTGAAAAAAAATACATAAAAAATATTCAGGATTAAACGTACCGCGCAATAAGTTTATTAAATTTGGTACGAGATACTCCATTACAATTCCAGCTCATGCCTTAACTTTTTAAGGTTACTTGAATGCTAACTCAACTATTGGCGATTTTATGTTTACCAATACTTAGAGGAAAGTTGCTTGATAGGGGGCCCTTTTTAAAAATACTATAAAAATAATTTAAATCATTTTATGCACTATTTTTAAATTTTAGGTTTTATTTGACACTTTTTAAGCGTTTAATAAAAAGACACCACTTATATACAACTTAAATATACAAAAGAAAATAGGCAGTGTTTAAAAAAGATTTTCTACCCCATATTAGAGGCATAGGATTGTCATCGAATGTCATAGTCTGTGGACTAGTGCGCATTTCGATGCGCATCGTCCCGCCTCGAATTTTCCCATTGTCTCTTGACCTGGAAATCCCTATTTATCGCTCGAACGGCACATATAAATATTGGCGATTTTCAGGTCAGCCAAGTCGGTCCCTCACGGGCCCTCCGAGAGCTTAGTGCTCTTGGGGCGCTGCTTCCTGCTGTTCCAATTATACTCTGTGGCTGAGGTATTATTCAAATACAATCTTATGTTTTATTTCGACCTATATTTTTGTCATGTAAGAAATATCTTGTCTTTTTCAAGACAAGCCTTCAGAAGACCACGACCTGATGCTTTATTTCGACTTGGTGTACCTTTGTCATGTAAGAAATATCTTGTCTTTTTCAAGACAAGCCATCAGAAGATAAATATTTACAAGTCCATACCCAGTAAATGGACTTGGGTAGAGGAGCTCTCGACTGCGATATTCGAAGCCCTCTACAGAGCACCCGGAGATAACAGAAGGTAAATAGACCCGTATTTGTTCCCCCGAGGTGACAGGATATCCTAATATAGAATACCATTTACAATGTAACATTTCACAAACAATTCAATTATTTTAGGTTTTTTGGATTAAAAATATTTATTTATGAAAATGACGTATTTTTAACAAAAAGGTATTTTTTCTTAAATTAATTAAAAATCTAGTTATTTAAGAATGGCACACAATAAATCTATTCATTTGAGCAAAAGCCGCATTGTTTTCTTTTATGAATAATTTAATACGCGCAAGGATATTCTTTGAGGCCTTCTTAGCGATCAAAGGAAGATCTTAAGAGAAACATAACGAATGTCAACTCAGAAATACACCCTAACATAGAATCCTTTAAAATAAAACAGGCTATGGCACAACTAAAGAACAAGAAGGCTTCGAGCCCAGATGGATTACTTGTAGAAATGTTGAAGGAGGGAATGAAATTATTCTCGAAGAATTGAATTTTTTTTTCAACGAATGTCTTCACAGAGGAGAGGTCCCAGATGATTGGAATGAAAGTTTGACAATACTCTTCGAAAAGGGAGACAGGGGAGATGAACTATAGGCCAATCTTCCTGCTGTCCCAAATGTATAAACTGTTTATGAGAGTAATAACTAACAGGTTAACGTCGAAACTCGATAGCTATCAAACGGTAGAGCAGGCAGAATGCCGACAAGGTTACAGTACAGCGTCATCTTTTTGCAGTCAGAACGCTAATAGAGAAAGCTTAATCACTTAAACTTATACATTCGCTTTGTCGATTATGAAAAGGTATTCAACTCGATAGAACTTTAGACAATAGAGAGAGCTATGAACAACTGCAGGATAGACTCTCGATACAGAATGCTTATGCGAAAGCCAAAGCTTTACCAATCAACAGAGGAGTTCGCCAGGGATATATTATCTCACCAAAGCTATTCACACTTGAACTGGAAGACGTGTTCAAAGACATTAACTGGGCAGATAAAGGAATAAATGTTATTGGAAGACAACTGAGTCATTTGACATACACTAATGACATTGTAATATGCGCTACAAGTTTCGAAGAACTACAGACCATGATGACGCAACTAGTTTAAGCTTTGGAAAAAGTAGGACTTAAGGTGAACCTGTAAAAAAACAAAAACAATGAAATATAAACCAAGAATTAAAAAAATAACGTTGAACAACATAAATTTAGAAACAGTAAGCGAAAACCTCTACCTTTGACAGATAATGAAAGTTAACAAAGAAAATCAAACTGCTGAAATTACCAGAAGAATAAAAGGTTAGCGTATGCAGGATTTGGAAAACTGAGTTGAATCTTAAAAAGCACTAAAATAAAACGATATTTGAAAATCAGAATTTACGATTAGTTTATCCTCCCTATACTCACGTATGGTTCACAGACCAAGTCCAATATGGATAAAATAGTAAAGGTACAAAGAGCGATGGGAAGATCAATGCTCGGGATGAGACTTATAAACAAAAAATTAAACAAATGGATAAGAAGCATAACCAAAGTAAAAGACGCAGGAGAACATGCTGTCAAAATTAAAATGGAGCTTCGCAGGACACAATGCCCGATTACGAACTACAACAATGGAGACCATGGTTAGGAAAGAGAAGTAGAGGAAGACCAGAAATAAGATGGGCTGATGACATTAAGAAGATCGAAAGACACAACTGGAAGCAAGTGTCTTCTTCTTCTTCATGTACCATGTTCTTTAAGAACGTTGGTTTTCATCATAGCTATCTTAATTTTATTTACTGCCACCCTAAATAGCATGCCTGTATCAACACCATACCAATCTCGCAAGTTATTCAACCATAAGGATTTTCTTCGTCCTGGACTGCGTTTGCCTGCTATTTTTCCTTGCATAATATTTTGTAGCAACCTATATTTTTTACCTATCATTACATGTCCAAAATACTCCAGTTTTTTCTGCTTGATGCTTTTTATGATCTCAGTAGTGTTGCTAGTAGAATAATCAAATAGAGGAAAATGCAATACTTGGGTCATGTGCTGAGAGGCGAAAGATATGAATTACTTCAAGTTATACTGGAAGGAAAAGTACAGGGCAAAAGATCAGTAGGAAGAGGCCAGAACTCGTGGCTGAAAGACCTGAGGAGATGGTTCGACCGCTCATCCGCAGAGGTCTTTCGCGCACAGTTTCCAAAACTACAATTGCCATTTGGATCGCCAACCTTCGAAAGGAGACGACGCAATGAGAAGAAGAAGAAGTGTTGCTGAGACGTTCTAGTATTGTGGAGTTTCGAATCTTCTCCACCCAGGAAACTTTTAAAATTCTTCTATATCACCACATTTCGAAAGCCAGCCTCAAGGCGATTTAGATCGATTTTCGATTATTATTACTTTCGGAGTAAACGTTGAAAAGCAGGGGTGACAAGAGGCATCCCTGCCGTACTCTTTTTTTAATATCAAGAGCCTATGATTCCACACCATCTACTAAAACCGATGTTGTTTGATTCCAATATAAAGTTCAAATTATTCGAACATCTTTGCCGTCCAAGTCGATGTCTTTTAGAGCTTCGATCAATATAAAGTGCTTAACACGATCAAATGCTTTTGGAAGTCAATAAAACAACAGTATATGTCTACAGATATACCTCGACACCTTTGAGCAAATAAGTTCATTCCAAACAGTGCCTCTCTCCTTCCAAACCCGTTACGGAAACCAAACTGTGTGTCGTCCAGGTATTCCTCGAATTTATTGTAGATACGACCATGTATTACCTTCAGAAAATTTTTTAAAAAGTGGGTTAACAAACTGACGGTTCTATAATTAGCACAGGTTTTTGCTGTTGTCTTCTTAGGTAGAGGTATAAACAGTGAGTTGGACCAACCATTAGGTGGTTGTCCGCTGGTATTAATGGTATTAAAAAACCAAATTATAGCCTCTAAAACATTGCTATCATTTATAATCTTGTATACTTCAGTTGGAATTTCATCAGGACCAGTCCCTCTGTCATATTTTGATGATTGTATTGATTTTATAACCTCGGAGCGTATTATTAGAGGTCCGTTGCAGTTAGTAATATCGGGAGGTGAACTACTCATATCATCTTCGAATAGGTTCGTGACGTAATTTTCCCATTCTTTAAGTTTGTCCTCTACTTCAAATATTACTTTACCATATTCATACTGTAGCAATGCAGTTTATTTCTTATTGAAGATACCAGCCGCTTCTTTCACTTTTTTATACATATTAAAGGTGTCGTATCTGTTTTCAAGTTCTTTAATGTCATGACACTGTTTGGCTAGATGTTGACTCTTTCTTCGCTTCGCTTCTCGTATTTTACGTCGAATTTTTTTGTATGCTGTTATAAAGTGTTTCATTGTTTTTCGCTAGTCGCCGTTGTTCCATCAAATCCAATATATCATCTGTCATCCAAGCCTGCTTTTTTAGCTTTGACCTAACTTGTAAATTTCTCACACAGATTTCTTTTACTGTTGTTACGATTTTATTTAAGTCCTCATCGACATTTTCACCAATATTTTCCCAAATTAAATTTTTGTTCAGTTGTTTTTGAACTGTATATCTAACTTTCTCGTCTTGTTATTGGGCTGTATTAATATTCTTGCGAGACTTTTCTTTGATCATCTTTTTTAATTTTAATTGGGTTACAGCTACTATGAGATTGTGATTAGACCCAATGTCAGCACCTGGATACGTTTTAACTGATTTGATGCAGTTTCTAAATCGATTTTTTATTAGAATGAAATCGATTTGGGGGGTTTTAATGGAGTAGTGATGCGCATCATAAGGCGTTGCTTCCAGATAACGCCTCTAGCCTCTTCTACTCAATTCCTATTCTCACCTCCGAGAAGTGTAATCCGGATCACACGGGTGAACCCCGGTAAACCTGAGCAACCCTACTGGAGACTGGGTAACCAACCCCATTGGAAGGTGGGGTCAGGGCTGACGAGGAAGGGAGAAATGGTCCTCCGAAAAGGGGGTTGGGCATGAGGCTAACTCCCTCATCCCATAAAAACCTATTGTTACGAAATCTCGAGATAGAAAAGCCGGACTGAATTCAAGACGACGACTCACGCACCGAACTAAGGACAATGATTTAAAGATCAGTACTTGGAATGTAAGAACGCTGTATAGGACAGCGGGACTGAAGCTGCTGCAAGATCAACTCCTAAAATATAGAATAGACATTGCAGCCATTCAAGAGATGAGATGGACAGGAACCGGCATTATGCAGAAAAAAGAACATGATATATATTACAGCTGCAACCCGAACCGACATGAGTTCGGAACCGCGTTCCTAGTATCAAAGAAAATCAAAAATTTTATTATTGGTTTTAAAGGCATAAATGATCGTTTATGCATCCTTCGAATAAAAGGAAAATTTTTCAACATATGCCTGATCAACGTGGACGCGCCAACCGAGGAAAAAGACGAAGAAATTAAAGATCTATTCTACGAAGATCTCGAAAGAGCATATGATAACTGTGCCAAAAACGATATTAAAATAATCATTGGAGACATGAACGCCCAGATAGGTAAAGAGATATGCTACCAAGATTATATTGGTAAACACAGCCTTCACGACGTTACTAATTTTTTTTTTTACTAAAGACACAGAAGTGTACTTACATTAAAATCTGGTCAGTAAGACCAATTATCAATTTGTTTCTAACTCAAATTACTAATGAAATCTTAAAATTAGGTGTCTACTCACTAGTATCTTTCCTATTATTTCTAATAACTAGCATTAAATTTAGCATGCATACTCGCACAACACTTTACTCTGCTTTTCACTCACTCATGACGTTACTAATGACAATGGTTTAAGGCTTATTAGTATGGCAGCTTCCAAAGATTTAATTGTGGGAAGTACATGTTTTAATCACAAGAATATCCATAAAGCAACTTGGATATCACCAAATGGACGCACCACAAATCAAATTGACCATGTTATAATTGACAGAAGGCACTTTACAAACCTAATGGACGTAAGAAGTTACAGAGGCGCAAATATTGACTTAGATCATTTCATGGTAAGGGCCAAGTTACGACAAAGAATTTACAATGCCAAGAAAGAAAGGGGCACTAGACAAGTAAAATATAATTAACATATGCTAAAAAATGAAAACAAAGAGAAACAGTTCCAGTCACATATAAAAGAAACCCTAGAACACACCTGGGCAGTCGACCAATGAAGCACGGAAATGTGGAACAACTGCAAGGAGGCTCTGAAATTAGCAGCCGAAAGCACATTGGGAATATCCCGAACCCAAGAAAGAAACGACTGGTTTGACCAAGACTGCAAAAAAATAACAGATGAGAAGAACGAGGTATTTAGGACCATGCAACAACGAAAAACTAGAACAACAATAGATAGATACAAAAACTTAAGGAGAGAGGAAAAACGCATACACCGAAAAAAGAAACGAGACTCGGAAAATGACATATTAGAACGGCTCGAAAGCCATATGAGTCACGGAGAAACAAGAAAGTTCTATCATCAAATAAATATTATTAGAAAAGAATTCAAACCAAGAATCAACTATTGTAATGATAAGGAAGGTAACTTACTTATCAACAAAGAGGATATCCTTTTACGATGGGTAGAGCACTTTCGAGAGTTGCTGGAAGGGGAACCTACCAACAATATAGAGCTGGAATACCGAAATGAGGAACTCGTGGAACCCCCCTCGGTAGATGAAGTGAAAATATCTATAAAAAAACTAAGGAACCATAGGTCCTCATGTAGCGATGGCATCCCAGCAGAGTTATTTAGCACGGTGGAGAGCAGACCACCAAGGTGATGCGAGAAATTGTTTGTAGAATTTGGTCTGAGGAGCAAATGCCTGAAGAATGAAGCTTAGGCTTAATTTGCCCATTACACAAAAAGGGAAACCAACTGGAATGCAATAATTACTGCGGAATAACTCTACTAAATACAGCATACAAGATATTGTCAAATATTTTGCACGAGATATTAAAGCCTTATACTGAAATGTTTCTAGGAGAATATCAGGCGGGATTCAGGCGTGGACGCGTCAACTCCATTTCAAATACAAAGGGGGTTAAGGCAGGGAGATGCGCTGGCGTGTCAGCTTTTTAATGTCGCCTTAGAAAAAGTTGTACGAGACGCTAATTTAGATAGCAGGGGAACAATATTTAATAGACCAGTCCAAATTCTAGCATATGCAGACGACGTGGACATTATAACAAGAACTAGGGCGAGAACTGCGGAAATCCTAACCGAGCTAGTAGCAGCAGCAGAACGAATGGGGTTACAGATAAATCAAAATAAAACCAAATTCATGGCGACTAACACAAACACAAGAGCTGGAAATGTTGACACAAATTTAAACATCAATGACCAAAACTTCGAAGCAGTCAAAGAGTTCATATATCTAGGGACATCGGTTAGCCCCAATAATAACACATCTGAGGAAATAAAAAGGCGAATAATAATTGCAAACATGTGTTATTATGGTATATCAAAGTACTTAGCTAACAAACGTCTGTCTCAAAAAACTCGTATAAGGCTGTATAGAACACTGATAGTCCCCGTTCTCACATATGGAGACATGGACGCTAACGAAAACAGATGAATGCGCTCTATCCATTTTTGAAAGAAAGGTGCTACGCAAGATATTCGGAGCGGTCTGTGAGAACGGAATATGGAGGCGTAGATATAACTTTGAACTGCAGAATATCTACAAGCAAACGTTTGGTGGTAAAGATATTACCACTATAATTAAGCAAAACCGCCTGCAGTGGGCATGACATGTAGCCCGGGCCCCTGAGTCAAACATGATAAAAAAGATTCTAACAGCGCAACCCGTGGGAATGAGAAGACGATGTAGACCAAAGCTGAGGTGGATGGACAGGGTAACACAAGATACCGAGAAGATCGGAGTAGGCAACTGGAAAATGCAAGCGAGTGACAGAATAGAATGGCGTAGAAAGCTTGAGAAGGTCGAGGCCCTCTAAGGGCTGTAGCACCAAGATGATGATGATGAAATCGATTTGGTTCCTAATAATTTTGTCCTCTAATTCTTTATTTGACTTCCAGGTGTAGAGTCTTCTCAAGGGTAGTTTAAAGTGAGTATTCAGTCAAGCTATAATCCCCACAATGTTCAAACAGCGTTCTTTGTTGACTTTAGCGTTAACGTCTCTGAGGACTATTCAATTTTCTGCTGCTTTGGCAAGATCTAGAGCATCAGTAAGATCTTTGTAAAATGCTTCTAATTTATCTTCATCACTGGATGATGTTGGGGCATAGACCTGAATTACATTGGTAATGAACGGCTTTGAACTAAATTTCACTAGCATTACTCTGTCGCAAAATAGAAAGCAAGTGTCGCAAAATAGAAAACACTGGATTCATTTGGGGGAGGAATATGTCCAAAGTTAGATTACTTAAAGAAAAAGAAGATTCTTAGCGATAATTTCTTGTGCATTGCAAGAAGCCCCGCAAACCATTTCTTTCCAGCACTTTTTTTGGTCATGCTGAATGTATTATTTATATTACTTGCTTTGCATTAGCTATATGCCAATGACGCACGTATTTTTGTTTAATTTAAAAAATATTCTTTTCAGTTCTAAGCAGTGATTGGTGAGCATTGACTCCATTGTTTCCGAAAATATTATTTTTCGTCGTAAATGAGAATTTACTATGTCTTCAGGATTCCCATCCACCTTAACGTACCTTTCTAATGTTTGAGCTATATTTTATGATTGCGCACTTTTCATGTAGCTTCATTACTCCTTTTCGAACAGCTTCAATTGCAAAACTCATTTGTTCCTTTTTCCACGCTTTCCATGTTTTAGGCATATGAAAAAAAAAATTTTTTTATTGCACAAAAAAAATTTGTTTTCAATTAATTACGGATAAATTAAAAATATAAAAATTGTTGTGGAAAGTCTTAACTCATATAATTTTTTGAAACCTAAAAATATGTACTTTTATTATAATATGTACATTTCGAGGAAACTGGAAAGCAGAAAATGGCCTTTACACTTATCAGCTCATCAGCTTGCTTGTAAATGCAGCTAAAAGTAAATAATCCTAATGTCACCACGCCTAATATGGGGTACCCCAAATTAGGAATTGCGAAGTACCTCATATTACGAATACTGATATGTGGTATGTAAGTATCATTAAATTTTTTGTATTATATACAGGGTGTCCAGAAACTCTCCTGAAAAACAAAGACCGGAGATTCCTCAGATAATTTTAAGACAGTTTAACCCAATTCACTTGGTCCAAAAATGCTTCCTAAGGGAGCTAGAGCTCTTTGAAGACGGCACTTTGTAATTAGTTTTTTTTAATAGCTCCAGAATGCTTATAGTTAAAAAACGAAAACTGGTATGATTATTTATCATCTAGAGTTGAATCGATTACATTAATTGTGAATTTCTAGTACCGGTCATAAGCATCCGTTTTGGGTAGGTCAATGGTTATTTTAGTGCATAACTTTTTTTGTGTTTAACTTTTAAGCATTGTTTATACTAGATTATTAAATTTTCAGGTATTCTGGTACAAAAAGGTACTCTTACTTTAAGTCGGTAGGATATACCATTTTTTAGAAAAATTGATTTGAAAATTATTCGTTTTTTTGTCATGAAAATTAAATTAATAGGTATCTTAATTAATTTTATAAATTATCTTTTGTTTTAATAAATGCAGTACACAATTTAAAAAAAAAAGTGTGGGAGAAGAAGAAAAATATCAAATTAAAACAACATTTTATAAGGCTTTAAAAAAAAAGTATTTATTACAAAGGAACGAAACTAACAAAAAACAGCAAGTATCAAAAGTATATAGTTACAAATGATGCTCGATGTGATGACCATTAGTCTCTATGTATAAATTTAATCTTTTGCTTAGAGAACGCCGAATTCTTTCTCTGAAACGAAAAATTCCAAATTTCTAAATTCGTTGCAAGCATCTTGTATCTCTGCAGAGTTGTGCACGATTTTGTATCGGAACGTAATAAATAAATACTTTTATGTATCCCCAAACACAATAAGCGCAAGGACTAAAATCTGACGACCTTCCTGGCCAAGCAACTGGATTGTCTCTTCCAATCCTGTGGTCTTCGTAGTTATTATCAAGAAAGTCTCGTACATTCCTACTAAAGTGGGCTGGACAGTCGTCATATAGAAACCATAAGTTTTGGACATCATCTAACCAGTTTTTGAATATTTAAAGGACATCATCTAATAAATCTGGTAAAACATTTTGCAGGAAATGTAATTAATCAGCAGTAATGTAATTTTTTAAGTCAGGAATAGTCCGAAACAAACAAAAGCTATATTTTACGCTGCACCAAGATCATCACATTCTATCAATTGTAAATACTAAATATGTAAGAGTATCTGTACAAATTGTATAAGACAAATAATTTTATTCCCATTCATAAGGTTCCTTCATAAGGCATATAGCCGCATATTATTATATGGAGTTGCATTTTTATTCAACACCATCACTGTCAGAATTATTATCATCAGTGTGAGATGATTAACCATTTTTTACTGAATCTAATATTTACCGTACTTCTTCAATAATCATATTCATTAGGATGTAATAATTCTTTTCTTACTAATTTATCCGTCTATATAAACATGTTTCCTGTGTAGAAGATAAATTTCTAGTATGTTATATGCAAGTCTAATACATTTTTTAAGTTTAGTTGGCAGTATTTTATGTAAAAGAGTGTCAAATGACTTTGATAAGGTACATAGTATATTATATAGGTACATAGTAGTATCTTATTATTTATTTCCCATATATTTTCTCAAAATTCAGTTAGCTCAGGAATCATTTCTGCATATCGTTTTCCCAAATCGGTATAGTAATCTACAAATTTATTTGATATGTCTGTTTTATCAGTTAGCATTCCATCATTTTTTGTTTTTATCAGTTTTATGTTTGTTTTTGAAGCTGTTTTTCCACAGAGTTTATTTACACATTTCCATAACCTTTTTGACATATTTTGTTAGTATTTATTTGCTTTTATGCGTAAGCTCTTTTAGCTTTTTGAATATATCTTGCTACATTATTATGTATTTTGTACCTCTTCTGTAAATCTGTCTGTGCTACAAAGGAAATCTCTATTAAAATAATTAGTAAATCTTCCCCAAGATAATATAATTTTGGTTGAATAATATTCTTTGTTCCTTTTTTATCTTCCTTTTTATCTGTCCATTCTTTTTTATAATAGGTTTATTTAGGCTTTTGTCTACATGGTGAAATCCTCGTGTTCTTTTCATAATCCCACTGTCGATTAATTATAATATTATTCTACAATTCCTTAAGTTTTTATTGAGAATCCAACATCTTAACAACCCCTTCTTTAATTTTTTGCTTTATTACATTATCATTCTGCATCATATTCTACAAAAGCTTCATTTTTATTGAAATCACTTCTTATTACTCTGTACTATAACCTTTTGTACTATCATTACTTAGTAATCTTTAAATCATCTTGTGTATGTGGTAATAATTTCGGTTTTGGTCATTTTGTATTCGTTTAAGAGGTCTAGAAAATAAAAGTTTTAAAGGGTGATTCAACAACGACCAAAACAACTTAAGAGAATCAATTAATAAAAGAAACTTCAAAGTGCTCATCAATATTAAATAAAACAAAACACAACCTTCTGCCACCTCTATTAACGCGTAGCTAACACTCCTACTTGTCCTAGTTGAAATAGCGCCAGTTTCTCCAAAATCGTCGCGACGCTACGTCTACCGCTACCGTCGGCGATGCCGCAACTTTCTCACTTCAACGCGTACCTGGCAGCACTCGGAAAAGCCGTTTTTCCGACTTCAATCCAAGTCTGATTTTTAAAATAACTAATTGTCCAAGGTAAACTTTTTTTGAGGACGTAAATACTTTTTGCGGCATACATTAAAAAAATTTATTCTGAAATATATGTTTTTTATAATACTTTTAGTGTTTAGTTAGTTTTTAAACATAAGTATCGGCATAGTGAAGTTTGGTTATTAAAAATTAGTTTAATTACTTTCATTACATAAGTAATTATGAATAAACGTGTTTGGTAATTCATCATTTTGAATAAGGGTTTTTTAATTAATTATTATATTAATAAAAATACCATCTAATTTTTTAAAAAATCAAAAGGTAAAATATTGTTTTTAAATGATATTGATTTTAATTGACCTTAACAATGTTTTCCCATAGTTTACAATGTTATAAGTATTGTTTACTTTTAATTTTTTTTTGTCCATATTTTGATAATTATTATGTTCCTTACTTTGTATATATTTATGCAGGCATTTTAGGAGTACGTATAGAAATCTAATCTAATATTTTCTACTTTTGCGATTCTCTGTCATTCTTCTCCTTTTCTGAATCGTCACAACCTATCGTGGGTCTTCGCTGCCTATACCATTTGCTTTAATCTACTTATATTCATCGTATTTTCTTTTCAAATTTTAATCCATGGTATTTAATTCCTTTAACGGAAATTTTTCGGGGGAACATTAGTAGGTACTCACAAATAGTTATTGAATAAGATTCGCGTGATTCATAGAGCTATTGAGCACCAGATGTGGTGTGTCTATCTTTAAGACCGAGTCACAAATGAAGAAATGCGTTGTAGAATAAAAATAACAGAATAAAAATATAAACAATTGCATTGCTAAAATGGAATTGACGGGGCAAGTCGCCAGGTTATTATACAATCGATGGACAAAAAGTATTGTTAAGTAGAGGCTGAGACAAGAAGCACTTCGGAGTAGAGGACGCCCACTAAGCAGATGAACTGACGATTTAAAGCTTGTTAACAGTAACTGGATGCAAGTTGCACAAGACAATGACAGGTAAAAAGAGCTAAGGGAGACCTATGGCCAGCAGTGGGCGCACAGGTTGATGATGATGATGATAATAATGATTTAATTTTTTCCTCTGCCTAAAGAGGAATCTTATTCCTCTACCTAAATCTGAGTTTGCCTAATGGTCTTTCCTCAATTGGGTTCTTCTCGCATATTCGTTTGATAAACCGTTCGTCCTAAGCTCTACGCACATGTTCTACCCACCTGAGCCTTTGAGCTTTTATCTCATTGGTTATAATTGTTTATACATTTTTTTTAATTTTTAATTTGTTTTAAGTCGACATTGCCCAGTTGTAGTATTAACTAGAAGACCATATAATTATATGAATATTTTGCATTCAAAAGGGCTTTTAGCAGTTCGTTTTGTTTTATAATGCTCCGGGTTTTTTATGTTGTCACTAGTCTAATCAGTGTTATATAAATTTAGGTCTTTTATGTTCTAGTCTTTTTTTTTATTTACAAAGAAAATAGTCGCTTCAACCACTTGGGTCATTAGCGACATTAGTTTTTACATTAGATTAAATTATATAAAGATGTATCTTTAAGAAAATTAATTAAGTCTTTGATGTTTAAATGTTCACCTAATACTGTTTTTAAATTGTTGGAAATATTGTTATTTTGTCTGTTGACTGTATATTTTCCACATTCAGTTAGGAGGTGTTTAACAGTAATGTTGTTTTGACAGTATTTACACACTGGAATGTCTTCCTTATTCATTAGGTACTTACGTGTAATGTTGGTATGACCTAATCGAAGTCGAGAGATTTTGACTTGATCAGCTCTTTTTAAGTTCACTAGGCGCCACGGACTCACTGTCGATTTAATTTCTTTTAGTTTAGATTCCGATAAATTCCACTCATTTTGCCACGCACTGATCACTTTTTCTTTGACGAACTGTTTTATATCACTGGAAATAGTCTTTGACACTATTGTAGCATGATCGTTTTTGTAAGCTTCCCTTGCTTGGAGGTCTGCTTTTTCATTACCTTGTATTCCCATGTGAGATGGAACCCATATAAATTTGACTTCGGAACCAGTTTCTTGTAAGGCTGCAAGTTCTTTCTTGATAAGTAAGGCTATAGGGTTCTTAGTGAATAGTTGATCAATTGTTGTTAACGAGTTTAGAGAATCTGAGATAATGACGGAGGAAGACTGTTTTGTACTTTTGATATGAATGAGGGCTTGTAATATTGCATATAACTCTGCTGAGTATATAAAGGTGGCCAACCTTAATTTAAATTGGAAGGATGCATGTGGAGTGACAAATGCTGCTCCTACGTCGTTTGCAGATTTGGAGGCATCTGTATAAATGCAACAACTTTCCCCGCAAGTCTCGAGTTCTTTTAAAAATGACTGTCTGATTACATTTGGTGATGTCTCTGATTTGTGATATTGGAGTAGTGTCGTATTGATCTCGGGAATCATGATTAACCAGGGAGGGGGAGTTTTTAGATTTGAAGGATAGAGGTCAGGAATTTGCAGTTGCAGATCTTTTAAATTTCTTCGGACTCTTTCATAGAAAGGTGGATCGAACTTACTTTTTTTATAAGCTTCTAGATACCGGTCCGTAAATGTATTTCGAAACACTGGGTGGAATTTGTTACTGGCAACTGAAGATGCATACGAAAGGCTTAGATACTTCCTTCGTAGGGTAAGAGGTGGTTCTCCTGTAAGACATTGGAGATTCTTAACGGGTGTGGTTCTAAATGCACCTGTGGCGATCCGAAGTGCTGTGTTTTGAATGATTTCAAGTTGATTGGTAACGTGTTTGTTCTAGTCTTTGATTTGAGTATAATCATATTTTTGATTTAAATCTATCTTGTAGTGCCTATAGTATTCATCATCATCATCAATCAGCCAATCCCGTCCACTGCTGGACATAGGCCTCCCTCAGTTCTTTCCAGTGTTCTCTACACTGGGCCGCTTGTAGCCAGTTTCCCGCTACTCTTTTTATGTCGTCGGTCCATCTAGTCGGTGGTCGTCCTCGGCTTCTTTTATAATTTCTGGGCCTCCATTCCATAATTCGTCTTGTCCATCGTCCATCTTGTGTTCTGGCTAAGTGTCCTGCCCAGTTCCACTTAAGTCTCGTGGTTCTTTCGATGACGTCTTGAACTCCTGATCTTTGCCTGATTTGTCGGTTTGTTATGTGGTCTCGGAGGCTCACATTCAGCATTGCACGTTCCATGGCTCGTTGTGTAACTCTTAGTTTATTCGCAGATTTCTGCGTGAGTGTTAAAGTCTCTGCTCCATAAGTTTGTACAGGCAAAACACATTGGTTATAAACTTTTCGCTTGAGACACATGGGAATTGAACTTTTTAGAATATGGCTTAGTTTGCCAAATGCTGCCCATGTCAGGCCTATTCGCCTCTGTATTTCATTTGTTTGATTGTCTCTGTTTATTTTGATCTCGTGTCCCAGATATTTGTAAGTGTCTGTTTGTTGTATGGTATTATTGTCGATAGTTATATTTCCACTCATTACGAGATTTGTCATAAGTTTAGTTTTCTCAAAGTTTATCTTTAGTATTAGTTAAGAAATAATTGCCTTGGATTATGGTGGTGTCCTATTATTGGAGTTTGCAATGTTTAAAAATTCAAAACTGTATGTATCCATAGGTGTATTTTATTCTATTCTGTATCTGCCTCTCCTATGAACAATATACACATATCTAGTCTTCTCTTTATTGATGTTTAACCTTTTTTAAGGCTAAATTTTTTTCTCCCTTTTAATGTTTTACAAACCTCTCTTTTGCTTTGATAATACTTATACCTACAGTGTCTATGTCGTCAGCATATGCCAATATCATTTGAGGACTCTGATCTGAAAACACCTCTATCTTTATGTTAACTTCTTTGATAAACCTATCTAACACAATAGTAAAAAGTACTGGTGATGATCTGTCACCTGATTTTAAACTAGTGGTTATAGAAAAAGTTTCTGTGGTATCTTTTATTACATTGACCTTAGCCATTTAACTGTTTTTCTAAATGTGCCTATCTTCTAGAGATGTTAGCGACCTCATTTTCTCTTCTTATTCTGTTCACACTAGCTCTAAATTGATCAGTTGACGCTAGACTAGTCCACTTCCTAATATTGGCCAGCCAGGATATACGTCTATGTCCAGGGACTCTCTTACCCTCAATCTTGCCTTCTTAAATCAACTGTAGAAGTCGGTATTTACCATTACGCAAAATGTGGCCGAAATAAGCCAATTTTCTGTTCTTTACGGTGTTAATAATTTCTTTGTCTTTTCTTAGCTTCTGAAGAATAGTTATGTTACTTGTGTGGTGTATATATGAGACCTTTAACATACGTCAGTAGCACCATATTTCAAATGCCTCTAATCGTTTTATGGTATCTTCTGTAAGGCTCCAGCTTTCTACTTCATAGAGGAGGACACTGAAGACGTAACATCTAAGAATTCTTATGCATATATTGATACTTCAAGATAAGTTGCAAAGAATCTTCCTAAGGTTGTTGAATAAGCTCCTAGCTTTTTTAATACGAGTTTTTATTTATTAGCTGTGATCTCAAGAATATTGCAGCCCAAGCAGCATATTTTTTCTACTCTTTCTAACGGTGTATCTTCTTATTCATGTACCATCTCCTCTAAGAAGGTTGGCAACCAACATGGTAATTCGCACTTTCGAGACCGCTGCTCTAAAGATGTCAGCAAAAGTGCAGTTAAACCAAGCTCTCAAATTATTTAACCAGGAGATGCGTCTTCTTCTGCGACTCCTTCTACCCTGTATTGTTCCTTGTATTAATAATTGCAGCAGGTTATAATGCTCGCCCCTCATGAAATGTCCCAGATATTGCAGTTTTCTGACGGTGTATCGCCTATTGTAATTTGGGCATTTATGTTGGTGTTCTTACTAATGATCATTATTTTTGTCTTCTTGCAATTTAGTTTTAGGTCGTATTTGTTACATGTTTCTAAAACGTTATCCTTCAGACTTTGGAGCCCCTGTGCACTATCTGCCAGCAGCACTGTATCGTCTGCATATCTAATATTGTTTATAAGTGGGCCATTTACAACAATATCATCTTCTGATTTATCCAAGGCCTTTTTATAATTGTTTTTAGAGTATATGTTAAATAATGCCGGTTACAATATGCAACCCTGTTTAACTTCTTTTTCGATTGTGAAGATCTCGGACAGTTCATTTTCTAATCGCACTGTTGCTTTTTGTTGGAAATATAAGTTTGAAATCACTCTTATATCCTTACTATTGAGTCCTGATGTTTTGAATGTTGAATCCTTAATTCATATTTTAGTTAAATAAATAATGTTTATTATTGCCATAAGCTCGTCGAAAATCTGCACAAATCAACAAGTGTACACTTTAGTCAATTCTCCATATTCTTTTAGCGGTTGACTAATAGTGAAAATGTAGTATTACTATTTTTTTTTTAAATAAGCCAATATTTCACTTTAAAATATGTTTATTTTAATGAAATACAAATTTTAATAATGATTTTAAAAGTAAAAATCAAAGCGTCAAAGTATATTTTAAAGTAAAGTTGCGACTTATTTCCAATCAAAATAGTAAAGTAAAAGTCTAATTTACGGTTACTATTTCCGGCCGAAAGCTACATTGGTAGTTTTAAAGGTTTTACTCCGCATATAAGCTTTTAATTTAAAAATTCCTATAGATACCCCTTTAGCAGCTTCTCAAAATCATATCTTTCCCACCAAAGATTGTATTGCTTCATGCAAGTGCTTTTTATCATTATTTTATTAGTGCTGCAGTTACATTATCACTGTTTTCACATGTTTTCTGCTGTCTAGTGTGTCCTTGTTACTATGTTGTCGTACACCTTAAATTGAGTAAATTAATAAAATCTTCTATAATAATAATTAGGCGAGGCATTGCAGAAGAAAAAAGCAAGAAATCTACCAATTTTCCGGGCAATATGAATTACTAAACTTTTTGAATTCGGTTTGGGAAAGTGTCAGACAAGTTTGTGAAAAACATTTAAGGTAGTTAAATAAAAATTGTATTTGTGCATAAGGATGATGCAAGTACACAAAAAATGAAAAATTTGCAACTCAAAAAAGATCAACAGGAATGAGTTCAATTTTGATATTTAGGAGTTTTCGAGGTTTGTGAATACGAATATGATAACAACGATGATCCTTAAGCTACCCGAACAGTCTCGTTCGAACCTTCGTGTTGGAAACAAGCATCGAAGAAGTACTTGTGTATAATTATCTTATCTTTTTGTAATTAGTACCTATAATTAGTATAAGCCATTTGTTCTCAAGAAAGTTAAAAACATCCGAAAAAAGTGATTGTGTTTAATGTTATTATAATTATCCAACAAGGAACTAATACAAATTTAACTACTACATTTATTAATATAAATATAAATAAAATAGTCCGGTATATTAACAAAATATGCCGGAATGTCTTAACAATTCCTAGTTGTAATAAGTGGAAAACTATGGATCACCAACTAGATAACCCAGAACCAACTAGTTATCAATACATTGAGGACATAAATCCAGCTATTAGAAAATCCTGCCTAGCCCGCACTCCTCCACCTGGAAGAAATCGAAAAGACAGTTACAACTCTCTAGATGAACAGCAGAAAAAATTTAAAATACGCAACAACGATCTACAAACAAAATTACCAAACTTTCAAATAGAGAAACCACAAAAAAATCTCACAGATGCAGAAGAGGTAATAAGTGGTAGTGAATGGGTATCAGTCCACCACAAGAAACGTCAACGCAACGATGATAGTCCTGAATTGAAAAACACCAAACAAGCTACACTCAAAGATTATTGGCTAAGTAAAACTGTTCCTACATCTAACAGATACGAGGCACTTAAAAATGATAAACCTAATGAAGAGGATGAAATGCTGGAAGAAAAAAAAGATGAACAGCCACCACCTATATTTATCCAAAATGTTGAGTGTATCAAACCATTACAGGAATTACTACAGCAGATAACTCCAGGTAAATATACTTTAAAATGTCTTGCTAACAACCAAATTCAAGTTCAAGCTGACTCATCCAAAAACTATTCATTAATTGTAAAATCTTTAGCAGAAAAATATATTAAGTACCATACATACCAACTGAAACAAAACCGTGGATTCCGAGTTATTATACGTAATTTACATCCTTCAACAGATCCAGATGACATTAAAAAAGCGTTGCTAGCGCACGGACATACAGCACTGAACATCTCCAACATTAAGCAAAGAGGCACAAAAAAAGATCTACCACTATTTAATATAGAACTGGCTATCCAAAGTAACAATAAAGATATATATATAATATTACAAAATTATTAAACTCTATTGTCACAGTTGAGCCACCGCATCCGAAAAGGGAACTACCCCAATGCCAAAGATGTCAAAATTTTGGCCACACCCACAATTATTGCCACAGGAGTCCGCGCTGTGTAAAATGTGTGGGCGATAACCTATCATCTCAATGCCCAAAACCAAAAAATACAAAAGATGTTCAATGTGTAAATTGTCTAGAAAATCATCCTACCAGCTATAAGGGATGCTCAATATACAAAGAGCTACACAAAAAAAAAATTTCCAACACTTAGAGATAAAAACGCAAGTCAACCACCTCGTGCAGAATTTCCTTCAAGCACTCAACCAACTACAAGCTATGCGAAAATTGTTGCAGGAAGAGATAATAGAAATACATCTACCATAGAAGACTTCTCATATAATAGAAACAACAACTCCTCAACATATACAAAATAATCTTGAACTACTAGTACATAAGTTAATGGAAAGAATGGATAAGATGTTTGATCTCATAATTTCTCTGATATCTAAACTTAACCTTCAACACTAAACTAAAGATGTGCTGTTGGAATGCCAATGGATTAACCACTCATTTCCACGAAGTTAAAACATTTATCTACTATCATAATCTAGATGTTATGTTTATTTCCGAAGCACACATGACTAATAAGAGCCATTTCCATATTCCCAAATATTCAACCTATGTAACTCAACATCCATTAGGTAAAACCCACATAGGTACGGCAATTATTATAAGAAATAACATTAAGCATCATGAAACAAATAAAATTAGTAAAGTTAACATCCAAGCCACATCAGTGTCGGT
Organism: Diabrotica undecimpunctata; assembly: GCF_040954645.1. Classification (NCBI taxonomy): domain Eukaryota; kingdom Metazoa; phylum Arthropoda; class Insecta; order Coleoptera; family Chrysomelidae; genus Diabrotica; species Diabrotica undecimpunctata. The sequence goes on from NC_092806.1 coordinate 99,079,310, forward strand.
CGAAGATTCACAAGGCTCGATTATTCTATCTGCTGTTTACTGTCCACCGAATAAAATAATTAAAGCTGATCATTTTACTGAATACTTTAAGATGCTAGGACACCGTTTCATTTCTGCTGGAGATTATAATGCCAAACATCATAAATGGAGTTCCAGAATCGTAACCTCACGTGGACGAGAATTATTAAAAAGTATTAATGAGAATCATTTAATTTCTTTCTCTACTGGAGAGCCTACGTATTGGCCTACTGATAGACAAAAAATTCCTGATCTTATTGATTTTGCTATAGTAAAACATACCTACCTCCAAATTTCTCCTTCATTTGACCTCTCATCAGATCATTCCCCTTTCTTCATAGATCTACAAAGCCAAATTCAAAACTGTTCTAAACATTTAACACTCTCTAATAAAAGAAAAAACTGGAACAGATATAGAGAAAAAATAAAAACATCCATCAATCTAAACTTGCCTCTTAAAAGTGATAGTGACATAGAAAATGCAGTTGCTCACTTAACTACAGTTATTCAGCAAGCTGCTTGGACGTCCACCCCAGAAATTTATTACAAAGACAACTCCGAGTCCTATCCTGCACACATAAATACACTCATATTGGAAAAAAGAAAACTGCGAAAGATATGGCAGCTCACTAGGCATCCAGAAGATAAAACAAATCTGAATAGAGCTTGCAGACTACTCAAAAGAAAACTGATCCAACATAAAGACAGTGGAATCAACAAATATTTAAAGAACCTCTCACCTGCAGGTGATACAAACTATTCGCTGTGGAAACTAATAAAAAAACTTAAACACAACGAACAAATGAATATGCCAATCAGGAAACAAAATGGCACTTGGGCTAAAACTGACATAGATAAAGCATGTACTTTTGCAAATCATCTATGCGAGGTATTTCAACCGCATTAGAGGGAAGTCTCAGTTGAAGAGGAACAAGCTATCCATGAAGTCGTACATGCACCATATCAAATGGCTCCACCTATTAAACCTGTTAAGAAATCTGAAATCAAAGAAATAATTGATAATCTGGAAATTAAAAAGTCACCTGGATATGACTTAATATCTAGTTTAGTACTAAAAAATCTACCCAACGAAGGCGTAAGTTTAATAACTTATATATTTAATTCAATATTAAAAACAGGTTATTTTCCAATCCAATGGAAAGTTGCTCAAATTGTTCTGATTCCAAAACCTAATAAGGATCACACGGAAGTATCTTTATACCGTCCTATTAGCTTGTTGCCTATTATATCCAAAGTATTTGAACGGCTTTTTCTGAGAAGACTGGAGCTTATTTTATATGACAGTAATGTTTTACCAAATTATCAGTTTGGGTTTAGGAAACAACATGGTACTATCGAGCAAATTCATAGGGTGGTAAAGACTATCAGAAATTCGCTTGAACAAAAAAATTACTGTACTGCTGCATTTCTAGATGTCTCTCAAGCATTCGACAAAGTTTGGCATGTAGGTCTTATCTCCAAAATTAAATCTATATTTCACCATCCCATAAGTTTACTTTTAAGATTCTACCTGACAGATCGATTCTTTCAAGTCAAAAGAGGTGGGGAAATCACTAACCTGTTTCCAATTTGTTCTGGAGTTCCACAAGGAAGCATACTAGGACCCACCCTCTACTTAATATACACATCAGATCTCCCAACGACGACCAATACAACAATCGCTATATATGCCGACGACACAGTTATCATGGCTTCAAATTCTACAGCAGCTGAAGCAGCCCAGGTATTACAAAATCACCTACTTAAACTAGAGAGCTGGCTTAAGTTGTGGCGAGTTCAAGTTAACAGTTTAAAATCAACACAAATAACGTTTACTTTAAAAAAAGGTGTCGCGCCACCAGTTTCTATAAACAACACTCCACTACCAGTTAATACCGTCGTTAAATACTTAGGAATCCATTTGGATAGCAAACTTAATTGGGGCATCCACATCTGGAAGAAACGCCTTCAACTCAGCTTAATCTACAGGAAAATGTATTGGTACATGAGTCGAAAATCAAATCTTAGCCTGGAGAACAAACTTCTGATATATAAATGTATTTTAAAACCGGTATGGCAATATGCAGCACAAATCTGGGGTACAGCAAGTAATACCAACATACAAAAACTTCAACGTTTCCAATCCAAAGTACTGCGCCAGATCTGTAATGCCCCTTGGTATATCACGAACCACAGATTACACCACGATTTACAGCTACCAACAGTTAGCGAAGCAATATCTGCTGTAAACTCTGTATACAAGAACAGACTATCCTGCCATCCAAATCCGCTGGCCACGGATCTGCTCAACATTTCATACGTAAGAAGATTAAAACGACCAGACCCTTTGGACCTCTAGTAAATCAAGAAAAATAGAGCATAGTGTCATGGTGCGGTGAAATAACAAGTTTCTATTCTGGTGTTTTCTAAATATTTCCTTAATTTGTGTTCTTAGCCTTGTAAATCTCATATGTGTGTCAGTGATGTTTACCTGTATTAAACTCTGTTTGTTAAGTGAAAGTTTAAACTAATTGATTATCATAGATTATACTTATATCATATTTTACCTGGGTGCTCGCCACTGGGCAGCTTCCCACTATGTTGTTGTACAAAAATTATACATATTGCTTATTGTTTATAATGAGATAGATTGCAATAAACATTGGATGTTAAATAAAAAAAAAAGCTACCCGATGTCTATGTTGGGTGGATCTCGTCTTCTGGAGTATGTTAATTTCATTTCTAATCAGTCGATAGTAATTATTTGGGGGGGTTTAAAGGTCGCAGAACACGAATATTATAAAGGCGATGGTTCTCGAGCTACCTGGTGCCCAGGATGGACCTCATCTTTTGGAGTTTTGTATTATTTTCATTCGAAATCAGTCAAAAGATATTACTCGGGATTTTGGGGTTGCTGGATACGAATATTATGACGGCGATGGTTTCCAAAGTATCTAGTACCTATGGTTGACCTCTTTACCTGGAGTTATATGTTAAATTTTATTCTAAATTAGTCGACAGTCATTACTCGGAAGGTTCCGATGTTGCCGAACACAAATATTTCGTTGATAAATGACCATCGAATACGACATCATACAACGTTATGTAGCCAAAAATTGGGCAAAAACAATATTATTTATACTGAGCGCTCTTAAGCAGTTGGTAGCACTGATAAATAGCTAGGTGATACATATTATAATCTTCGCTGTAGCAGATTTCGTCTTTTACTTTTACATGTGCTCTTATACTTATTCTGCCACACATACACAGATATCCTCCAAGTTACGTAGTTAACGTGCGTTTTTTTCTTTTCGCTTTATTTAAAATTTACCTGGTTTTCAATTTGGCATGTAAAAATTGTACTAGGTCAATTAAAAAAGATGCATTTTCCTCATACACTAAATGCAATTTTCATTTTCATTCACCGCAATAAATTTTGTTCACGAACTTTTCTGACAGTTTTCCAAATCGAATTCAAAAAATTGCATAGCAATTCATCTTGCTGTTAGTAGGCTTAGTGCTTCGTTGCCTCGTCTACGTTAATATGTTTTTAAAATGTTTGTTGTGCCTATTATGAATTTAATATTTTCTTTATTCAATATATTATATTGGTCAATGGCGTATTCCCTTTCTTTATGTTTCTAATGTCCTCGTTGAATTCCCAGCTGATTTTTCTGGATTTTCTTGTCTTCGCTCTGTTTATATAGATATGTTGTCTTATTTATAGATCCAACATTTTAATATGGTTAACCTGTTTTTTCACGACCTGTGTCTTGATGTTGTTCCAGCAATATTTGATCTCTATTTTTGTCTTTGGTATATTTTTTTCTAATAATGCTACTATTTCTCTCTACACACACACACGCGCAGTGATCAACCCTGCCCCTAGGAACATGTGTATACCAATGTAAGAATGGGATCCACATGTCCGAAGATCAAACCTGTCACACCTCGCTAGTCGAAGTGGTACCTATCTGACCCCCAGGCTTTTCCACCACCCCTCCTCATCGTGTGACTTACGTGAGGAGGCTTATGATCTGAAATTTACTTAAGATGCCCTGGGTAATAGGATATCCTCAGTTTTTAGTGAATGTGGTTATGCCACCTAACTGTAGGGGTAGCCACATCTAGGCTTTTCTCCCTATTTACTTTACTGACTCTATTGATATTTTACTCTAGCTTTACGTCGGGACTTGAGTCCCTAAAAAAAAAAAAAAAAAGAGCGTGTGTTCCGACCATAGAGCCATCAGCCTGAGTTGATGACTCTATGTCCGGAAAAGAGTGTGTGCTCGGTCACTCAGCCGCCGATTTGGCAAAATAAATTTTGTTCTCCTCGCCGGCTGAGCACCCGAGAGGGGTCCGGCCAACAAGCCCATGTATGCCGCACATGACCTCAGTGCTCGGATTTCGCGAGTAGATCTTTCATTCGATCTGCCTTAAGGGCCTAGTCCGCGGAGCGGTATATAGAAGGCCTGACGGGCCCCTTCTATATTTGCTATATAAAGTAAATTTACGTTAAACGGTTTAATGAAAAGTATGAATATATCAATATGAATTTACGTAATTTAATTAGAAAACACATTTTTTTTTTTGTGGACTTCCTTGTGGCTTCGGGACTATAAAATGCCTGGGCAACAATTCTTTCCTTTTTTCCTTAATCCTATTTGTGTGCGTGTATTGGGGTGTGCATTCCCAAGTGTATAATGCTCTCACACACCCCGGTGTATATTGGACTTATAATTACCTAAAAACCTAAAAAGAAAAGCGTACCCTCTCGCCAGAGTTTTTTTAGTGTGTTTTCTGATTGACTGCATTTCTTTGTTTGTTCTTCTTGCAACCATCTCATTCTTTATTTATTCGTTCGGGTTCTCCCTATATCGAGCTATCTGTTGTTTTGGTCTTCTGTGTACCGTCCTTATGTTTTCATTGTAGTTAGTCAGCTCTCTTAACATTCTGCTTGGGTGGTTTCTTAGTCCGTTGAAAATTTCATATGCTCCCTCGTCTAGCGTGCGTAGGATTCTTGTTTGTCCTGAGTCTCTATATACGTATCTCAAGGGTACGTACCTTGGTATCTTAAGGGCATCTCTGACTATTTGATTCTGAGTGGTCTGTATCTTTTTCCTGTTTGTTTTACAGGTGTGTCCCCACGCTGCGGATGCATATGTTAGGACTGGCAGGATAATACTATTCGCAACCCTGATTTTGGTTTTAAATCGTAGTTTACTTTTCCTTCCAATAAGTGTTGAGAGCTGACTTTTCAACGCTTTGGCTTTGCGTATTTGCTGATTGATGTGCTCAGTGAACGTTAGCTTCTTGTCTAGATGTACCCCTAGGTATTTAGCCTGGTTGGTCCAGTCTACTGGGGTGTTTTCAATTGTAATTTCGCGATTTGGTACACTTCTTCTGTGACTAAACATTACAGCCTGTGTTTTGTCTGGATTTAGGGCTATTTTCCATTTTATGCACCATCTTTGGAATCTGTTTAGTGCTCTTTGCAGATGATTAGCTGCATGATCCGGGTTTCTCCAGCTAACAGCTATTGCTGTATCGTCAGCGTAAAGACTCAACAGAGAGCCTGGCTCTTTTGGCGTGTCGGCCGTATAGATGGTGTACAGGTAAGGAGACAGCACCGCTCCCTGAGGCACACCCGCCTCCAGGGTCCCGACTTCGGATAGGGTTGCCCCTATTCGAACTCTGAACCTTCTGTTGGCAAGATATGACGCAAGAAGGCATGTCATCGCCTCACTGTAACCAAATTCATTCATTTTATAGATGAGTCCATGGTGCCAGACTCTGTCGAAGGCTTTGCTGACGTCCAGAAAAGCTGTAGCTGTGTACATTTTTTCATTAAATCCTTTGGTGATAAATTCTGTAAGTCGTAGTACCTGTAATTCACAGGAGTGTTCGCTTCTGAACCCGAATTGAGCCTCTGGTATGGTTCCTAGCATTTGTGATTCTTCATTGAGTCTTCTTAGTATGACTCTTTCCGCTATCTTGCTTATAGATGATAATAAGCTGATAGGTCTGTAATTTTGCGGAAATGTGCCGTTTTTACCAGGTTTTGCAATCATTATTACGTGTGCCTCTTTTCACCTATCTGGGAAATATCGTAGTTTTAGCATGCTGTTTATTATGTTAGTGATATAAACAATAGCTTTTGTTGGTAGATTTTTCAGCGCTCTGTTTGTGATGTTGTCGGGTCCTGGGGCTTTTTTGGCATTTGTCATTTTTATAAGTTCCTTTATTTCTTCGGGAGATGTATGTGTAATACCTATTCTGCCCTTTTTCCTTCTAAGTCTTCTCGCTGCTCTTTCTACCTCTTCTTCAAAGTCTATGTCATCGTCGGGGTGGTCGTTGTTTCTACACGCCCTTTCTAATTCGTCCTTCATGACTTCGGCTTTGTCGATTTCGGTATGGACAATCCCGTTTACTCCGTGTAGGGGAGGTATGGGTTTCTTGTCCTTTCGAAGGATTTTAGATAACTTCCAGAAGGCGGATTTGTTAGGATTTAGCTCATCGATATAGGAGTCCCAGCTTTCATTTCTATGATTTTGAAGTTGTTTTTTCACTTCCCTGTCTAGCTCATTTGCAATCCTTTTGTCTTCTACCGTTCTTGTGCGGTAGGCTCTTCTTCTTTTCCGGTTTTTCTCTTTGATTAGGTTTTGAAGTCCTATACTTATATCCCTGAATCTTCCTTTTTGTCTTGTGATTGTTTCGGTTTTGGAGCTGGCATCGATAGCATTGTTTATTGCTTGTTCTTGTTTTATTACACTATCTTCTAGTTCTGTAATATTAATAATTGTTGGGATGTTACCGATGTTCTCGCTCACAATTCTTCTGAAGTTTGGCCAAATTGTCTTCTTTCTGTTGTGGGGCTGCAAGTAGTTTAATTCTAATGCACCAAGGGTCAGGACGATTAGGTTATGTGTCGAATCGCCTTCATTTAGAGAGTGTATCTCGTATTGTTGACCCACGTTGTGTAGGATTGCAATGTCAAGATACGTAGGGAGTTCTCCGTGGAAACATGTCGGTTCTGTTGGTCCGATGACATGTGTGTTCGGTCTGTTCTCGAGATGGTTGCAGAGATATCTTCCGTTTCGGTTGGTCGTCCTGTCAAACCAATTGGGAGATCTAGCATTTAGGTCTCCAATAATTATAGTTGGCTCTTCTGAGTTCAGTATTAGGCTCAAATCTTCGTTAAAAATCGGATCATGTGGTCTGACGTAAGCTGACACTATTTTTAGTGTTTCGTTGTTGGCCTTAAGTCGAATAATTGTGGCTTCCTTAGTCACCAGTCCGTCTGGTGTTGGGATGTGCTCGTGTTCGAGTCCCCTTTTGACTAATATAGCTGTTCCTCCTGATAATGCTCTATGATCCGTTCTATAGATATCGTAGCCTGGAAATTTTGTTTTTTTCCTTTCCACTAGTTTGGTTTCTTGAAGGGCTACAATATCGAGCTCTAATCTGTTTATTATTTCATCCAGAAGGTTGATCTTTTTGAATATTCCGCCGGAATTCCATGACCCAATGCGTAGATCTTCGTTTTGGTTTGCTAACATTTTCGGACGGCTTCTCCAAATGCAGTCATCATTTTTGTTGCTTTGTCCATCATGGACATCATTTCCATCATTTTGTTATTATACTCTGTATGGAAGTTTGCGATGAGGGTAGCTGCGTCCTGTACCGACACTTTTTGTGGTTGTGCTGGAGCTTCTGTGGTGGTTTCAGCGGATTTTTTCGCTGCCTGTGCGTAGCTGACTCCTTTGTTGATTGGAACGCTGTTTATGGGTCTTCCTACCGGTCTTGTTGGGGCAGGCGTTTTCTTTTTGGGGGCCTTAGAGCATCCTCTATAATTTGCTGTGTGCGCTTCACCACAGTTTGCACATTTGGGGTCGGTTTCCCGGCTTTTCTCACAGTCGTTACTGATGTGGTTTTCTCCGCATTTTACACATCTGGATCCGCAATGGCAAGCCTTTGAGCTGTGATAGAACCCTTGACAGTTATAACACTGTAGGTTGTCTTTTGTGATTTTGAATTCATCCTCCACATAGATGCGCATGTAGCATATATCAGATATTTTTTTAATTTTTGCAACGTCTTCCTCTTTGAGGGTGACGATGAAATGTGGCAGTACTTTTTTATCAGCTTTTTTGGAGATCATATTGATCACCCTTGTTGCTTCTATTCCTCTATTTTATAGTTCGTCTTTAATTGCTACTGTGCTAGTAGTAGCAGATAGACCTTTTATAATGACTCTTTTTAGTTTATCGCTATCTATGGGATATGCGATGAATTCTACTTTTGGAGTGTGTTCTTCTAGGATGTGTACCATTCCTAGGTAATCTTTTCTAGTTTTTGTGTTAATAACAATAGATCTGCCTGATCGTGCAAACTTATTGACTGATATTATGCCTTGGTTGGCTGCTCTCTGCAGGATTTTTTGGTGTTCTCCTACAGTTTTTAGGATTATCGCCGGTGGTTTCGGCTCTTTTACTATTGGCTTTTTTACTGTAGTCTCCTCGCTTGTTTGCGGTGAGTATTTTGCTACGTTGTTTTCTTTTTCAACTTGGCTATTTTTGCTCAGGTTATTTTGGGCAGTTTTCTTTTTCTGGCTTCTTTCATGAGCCTCTTTCGCAGCCTTGTTAAGTTCGTTTTCTTTTCGCTGATTTATTATCTGCGTCTGCTTTTCGGCGACGCCTATTTTTGTTTTTACACTACTGTCTGATTTCTCAGTAGTTGTGCCTGTCTTTTTTCCTTTTTTTGTTTTGGACTTGTGTCCAACCTGCAGGTTCTTTGGTTGTTATAATTCTTTCCGGCTCTTTAGGCTTGCCTTTGCTACCGGATGGCTTTGCGGGGGGAGGTGAACCGATTCCTAGTTCAACTAGCTTTACAACGTCGTTATCGAGAGAGGCTTTCCACGGGTCGATCTCCATTATTGACTCTGCTTTCTCCTTGGCTGCTGTTAATGCCATTATATGTTGTACAAGTTTTTGTATCTCCTTGTTCTTTTCCTTATTTTCGTTTCTCATCTCAGTCATCTGAGCGAGAAGGTCTTGGATTTGTTTATTCGCCTTTTCCTCGCGGATACGGCTTTCTTCTTTTAGAGATTTGATCTGTTCCGTCAGTACATTGACCGACCTTAAAAGCTCATTGGCCTTTTCCCTTTCCGCCATTTCTCTGGCCTTTTTCTTTACTTCTTCGTCTTCCGGAGAGTCTTCTTTGGGCCGTAGCCTTTTCATTTTCTTGCCGATTTCGGGCTCGGCTTCATTTTTGGAGACGTTGTCCACGACGGGTGGTATCTCTACTACAGTTGGGGGCGGGGCTTCGCGCGATTCTGCGGCTGGGCTCGGCTCTTCGTCGATGGCGTCCATCGTATTAACATCGTCATCGGTGTCGATTTCGCTTTTTTCTTCCTCCGACTCGGGCAGATAGTAGTCATCGTCAGAAGATATCACGATTTCTATGTCATCGATCGCGGGATTAGTCGATTCAATAAATTTATTATACAGCTCAATCGAGCTGGCATCAGAGGGGTTTGATGATTTGGCTAAATCATTCTCTTCTTCTTCTTGTGTTGTCACCTGCGTGACAACACTTTCTGGGGGGGGAATATCACTCATATTGCCGTAAGGCAGTGAACAAATAGTTCATAAGATATAAGAAAATTTTACTTAGACAACTCTGTTTTTTTTTCCACCGACTGACCGCTGTCAGTACGGCTTACTGGGTGCCGTCCCAGGTACCTCGCGGTAGTTCACTCCCTGTATTCACAGTGAGGGATCCTCTTCCTGTTTCTCACACCTCAGGAGCAGGGGCCGTTTCTGTCCGACCTTGTCAAATGTCAAGGCCTTACAGTGTCATCCCTGACGACACACTGAGGTGATCCCGAATTCTTCGCAAACGCGAAGCTATTATAGCCTCCGCGAGGAGCCTATAAAAACAGCTCCTCGACGGTTTAACTAGTAACAACCTCGCATCCGCTTTTCGCTAATATGTAGGACAAGTGCCTATGCCACACTCGGTGTCTTACCCACCGGGAGCTGAAAGGCTCCGTTGACAATAGGTCAGTCGCCCCCACGTAAGCACGCTTCTCTCTTAAGCACGTCCGTACTGTTCGTCTGCTCGAGTCGAACTATTTCTCTCTAGTATTTCTGTTCGTGCGTTTCGCTTCTATTCAGTGTATTCTAACTCGTCCGTTCCGTTTGCTGTCGCCTTCTTTTGTTTTTTTTTTGTATATCAGTTATAGTATCTCTTATAATTAGTTAATTTTACTATTAACAAGAAAAGATCTGGTTCTTTCTTTCTTTATTTCTTACGTTTAGAATATTATATAATGTAGACAGTACTGATAATATATCTAATTTCTTGCTTTTTACTATTTGATGCCCATCTTTCCTTGTCGACAATACTATAAAATTATTAGCTACTTTTAAATTCTTACTCATTCTTCGTTATTTTTTGCGTAAGCTAAAGCATCGATATGTAGTTAACACATGTTCGATTTACATTTTGAAAGGTATTACTTTACTTTCTTTTTATTTTTTTTTGTGTTCGGTAGTTAATCTAATGGTTAACCCTCTTTTCGTCGAAGGACTATATCCTCCTTCTTCGATACCCCTGACCTCACGTTTCACTGACGTTGGTTATCTAATCTCCGGTGAGGTAGATTAGATTACCGACGTGTTCTAATGTGGAAATAAAGGTAGGAATTGAGTGAGAGTGGCTACGTGATGCCAGCTAGATATTGCATCATATATGGTGCTTCATTACATCCTTAACACACATTTACTATCATTTACTTATTTATAAATATTACAATGTCTACTTTCTCTATATTTTATAACAGGCCGATGAGTGTTCCCTCTTCAGTAATATCTGATTCCCTGGAAAAAGTATCAGAAAGTAATTTTCGTCATAAAAATTTTAACTTCGAATATCTTAAGATTTAATTTATTCAGAAGTGAATTCCCCACCTACTCGGTGTGGAATTGGTTGCTCTTCTGTCAATGTTTACGTCCTGATAGACCTTATGATAATTTTTAGATTTTTCTCTTTGTTTAGTATTTTAAATATTTACATAAATATTTAATTTTGTACTCCGTATTACTATATTACAAACTCAAGCTATTTTGTTTTAGTTAACTTTCACAAGTTTCGTTTTCTTGCATATAACAAAACTCAGAACATAGAATCATAAAATGTATATGATATTTAATTTTTGTAATTTTATTCATTATTCGTTCATCAATGTGTTTTTTAAATTTTTATTACACAAGTTGTCCCGCGTCATTAAGTTTTCATATTGTACAAGAACTGGAAAAGTCTCCGTCTGCAGACTCCGTCTATTTATTACCTTGTATTTTTTGGTTTGGCTAGAGGTAGCAAGGTGGCTAAGATCAAAACGAATAATCTCAGCTTTAGTTTTATAGTTATCTTCCAGTTTTTTTTTTCTAGACGCCTATGAATCAAGTTAGATGCTTTTGAAACGGAAGAAAATCAAAAATATACCAGAAGACGATGGTATAGTATATTTCCCAGAAGAATCTGAACAGTCAGAGTCAAGCAGTGCTAGTAAATCTACACATGTCATGCCAAGATAAACAAGAAAAGGAAAAAGGAATTTCAGTGCCTGGAAAAGAAATAAAAAAAGCTAAGAACCATAGGCCAGTAGTATTTAGTACACAAGAACGTCATCCATCTGAGTACGAAATTGGCACCTATTGATCATAAATGTAGATTTAAGTGTACCGAAATTATTTCTGATTAGACAGACAAGCTCTATTTAGTAAATCTTTTGAGCTTTTTAGTTACAACTTGCAAACAGCATATTTATCGTCCTGCATAAAAAAGAGGAAGTTGCTAGTAGGAATCAAAGATCTATAAAACATCGAAGATCAACAAAAATCATGCTAATAAATAAGTATGTAAAGCATTTTTCCTCCAAACGTTTGATATAAGTAATACACTGTTTACTACAGTATGTGAAAAAACTGATAGATTTGTTATAACATAGCCTAATAAACGGAGAAAAAGAAAGTATTAACAAAATTAACAAAAATATTCGAGACACCGTAATTCAGCATATAAATATGTTTCCTAAATATAAAACCACTGCTCCCGTAAAGATCGCTTAAATACCCGATATTCTTCCCCAGATCTTGGCATTACAAAGATGTACTTATTATATAAACAATATTGTAACGAAAATAATAAGTTACTATCGTAATGTTTTTAACAGTGAATTAAATTTGCGATTTAACAAGCCTCACAGCGACACCTGCTCAAAGTGCGACAGCTTGCAGAATATTGTAAAGAACTCTGAAAACGAAATAAGTATTCAAAATGGTACAGTGTATTAAAGAAAGGCACAAAAGGCATGTAGTATTAATGAACTGGATATTAAAAGCAACAAAACTTCGAAGGATACTGCGGTAAAAGTTTCGATCTACAGCAAACGTTGGCCATGCCATTACTTACTACATTAAAGGTATTCTATCTAAAACAACTATATGTAGACTTACAATTTTTGTAGTCCATAATTTGCTTACTGGAGCAGACCATATGTACACATGGGAATAAACTGTGTTTGGCAGGAGTTCACAGGAGATAGCGTCGTACCTTCTGCATTTTTCAAATCCATACCATTCACTGTTACTAACGTAATAGCATGGAGCGATTCGTGTGGGGGCCAAAATAAAAATAAAAATATTTATAAGTTATTTATGTATTTAGTAAAAATCACTTACATTAAAGAAATACAACACAAATTTCTTAAGCCAGGTCACACTTATACGGAATGTGACAGGAATTTTGCCTTGATCGAAAAAAAAAATAAAAAACGAAATCCTCAAGTTCTTATTTCTGATCACTGGAGAAAAGTAATCGCAAGTACTTGCAAAAAATATATGGTTTACAACATGACAAACGAAATGTTTTTTTCGTTTGAAAAGGACTTAATAAGCTTATAAAAGATCCAAAAAACACAAAAGGAAGACCTCTTTTATTTAGAGATTTCGCACACTTGGGATATGCAAAAGACTTTGACTTATTTTTGTTTGAATATAAGCCAGTTTTGAATGATATTTATACATTCCCATTATGTTTATGTGGGTTTAACTTATCTGGACGGTTATCGCTTTCTATTAATGAAACTTTTACGCAACTTCACATAATATTCAGTGCCAATTAAGCTGAAAAATGGAAAAATCTGCAAACTCTTTTGGATAATATACCTTCAGTGTACCATGCATTTTATACGAATATAAAACACGAGGATGCGTCGACAAAACATAAAAATAAAAAAGGGAGAGAAGGGGCATCAGAAGAAGCAATGGAGCGGGACCCAAAGCAGTTAATCCAGTTACCAAAGAAAATAAAAACAAATATGTGATTAGTTCTTACTACAAATAATTTTTTGTTTTTAAAAATTTAGTTGTAGGTACCTAAACATATATTTTTATTGTATCTCAATGGTACTTTCAAAAATGTTTGGTTTGTTTTGTTTTGTACTTCCAAAAAAAATGTGTTGGTGCAAAAACGGCATAAGTGCATCAAATTTATTTTTAAAGTGAACTAAACCGTTTATCAAATATCATATTTTAACAGTAAAACATATTTTCGGTTTAGAATTTATTTAATTAATTAACAATATTTGTTAAATTAAGGGGTTTTACAGAATTTTAAAAATGCGAATATACCCTTTCTGCACAAAACCACTTCAATTAAAGCAACATCTTTTTAAATTATTGAGGGAGACTTTAGAGTGACTTTGTGCAATCTTAAATAAAAATTATTCTACTTTTTTTTTTAAATTTCATTATTAATTTATAACAATCATTATTTGTAATCAATTATTTGAGAAGTTATTCTTCATTGAAACAAAAAAATTTCAGATTTTTATTAAAAATTCTTCCAATTCCAATCAAGAGATGAAATTTTTAATACACTTAAGTATCGTAGGTACTTAGAAACATTACAATCTAGTTTTTTCTTTATATTTAATATACTCAAATAATTTGAGTTGATGTTTTGGGGATAACTTGTCAATTGAACCTACTTATATTCAGTCAATTGTCAACATGTTATTTATTCATTATGATGCTATACCAACCAAGATCTATTGTCACCTATTTTAAGGAATCATTTAAAAGGCTGGCACTCAATTTCCTTTATTCTATCTGCTGTTTTACCTTTAACAAGTGGTCGAGTTCTGACACCCGTACCATAACCACATTTTTTAATGTGTCTTTTGTGGAGTCCAGTGTACAGTCTTTTTTGTGCTTTTTTCCAAGAAATATTTTAACGTAGAAATAGCTTAAAAGAAAATTCTGTATTTTCTACCAAAATGAGATCTGTTCTTAGTATTGATACTTTAAACAACTTGATGTAAGTGAAACAGTTCCTCTTCTAATATTTTTTTTATATTTTTGTTTTTCTAGTGTAATATTTTTCATGTCCAATCTCTGGTTACTTTTGATATTTTTCTTTATCTCAAAAGGACTCATAATGCTTAACTTTGCTGGAAACAGTTTACGATTGCTACCTGTAGAAAAAAAAATGAACACAGGCACATATTTAATGATAGATATATTTGTTGGCAGGTTGTGATCAATCGCGTACCATAACCACATTTTTTAATGTGTCTTTTGTGGAGTCCAGTGTACAGTCTTTTTTGTGCTTTTTTCCAAGAAATATTTTAACGTAGAAATAGCTTAAAAGAAAATTCTGTATTTTCTACCAAAATGAGATCTGTTCTTAGTATTGATACTTTAAACAACTTGACGTAAGTGAAACAGTTCCTCTTCTAATATTTTTTTTATATTTTTGTTTTTCTAGTGTAATATTTTTCATGTCCAATCTCTGGTTACTTTTGATATTTTTCTTTATCTCAAAAGGACTCATAATGCTTAACTTTGCTGGAAACAGTTTACGATTGCTACCTGTAGAAAAAAAAATGAACACAGGCACATATTTAATGATAGATATATTTGTTGGCAGGTTGTGATCAATCGCGTCTTTGGTCTTACCATCGGGGCTTAGCCATGTCCATTTTCGATCAGGTTTTTATTAGTATGTGACCTTTGTTACATCTTTTATCATATCATATCCTCCAATTCTGCTTTATTCTGTACTTACTTTCTTTTCTAATTTGGCACTAAAGTCTCTTGTTATTAATGTTAATCAAAACATTTTTTTGGTCTAGGGCTACAAATGATGTCTGCATTCTTCTTCTCATGGCGCCGTCTCCTTTCGAAGGTTGGCGATCCAAATGGCAATTGTAGTTTTGGAAACTGCGGCTCGAAAGATTTCTGCGGATGAGCGGTCGAACCATCTCCTCAGGTCGTTTAGCCACGAGTTCTGGCGTCTTCCTACTGATCTTTTGCCCTGTACTTTTCCTTCCAGTATAACTTGAAGTAATTCGTATCTTTCGCCTCTCAGCACATGACCTAATTATTGCATTTTCCTCTCTTTGATTATTCTTAGTAATTTTTTTTGTTTACACATGCGACGAAGTACCTCAACATTAGTAACTTTTTGTACCCATGGAATTCTCAACATGCGTCTGTATATATACATCTCAAAGGCATCTATTCTTTTTTCTGCATACAATGTCTGCATACAATTTTTTAATATCGTCGTGGTCATATGTACTTATTAAAACATACACTTTTATGATTTGCAAACACATTTTTAATTATAATGTATGCAACGCAATCTGATATACCTTTCGTAGTTTGTACATGGTAAATCAATCTTTTGTTTATTATAAATTTTCTTTTTTCGTTGCTTATCATTACATTTGTTATTATTATTACTTTTAAAGTAAAGCAAATTTCCAAGAGTTTAATAAAATTTTTGCTCGCCTTTCCTTATTGTTTGTGCTAGACCGATAATGTCCCAAATACCAAAGAATTCTTCTTTGATGTCATAAACCTTTGTGTCGTCGTTCATGGATCTATTATTGTATGTTTTGGGGTTATATTAGTTGACTATTTGCCTCTCCCAGATTGCAGAAGTGTTCCTTCAGAATCGTTCTTTGAGTTTTTATATGCAACATTATAAGTGGGTGGGTTTGACAGACTCATTACCAAGCTTGTCAGGCGGGTTGGCAATGAGTGTGGCATGAGAAAGAATAAATAGGGGTTTGATATGATAAAAGATTAAGGCCTGTATCTTTTAGACAAACTGTAACTAACGTAGTCTGCCTTCTGCTGGGTCTGTAGAAAAGCACTACCCGCTATCCGTACTATCGACTCGGCCTTGTATGGTGTATGTAATATTAGTAAAATAATAAATATGTTCGTTTTAATATTTGCTGATCTGAACCATGAAACCATGAATCTAGGTTTCCTTTCATTGATTTCGTTTTTTAAAAACTTTCGTCGCCTTTGTTGTAATTAAAAAACTTAGATAATATTTATACCATAATCTAAAGTAAAGTGTGGAGATATCCTATTGTGCAAATATATATGTTTAGAGTTTATCGATGGTTTATGTTTAAATACTTTTTTTTGAGAAATGGGGTAAATATTTAATTTTCGTCTACATAAAGATGACAACATGTTGTGAACAGATAATAATACTTTTTTAAATATTGCTTCTAATATATAGTATCCAGTTACAAAACTCCTATCACATAAAATTGTAAAACATACAGAAAAATAAATGTATCTTGAACTAAGTTAAAGCAAAATATTATTTTTGGTATCCCCATATATATTTAATGTACCTATCTCTTTTATTTAGGACAAAAATTATTTTTTATTATAACTTATTTTGTAAGCATAATAGTGCTTAATTTTAAGTAAACACTCTTAATATAAACTACTACTTATTTGATAATAAATATTATGACGTAGGTCCATTGGTTTGAAACTTTTTAAACGCCCTCTTTCTGTGATTTTATAAGTTATCGGACCACTTTATCTTTTCCACAATATTTTATACTTTGTTTTTGTATTTTTATCTCTTTTCTTTATAAGAGGATTTCCAGATTGGATTTGCCAGGATTCCGTACGTTCATATTAATTTTAATATAGACTTATACACAAAAGTTCGTTTAGTGATACTTTGGTATCACTAATAAGTGGGATACATTTTAAAACTCTTTTTTTCTCTTGACGAGGATGTGTTTAGAATAGTTAAGATATCTGTCAAGGTGTATACATCAAGTATATAACAAGTATAAGGGTAGGTCAGTATTTCTTCTTATTAGAAAATGTTATGCCATTACCCTCCATTTTTTAAGATAGTTTTCAATTTTACAAAGTGAATCTTTCA
The DNA here is from genome assembly GCF_040954645.1 of Diabrotica undecimpunctata. Classification (NCBI taxonomy): domain Eukaryota; kingdom Metazoa; phylum Arthropoda; class Insecta; order Coleoptera; family Chrysomelidae; genus Diabrotica; species Diabrotica undecimpunctata. The sequence goes on from NC_092806.1 coordinate 99,096,608, forward strand.
AGCTGTGTCAGACGTAATTACATATCTGAGACTAAGATGGCCGAATTATCAACAAATGTTGCAGTTGTTAGCAAAAGATTCATAGAAATATTTATTTGTTTTGTATGGCTTTATTGTTTCGGGCTTGTTTATCTCTTAAGAGACCTTTTTGATTTTCAGTTTTTATTTACGTTGTTTTTTGTTTAATTCTAATCAACGAACTACATCAGTAAAGTAACAACATACTAAAGAAAAGTAAAATCGAAAATTATGTAAACAGTTATCTACCCTCAACATCTCTTTAACATCGGTTCTAACTTCGTCCGTCCAGCTCTTCCTCGGTCTTACTACTGGCCAAAGTCCCACCATAGTTTCATTAAGCGTTGTACTAGATTATTATCAATTCTTATAAGGTGACTGGCCCAGCGCAATCTTTGTAATTTTGCATAATTTGCTATAGGGGTTGTTTGTAATATTGGTATATATCGTGGTTGAACCTTATTGTCCATATACCATTATCGCAAATGGCTCCCAAGATCTTTCTCAATATCTTTCTTTCAAACATATTAATAAAGTTTTTGTCTTTTCTTTTATGCTCCATGTTTCTACGCCATATGTTGCTATTGGTTGTATGATGGTTTCATATATTTTGGACTTTACTTACCTATGGATGTCTTTAAATCGAATTACCTGAGATCGGGAGAAGTATTCTTTGTTAACTGCAAGCATTATCCTTTTCGTTGCGAATATTTGTTTCACGTTGAAAGATCGTTCTGCCTGCTATTCTCCTACGATTTGCTCTGTGAACTGACATCTCCAGTTTATGATCCCCGTAAACACATTATAATTCACGCAGAGTAAGGATATGCCTCTATAGTTTTTGTAGCTGGGTTTGTCTCCCTTCTTATGGATTGTTCATATAATTGCTTTTTTCCAGTCTCCTGACAATTTCGTCTATGTTCCACACGTCCTTTATTAGTTTATGAAATCTATCTATCAGTGTCTGTTCTCCAATTTTAAGAATTTCAGCTGATATGCTGTCAATACCTGGGGGTTTCTTATTCTTCGGTGCTTTAATGACATCCAATATTGTAACGAATATTTTGTCCAAAGTTAAAAAATTTTCTGCTTCTGGTGCCAATATTTTTGTATGGCATTTAATAGTAGATCATTATTTTTGTATTACCTACCTAAGTCATAAATGCCGTACAAATATGTTTGGCCAAAGAGTCCCCTCCTTAAGTGGTAAGTTTATCTTACCTGTGTACACACCTGTACTGATAAGAATTTCATAATTTCTAAAGTTGTTATTAAATATTGCATTATTATTTTACAGAATCACTTCTGTAATTTTATTCATTAACTCCTAGAGGGCTTCATAACTCTCAGCGAATACCACCGTGTCATCTGCGTATCTGACGTTATTGATACATTCTCCGTTAATTCGAATTACGGCTTCAACTTCCTCTACTGCTTCTTGAAAGATTTCCTGAGTATATGTTAATTACCGTAAGGGGGATAGTATACATTCCTGTCGGACCCCACGTTTTGATGTTGATATCATCGGATTCTCCTCCTTCTGTACGGATAGACGATTTTCTTTTTGGTCCTTTCGTATTTCGGTTCTTATTTTTCTCTGAATATTGTTGTACATTCTTTTATTATTCTTTGATTTTCTTCTTTCTTCCATGAGTTACAGTATATTTTCATTCATCCAACTTTTCCCCTTCTCTTTATTTTCTATTAGATGTTCTTCTCTAATCTTGTTGAAGGTTTCACATATATTATGAACTGATTCTTCTGGATCATATGTTTGCTCCATGGTACTTAGCTTTTCTGAAAGAATCCGTGCGACTGTCTCCTTTGTTTCCTTATCTTTTAATCTTCTCATATTACATTTTTTGTTACTATTCTTTTTTATAACCTTTTTAAATCTAAACGGTAATTTACCAATAACAGGAATGGGATCTGACGATACGTCAGCACCAAGGTAACTTTTAACTGATAGGCATCCATTACGGAATCTTTTATTCACCATTATGTAATCAATTTGATTCTTTATTATGTTTCCTGGTTGACCCAAGTATACAAACGTCTTGGTGGTAGTTTGAAAAACGAATTTAGTATTGCAAATTCTTGTTTCTCTACAAATAGTTTTTCCCTTTCATTTCACCCCTTTCATTTCTTTTTCCTAGACCAAAATCACCAATTAATTCTCCACTTTTCTCTTTATCAATTTTTGCATTCAAGTCACCCATAATAATAGCTATATTTTCTTTTTTAATTTATTTAAGTAAATTTATCAACAACTTATAAAATTGCTTGTAGTCTAACACTGCTATTTTATGCGATAGTCTAGAGGGACTTCAAGAGTTTTTGGATTATGTAAACCTGACAAAAAGAGAAATAAGTCTAAATATGAGTCTTTAAGACAATATTTTTAATATTCAGTCACCAAACTCACAACAATGCTTCCTTACAGATAGACTAACAAAACTTTATTTTAGTTAATTTAAAAGTTACTTATTTTAAATACCTGGATGCTATATTACAGACCAACTAGATCCGAGTAAAGAGATCAAATGCAGAATTAAATCAGCTCGCACATTTTTGAATATAAAATTAGTCGTCTGTAAGTACAATTTAAACCTAAAATTATGTTAAAGATTGAGCAAATGTTATTTTTGGTTAGTGCTGTTACATGGTTTGAGATGTGGTTGCACAAAAGAATGCTCTAAATAACGTGGCCAGCGATGATGACCAACGCAGCTATGTTAACTAGAGCAAATACCATTCCTGACTTATTTAAATCTATTAAAATAAAAAAGATTTCATACCTAGAACATGTTCTTAGATGAGACCGATACAGAATCCTTTAGCTTATCATGAAAGACAAGATCAAGAGCCGCAAAGAAATTGAAGGAAAAAGTCATAAGTTTTTTAGTAATTGTCATTGATGGTCAAGATGGTCGATAGGTGCAAATAAATAATCATTAATTTTAGCAACTTTTCAGTCAATTGGATCATTTCAGAGCTATAAGATATTGAGTTAGTTGCTATTACTTTAAATTTATTTGAATTTATTTGATTTTTAATAACAATTTCGACTTTTTTATAATAATACTTCTTATATCCATGGGTTGAGTCATTTGGAGTTAACTCCCTAATTCTAGTCTATTAATTATTTCACGCTTTTTTTGCTGTAAAAATTGTTGTGTAGAGAACACAGTTACGTTTTTTTTGTCAATTTGGACTAATCGCCATTTTTATTCCTTACTAGAGCATTAGTTCATATCCTAAAGATACCATGGATAGACAAAGTCACCGTGAGGGGCCGTAATCTGCAGTACTTGGGATACATAATGGTAAATCAAGACGGATATGAGCTACTCCCATGCATTTTGCAAGGTAACATTGAATAAAAATAGTTCCAGGAAGAAGAAGAATATCCTGACTTGCTAACCTGAGAGCATGGTATAGAAAGACCTCAACACAGCCATTCCGTATAGCAACCAACAAAGTCATCATAGCTAGAATGATCGCCAACGTCCGGAACGGACAGGCACCCTAAGAAGAGAGAAGACCATTAGTAGATTAACTATTTTATAATCACTTTACTAATACCTTTACTAAGTATTTAGTGCCGTTTTTATTTATGGACGTTCTATTTTCTTGCCACTGTTTAGATATATATTTTTTTTCAGTAGTTTTAGCTTCCAGTAGACTTGTGTAACATCGTTTTTAATGCTTTACGATTTCATAATTTTTTTTATTTAATAAATACAAAAACCCACTTATCAACTGCATAGGATTATTAGTGTATATAACAAACACAAGAAATAGTACAATATATAGAATCGTATAACTTGATGTCTTTTACATATGTTAACACTGGGATTTTTTTTGGAGAATTGTTATGAGATCATCGTCAGTAATTCCGTGAGATCTTCTTTCTTCCATGAATTGCAGACAATCAAGCAGGATATGTTTAACGGTCAGTGGATCAGAGCAGCTGGTACAGATTGGTAGTGTTTTTTTGTTATTAAGTATTTGTGTTTTTGTAATATCAACATAGGACTGGTGAGTGCCCTTGTATTCTCAATATTTCTATACGGGGCAGAGACTTAGACTCTTCGCGGACGCGAGCGCCAAAAAATTGATGCCTTTGAGATGTAGTGCTGGAGAAGAGTGCTGCGCATACCTTGGGCAGCTCATAGAACAAACGTTTCCATTCTAAACCAACTTGAGATTAAAAAAAGGCTATCCACAATATGTCTGCAACGTATTCTGTAATTTTTCGGTCACGTAGTTCGCAAAGGTGACGATAGTTTGGAGAGATTAATTGTTTCTGTAAACGTTCCGGGGAAGATCAAGAGGACGATCACCAAATAGAGGGTGTGACCAAATTAGGAATTTAACTGGAAACTCATTCTGCGAAGCTCTCAGAGCAGCTGAAGATAAGGACCAATGAAGAAAAATTGTTGGGAATATTTAAAGAAATCACTATCCTTAGTGAACTGGCAACACGGTAACCAAAACGTAAATAAATATTTTACTTGTCGTCTGCAATAAACTCAATTTCTGAGAGTTGTAACGGGAAATAAATTATTGAAAATATCCAGTGAACAATATAAGACATTAAGTGAAGGAGAGTGCTAAGAAAAAAACTTTAAAATCGGTGAAATAACATCCGAAAACACCAAGGCCCTATAAAAAGTAAGATCGCTGTAATTGATAAGCCTAATTATTAACATCAAAGCATAGAAACGAAACTCTGAGCTTTGAAATTGCGACGTTGCCGTTGTGAGTAGACTTTCGGGGTAGACACAGAAAAATAACAACGGTTAATAAACATAAAATAAATACGGTAAACGCTGTCTTCTCTGAACTGTTGAGGTGGAAGACAGTGTTTGGCGCCGGAAAATGGAAAAATATATGAAAAATTTAGACAGTGATGATACACTTTCAGAAGGAGGGGCAAAAAGGAAGGACAGATATAAAGACAGCGAGGAAGAAGATAACATTTTCAGAAAGAGCAACAAGTTCTCGAGAACACCAACAAAAACTCCAGTGAAAAAAAATAAGGCAACAAAAATTGATCAATTACTAATAATGATGAGCCACCTCACCGATGATATTAAGGAAATAAAAAGAAATCAAAAAGAATGCAAGGAAACGATAGAAAAGCTCATAATGGAAAACAGAGAGCTGAGAAAAGAAAATTCAAAACTAAAACAAGAAAATATACAGATCAAGGAGGAACTCAGAGAAATAACAAAAAACATGGAAGTTATGGAAAAACACCGACGAATATATAACATAGTTATGAACGGCCTAAGGATAGACACATATGAGCAAGCAGGGTTAAAAGGAACAATCAATAATTTTATCAAACAACATATAGGGGTAGAGGTTAAAATAAGGAATGCTCACAAGTTAGGCGAAAAAACATTCCTAATTGAATTAGAAAACCAAGAAGAAAAAAAAAATTATGGAAAAAAAGCACAAGTTAAAAGAAATTAAAGAGTACAAAATATATATCAACGAAGATGCAACCATAAAAGAATAATAAATACAGAAAACAATTAGAAACATTGCTCAAGAAGAAAGAAATAAAGGAAATGAAGTCAAGATTGAAGTAAAAAAAATATGGGTTAATAACAGCGAATGGAAGTGGAATGACAAAGAAGGCGCAATATGTAAAAAAACATCAAAAAACTAGCAACTAAATGTACTACTGAAATAACGTTGACGAAACAAACACAGAACAAGGTTAGCGATAATACAAAAAAAGGAAAAAAGAGGAAAAAAATTAAAACCGGAGCAAAACACAAAAAAACATTACGAAAAGAACACTTACTTTTAGGAACATGGAATGTAAGAGGCACATATGGAGAAGGCAAACTTAAACATTTAGCGAGAGAAATCGAAAAGTTCCATTTTGACATAGTAGCTTTACAGGAGACGAAACAGCTGGGAAATGATATATTAGAAATAGAAGATACAATTTTTAACAGCGGCGGAAAGAATCGAACGTTAGGCACAGGTTTTATGATAAGAAAAGAGCTAAAAGAAGCAATAGTAGAGTTTAAACCAGTATCAGACCGCATATGTTGTATCAGGTTCAAGGGAAAATACCAAAAAATCACCATCATAAAAGATAATTATGTCAAAGAATGTTTCTACAGTGAATTATACAGAACAATCGAAAATATACCCAGATATGATATGAAAATTATTCTAGGCGACGCAAATGCCAAAATAGGGAAGGAAGAAGTATTTAGACCGACAATAGGAAAATAAAGTAAACACAATGAAACTAATGAGAACGGACAATTCCTGATAGATTTCGCAAGAGAAAAAAATATGATCATACTGAGCACATATTTCGAAAGAAAAGAAATACACAAGGAAACATGGATATCGCCAGATAGAAAGACTAAAAACCAAATAGACCACGTGCTCATCGAAAAAGAAGAACAGCAATGTATAAAGAAGATAAGAAGATACAGATTACCAGACGCTGACTCAGATCATTACATGGTGGGCATCAAAATTAAGCAACTGATACCAGAAATCAAAAACAAAATAAAAAAAAAGAATTGTATACATAACCCAATTCGATTGGCAACAAAGAAAGAGTAAGAAATATACGAGGAAACAATGGAAAGAGAACTAAAAAAGATACAAATTAAAGAGCAAACTGAGAACAAATGGGAGAACATAAAGCAAATAATGAACAAAGCAGCAAAAGAATGTAATAAACAAGAGAATTAAAAGAGGAAATACTGGTTCGACATAGAGTGCCAAAAAGAAATAGAACTAAGAAAATCATTAAGGATGGAAATGATCACGAAAGAAACAACAGAGACCAAGAATAGATATAGGGAGCAAAGACAAAAAGTAAAGAGGGTGCTGAGAGAAAAGAAGAGAAAACACATAGAAAATAAGCTAAAAGAAATAGAAGAGAATTACAGAAATAAAAAAATAAAAAACCTTTATCAAGGTGCTAGAAATAAAAAAAAAGGTTTCCAACAAAAACCCATATTTGTTAAAAACAAAGCAGGAAATAATATAAGCGGGGAAGCAGAAATAGTCGAAAGATGAAAAGAGCATTTTGATGAATTACTAAATGGCAATAATAAGTCAAACCCAAAAGAATGTATGGAAGCAGAAGCAAGAATCGAACACTTAGAAGACATAGAAGATAATTCACCCAGCAAAGAACAAATCGAGGAAATCATAAAAAATCTGAAAAACAACAAATCCCCTGGAAGCGATAACATAACAGCAGAGACGATGAAATATGGTGGAAAACTGCTAAATAATTGGATATATAAGATCATAAAGGAGATATGGATAAAAGAACGAATACCAGAAGATTGGAAGGAAGCCATTATTTGCCCATTACACAAAAAAGGAGACAAAACAGAATGCAGTAATTACAGAGAAGTAGCGTAACTAAATACCGTATATAAAATCCTATGAAAATCCATAAAAGATAAGCTAAAAAAAGAAATTGAAAATATAATAGGCGAATATCAGTGCGGATTTAAACAAGGGGAGAAGCACAACGGACCAAGTATTCATAATCAGAGAATTACAAGCAGAAAGCTATGAACACAACTTACCAACGATAGCGCTATTCATCGACTTCCAGCAAGCATACGATAGAATAAAAAGAAAGGAATTAAAAGAGACCCTTGAGGAACTGGGAGTTAGCAGAAAGTTGCGTAACATGATACATCTTACTTTAGAGAATACAGAAAACAGAGTCAAAGTAAACAATCATGCATCGGACAAATTTATAGTAAACGAAGGATTAAGGCAGGGCGATCCTTTGTCATCATTACTCTTTAATTTATGCCTAGAAAAAATAATGCGAGAAGCGAAAATCAATAGAGAAGGACTTCTATATCATAAAAGACACCAAGTTTTGGCATTTGCGGATGATATAGTGTTGCTGGCAAGAGGAAAAAAAGAGCTACAGGAGATAGTACAGAGAATAGTAAAAGCAGCAAAGAAAATGGTACTTTACATAAATGAAACTAAAACAAAATGTATGCAGTGGACAGATGATCAGTTCAGGGATGGACAAAAGTTTAAAGTAGAAGTAGAAGAAAGATCATCATACGAATTCGAAATGGTAGAAAGATTTACATACCTAGGTACAATAATATCACGTAAACCTAACATTAAAGAAGAAATACAAGCTAGAATAATGGCAGGCAATAGAAGTGTACATGCTCTTAGTGGAATGTTGAAAAGCAATTTTTTATCAAGAAAGGCAAAAATACAGTTATACAAAACAACTATACAACCAATAGTAACATACTGCAGTGATACATGGACAATGACAAAAAATGAACAAAATTTACTGGAGATATGGGAAAGGAAAATCCTGAGGAAGATATATGGAGGAATAATAAGGGACGGTTTATGGATAAGAAGATCAAATGATGAGTTAAAGAAATTATATAATCAACCTAACATAATAGGAGTCATAAAGGCACAGAGACTGAGATGGCGAGGTCACCTAGAAAGGATGCCGAACACGAGAACTCCAAAAAGGGTACTAAACTACACTATAACTTCAAAAAAGAGAAAAGGAAGGCCAAAAAATAGATGGAACCAGGAGGTTGAAAAAGATATGGAAGAAATTGGACTAGAAGGCCAGAAAAGAAAAATGAATAACCAGAAGGAATGGAGAAAAATCACATATCGAGCCAGAGAAGATCTCAGTACATAAAGGCGAAAATGAAGAAAGAACAAACTTTTTAAGCCATGGGCCTCTAAGGCCTTTATTGTTATTGTATATATATACTATCCTCAGTAATGGGGAAACGACAAGAGAGGGATATTTGTGTTTTAAAGCAGCAAGGATAATTCGTAGACGGTTGGTTTCTTAACTTGGTTTCTTCTGTTTGAAGGATTATCCAGGACAGAATTTATTTTTGGGCAGATTACATTTAATTGTGTACCTTACTTTTTCCCAATGAATTTACCATGTACCATTAAAGCGGATATTAACTACGTTCTTTAAGTCGGTGTAAGGATATGTTTTTAACTTAACAGTGTGGTTTGAGCTAATTTGATTTTTGTTTGCCAGTTGATCTGCTTTTCTATTTCCGTAGATACCTGTATGTAAATGTAATCAAATAAAAGTTCTGTTTAATTGTGTATAAAAAAATTGTTCTAAATGAGTATAAATCCATTAAGATTCCACTGTAAAATAAAAAAGTGAGACATGCTAGAATTTTGCCTGTGGTAGTGGTTCATTTGTCTCTTCTGTCAAAGAGCGAATATTGAGATTTAAGTTTTTTTATTAACCTAATAATATCATTTTTTAATTTTAAATTTTGGGTATGAAGGTAAACAAAAATAATAATCTCAATTAACTGGATATTTTTAATTTGGGTAATTTCTTTAAATTATTTCAGCATGACTGGCATATAGTATTTTTTCCAAAAAAACACATATTTTGTCATTATAGTTTAAGATAAATGGTGGTTTGCTGTCTTCAACTATCTTCAACTGTCTCTAGAGAAAGCAAAAGTTTGGTTTGGCTTTGGTTTGCTTACTATAAGAGTAGTGAAGATTTGTGAATCGGTCTGTTGGGTATTTTCGTTAATATCTGGAGAAGATTGGATGAGCCTTTTTAGTTGATTGGAGATGTTTGTAATGATTAGGATTGCTGATGTTGTTAGAGGTTCATGATATCGGATATCTTAAAAATATATTTTAAGAAATAACATGTTAAAAGGATTAGTACCTAATCTTTGTGACAACTTTTAAATTGCTTATGTACTTTTATTTCAAACTAACTTGTGAAACAGTATTTGTTTTGTAACTACCACTGTATTGCAATTTTTATGTGTTTTAGATATCATCCATTACGATTCAGATGGCATGAAAATGGATTGGAAGAATAACTATGCCGCTGTTATATAAAAATGATGGGATTATTTAAGGATGAAGTCCTTTCCACCAATAATTCAGCCAATTTTGCCTTTGGAAGATAAAGAAATTAACAATAACGATAAGGGAACCAATAAATGTAAGTCTAAAGGTAATATGTGCAAAGCAATCTTAGGCAAACGTGTAAAATGCATATAATAATAATTTTATTTCCCTTAATATTAAAAAAGCTTTTTATCAGCAATTAGGTCTAAACTTTAAAAGACCACGGTAAGAAATAAAACATATTAAAACAAAGTTAACAAAAACAAATATTATGTTTGCTATTGTGGGTAACCAATATTAAGTGGGTTAAAAGTCTTTTTTTAAATGTTATTTTGCGAGCATTCAATATTATGTGAAGGACTTTTGGTGTATTGTTTTGTAAGCTCGCGGTATATGAATTTGGCTGCTTGGCAAACTATACCAATTCTGCTATGTCTGATTATGTATCCTAGTCATAGCAATCCAATCATACTACCTTTTTATAATCCTGACTCCCTAAGTAATTCCAATGAAAAATCGTTAGAAAAACCAAGTTAACAGTTTGAAGTTATCGCAGTAAAATATTCTTTAATCTAATTTTTTATTTTGGTATTAGTATTGATATCCTATTACATTTTAATTCAGATAGCCAAGCGCGCCAGGCGGTCGATTCTCACTGGCTTCACTGTCGAATGGTTCAGTGGATGTGGGTTCAAGCCCCGGCGTACAGAAAAATAAAAAAGACTAACGCAGCAGTTTAAAATTCTAGATGAATCTGCGGCTTAGGCTAGAATATTGCAAGGCAAAATGATAATGGTGTTAAAATTAGATTTTAGTAACATCATTTGGATTGCCTTTCAATTTGGCTCGAAGTGTCCCTACTAAAAAGGTTTGCCTATCCAGCAATTTTTCTGTCAAAGTGACACTATTATACCAGTTGTCCGCATATAGTGTTCTACTAAAATCGAAATATGGCTCCATTTATTCCATAACCACTTTGGAGAAACAGATATACCAGGCTGAGTTTTTATTCCAGCATAAACTTTATATTGCAAAGTGTAAAAAGGGTCAGTGCACAACAAAAAATTTTAACCCCATATCTATGCCTTTTTTTTTGCAGGTACTCCCTAAAACTTAGCCTGCCTTAAAATAGTACCATTGAGTCATCTATACACAGTGACATTTCGGTAATTACACAATGATTAAACTTATCCAATAGTATGTCAATAAGGGACTGAACCTTGTGAAGCCGATCTTTGGAACCTGTGTTGTTATCCAAAATATGAAACACGCTAAAAATAAATATATATTTAAGTAATTAAAATCTTATACAAATGTTATAATAGTACCTCAAAATCAACTCAAATCGGTTTCTTTGCATGTAGTTTGTCAGTTTGCTATTATATTATTATGTGTTTTTCCAATAATGAGCCTGAGAAACTACTAAACCCATCCCCATCCCAGTACGCAGCTTTTAATTCTTGCACTTCTCTTTATATTGGGTCCTCCAATATATTGTTGAGTATTGTTGAGCATAATAATTGTTTGTTTGATTTACTAACAGTGATACCACTTCTTTATCAAAAACAAACAAAAGAAATCAAAACGGCTGGCATCTTGCATTGTATCTATTAGATCAGGGTTTGCGCCTACTTCTTCGGAATTCGTATTATAATTTATATTTTTAACCCTTTGCTGATCAGATATTTGCTAATCTTCAGATATGGGAACATTCGTAGGTGCTGATTCTTGCTCAATATTTAACTCTTTATTTCTTAAAACTTCATTTTCACTGATTTCATCACTGTTGGAATCTTAACTGTCTAGTGTCTGGGTCCGCTAGGTCACTGTCATGAAACTCCGAAATAGACGATGATTTGCTTAACATCTACAGTCTTAAACTCTACAGTCTTAAACAAACGCAGTAATCTCTTGTCTTCTTTGGAATCCATTATTACAATTTACAATCGCAACAACAGACAACTAAACTACCTGTAAGAGCTTGAAAAAGCCTTTTCTATACTTGCCACTACTAATAGGATAGACATCTATCGTTAGCAACCCCTAATATTCTCAATTTTAGTTAACAGAAATCTGCAGGTCGGTAATTATTCTTCTTCTTTTGGTGCCTATTTGTTTAGAATATTGGCGATCATTCTGGCTCTAATTATTTTATTAACTGATGCTTTAAATAGATTAGTTGTTATTGTGTGAGAACCATTTCCTCAGGTTTTTCAACCATGATATTCTTCTTTTTCCAATTCCTCGCTTTCCGAATACTTTGCCTTGAAGGATTATTTTCAGTAATCTGTATTTAGTGCCGTTTCTCATTATACCGTAGATAAATATTAGAATATAGTATTTTATTGTGAGTGCCAGAGGTGGCGCTCATGGAGCCCTTATTAAAACATCACTCGTGGGGCCATGAGCACCATCATAGGTACTTAAGTTCAAAATGGTGTGAAATACCTTAAAAGATATTAACTAACCCCCAAAAGATTCTTAGAAAAGCCTAAATTAAAATTATAAATAAAAATCGTTGGTCAACATGCTCTAGAAGAGCTGCAGCATAAATGGCAAGTTAACTGAGTCTAGAGATGCCACTTTGGAACAGGATCTGTTCTTTTCGAAACAGGTTTTTATTTGGAACATGTTGGAACAGATATTGATCAATAAGTTTTCCTGTTCCAATATAACAGTTTTTTATCACACAACAGACCAGAAGACCAGTGTATACTTGACTGCTGTGAATCGCAGCTAGTAGTGGTAGTGATGACAACACTGGCGCTGTCCACAACGTTTTCTATATTTCCAATGTCACTACTTACATACGTAACACAGATTTTTGTGGAATGTTCACAGTTGGATGCTTTCTTTCAATATGTTTTTTTTAAGTTTGTTATTGATGATTTATACGACATTTGTAACTGACACATATTACACTTCGCAATCGTGTTGTCAACTATGGTAAAAAAGTTCCAAACTGGGTTACTTTTATTGTGCCTTGACACACTTTTCATTTTCAATAAAGAATAATAAAGAATTCGAACTCGTCATAAAAGAATATTTTACTTAAAAGGAAAATAACACGTAGGTATTAAACCGGCAATAAAACTATCTAAAATTTAATTCTACTGCGACTCGCGACAAGACTTCAAACTTTCAAAACATACAAAAATAAATACAATGGTCTATTGTTAACGCAACAACCTTTCTGAAACAAACCGAACTGGTATTGAAGCAACCCATACGTAACACAGTGTAAGAGTTGGAACAGTTTGAAACTAAAGCAGTTTTTTTGAAACAGATAATTTGTGGAACTGAAACAGCTTGTATCAGTTGTTGAAAAACCCCTGTTTCAACCATCCCTCTGAGTACCACTTGTGCTACTCATGGCAGTCAACCCCTTAAGGAAGCTGATTGATGTGATGCTATTTTCCTTCCCAATTTAGACTAATGTTTCTTTTGCAGTTTTTTATGTACTGAATACCATCTGCAATTACCAGGAGGATTCCCTAATGACAATTTGTACATTTAGCACATTCATTTCCTATTTACTTGAGACAAGAGACAGACCAGTATTTGGTTGTACATTTTACACACCCAAAGATTCTCTGATAATATTTGTGAAGTGACCGAGAGAGATGTTGACACCTATGACATTGCTGAGCTTCTCCTTCAAGTTTTTGTATTTTAAATTTTATTATTAAGTTAACCAGTTTATTAGTTTCGTATAGATTTAAACTGTTTAAATAAGCATACAAGAAAGAAAGCGTGGTGGTTGCTTTTTCATCTTTCCTTCATTTTATATTAGAAACATTTTTAATTTTTGGCCTAGTTTTCGATTTTTTTTTACTATCGTGAATGTTTGTCAGCATTACTAACACAACTATCCGAAATCGACGGATGGATATGTCAGTCTTTTGATATTTTTAAACTGGTATGTGCATTCCGTTGCTTGGTAAAGAATTAAGAGTTTCTGAATAGTTGTTAAATCAAAGTCGTGAGGGTTTAATTTTATTGTTATTTAAGGCATTAAATGGTATACTGAGTAGTTCATATAGGAGTTTTATATATTCGACGTTCTGAATTAAAATAGGTCGGGGTTTTATGGATTATATTTATTAACAGATGTAAGTTTTTACAACAAGAAATCCTCAAGAATGGTTTGATTTGTAATTATTATCAGAGGGTTATCTTCTCGGAGATATTGTTTTTATCTAAAAATATACCATCTTCTTTGTCTTCATATAATATTTTTAAAATGTAAGATACTTGATGCACACTTTGTTGAACAAATATCACTAAAACCTAATAGTGTTGCGAATAAGTTTATTGACAAAGGAGTTTTGCTATAAAATAAAGTAGGAATTAGGAACTATGCACAACGATTTTAATGACTAATAGACAAAAAAAATGTAACTTATATAGGTAAAGTATTTTAATCGTAACAAAAACCTGTAAACAATTTTAATGAGACGGCTATGGTAATATTTTAAAGGTACCTACCTATACCCATGCCACATGAAATGCTAGTTCATTTGTATAGTACCAGATGCCTGCACCAAATAAAGTAGTGCGAGAAAACTATTTCTTTATGAATAAAAGTTTTTATTGTTAATTTTCAGTTTATTTTATTGTATTAGACACTTTATACATATAGTAAACAAATATTTAGCAAGTAAGTAGTCAGTCATTATAAATTTTAAGAAACAAACAAAACATATACAACTATTTTAACCTGTATAATAACAACTTCTGGAATATTAGTATTCTATTTATCATTCAAATTATTATTAATATTATCCAGATGTAACCATATGGCTCACGGTCTCTCTAAGGGTAAATTTATTTATACCAGATACCTACTGTAACAATATTATTTGCTTATAACGGGTTAAAAGGGGGGCCTGAACAATTACTGTACTTAGAAATAGGGTAAGCAAAAAAATTGAAACGTTTGAGAACGGATACTCGTGTTTTGGTTGAAGAGCGGGGTCGAGGATAATGATTCCTTCTTTTGAGGAACTCGAAGATCTAACTACTAAAAAGAAATCAAGAAATACTTACAGAAATGTCCTGGACAAACACTAAACACGAAGATTTCTAAACTATTTAAAATTAGGACGCCGTTTAAAAAAATCCTTTTGTTGCTCAAAAAGAAAGGTTTAGGTTTCTATCCTAAAAATATTTAAGGGTGAATATATTTTTAAAAGAAATATAAGTTGAAACAGATTTTTTTTTTAGATAAACAGTTAATACAAAAATTTTTTTTTAAATTTATCAACAAACATTACATTGAACCTTTTAACAAAACAGACTTTAAAACTATGATTATGTACCAAATGACAGAAAAGGATGTACTTTCTGTCATATGTCGAAATTAATTACCTACCAAACTTTTCTGAATTATTAATTAATTGTCAAAAGTTGACTATTGGTCAAAAGAAACTAAAACATGACAATCATTTGATACATAAAACTTTTAATGTTTAGAAAAAATACAACTATTAATTTATAAATTATTTAAAATGACATGAGAGCAAATCTTAGTGTATTAACGATAAATGTTTATTTAGAAAAATTTAACAAAGCTATTCCTTCACTGGCTAAATATTTCTTTTTTAAATTGTTAAAAAAATTTGTTGTCTTAGATTTGAACAACAAAAATTGATTAACAAACTTCAAATAATCTAGATCCGACCTTTGGAAGAGATGAAATACAGGCTGGACAAATCCTGGAAGAAATCAAATCAAATACCAAAACTGGACTTCAGGTTATTCTGGAGGATAACAATATCTGATCCTTTAAACTCGGTTGCTTATTTTCCACTTAAAACTATGTTGGCTTACTTAGCCCATATGATGCTGTTATCAAATCCCTTGTCACAGGATATAACCTACAACAAAACGGTGATTAACTCACATCATAAAAATTGCTAAACTACAATTTAAGCTCAAATCACCTTCTTCTTACTGTAGATATGGAATTAAGCGAAACTTAGCCGGTTTTTCGAAAACTTCACGGAAACGAACTTCCTTTCTGAATCGCTACCATTGTTCTCTACGGCTGCCAACATCGAAGTACCGATGACCAAATTCGGACTTTCACAATGAAAGCAACCGCTCTCGCGGCCGATCCACCGAGAAGTGATCTCATTCTCAAAAATGGGTATAAGTATAAGCGGAATTATTCTTGTTTATTTCCTGCGTAAATATCTAGGTAGAACCCAGATCAAACTAAAGAGCAATGTGTTTATTATAAACAGGCCCCAAAATGTTTAGTTATCACTCTTAAAGACGCAAAAAGATTAAGAATATTTTTCGGTATTTTATGATATGCGGGATAAAACCAAAAGGCTACACTACGGTATAACACTACGGTACTAACACCTTAACATTGTGGGATGGCAGCATCTCGCACAAAATATGACAGTGAGACGCCGACATCCAGCGTTATTAAATTATTTCAAATGCTGAGTTTTCTAACCAGAGTTTGTCGTATTGGTTTCAAAATAAGGTAATGAAATTATAGTTACCATAGTTTTATTAAAGTGTAATATAACTAGCATATTAGATATTGAAAGTAAAATGTGATTTTTAATGGATTTGGATTAATAATAACGTAAAGAAAAAACTTTATTGCTTAAAAAACAAAATACAAAATACCAAGTTACAAAAAGTATTAAATTTTGAATAGTGATTTAATGTTGTGAGTTAAAACAGACCAAATAAATATATGGATTTCTCTCGTCTCTTTCCTGTAATTTGATCAGCCCAAATTTTTGGACTTTTTTAACTTTCTCGGTCGAATTCTATGCAAAACTTTAAATAATTTACTAACTTAAATCTTTAGATGTAATGTTTTTACCTGTTATTGTTTTATATAGAAGATGAGCGTTAACAATCGAGGTTCCCAAAAGTAACTCCAAAGCTACTTTGTGGTACCATCTGATAGTTCTTCGTAACACACTATAATAGCTGGCCATTTGGTCAGATATATCGATACCTTGTTTGTATTTATTGTAAAAAAAACAAATAGCTTCGGGTTTTATGATAGGTTCTCCTGTCCTATTTTTTTTTGCAAGTTCATACATTTTCAATGTATGTTTTGTTGATAGAAAGCTTACGTTCCTAGTAGTTTCTTTCTAACAGCGTTTGAGCTAATTGTGGATTAGTATAAAAATTATCTACTACTAAATTTCTTCCACATCCAACATAATCTTTAAGCAGTTAAACAACTATGTTTCTTGCTCTCTCTTCACCATTTTTTGTTTCATTTGACCCTCGTAAATCTTAAGGTAGAAAGTATAACCTTAAGAATAAAAAATTTTAGATAATTTTACACCATATTTGGAAGCTTTTTCAGGGATTTATTGCTTAGAATTTAATCTACCTTTAAAAGGTATTATCGATTCGTCAATTACGACAACTTCTTCGTGAGTTTTTAAGTGTTTGTATTTGTGGATAAAAATATCGACTAATGGTCTAATTTTGGTTAGTCAACCATTGGGATCATTAGTGCAGTAATCAGAGAAATGCAGGTGTCGTAGTATGGACTTATTTGCAAATGAAAGATTTCTTGGCCAATAATCAGATATTTTTGGATATACTACAAGGCCCATGTAAATTATAATAGCGAAAAACTTTCGCAGCTCCACATTATTCGCAATCGGTATCCATTTACCCTTCGTAATTCTTAAAGCCTGAATATTTGTCTAAATTCTAATTAGGTCTAACACGTCATCATCAATGATAGCAAATAAAATTTTTATTGGACTAATACTCCAATCTACTACATCATTAACTCCTCCCGTTTCACCTTCCCCATTCTTCACCTTACTAATTGGATTTAAACTTTGTCGTTTTTGGTTCACCTTCTGAATCCTGCTCACAGCTCTCCTCAGTATCGTCGTCTAACATCTCGTATTTATTTCCGCTGTCCTAAAATATTTCCTTGTTTTTCAGATATAGTAGGCACTAAAAAGGGTGATATTAAAAAATTAACGTAATATTAGTATCATTTTTACTTACTCAAAGCTCAAAAATTCGCTGCAGCTACTTGATTTTATTTTACAAAACAATTTGATACAATGAACACTTAAAATCTTTTAGAGTAGCATTTTATTACACATTATATTTCATTTCACTTAAAGATAAACACATTGACAAAAAAGACTTAAGAATAATAACTCATCTCTACTTTAACCAAACAGCAAAAGTCAGAGTAGGCAAAGAACTTTCGGAGAAAGTAGAGATAAAAGGAGGCGTAAGGCCCCCTCTCCCCTTGCATACTCTCCCTCTTATTGTTCAATCTATATTCGGAAGAAATAATTAAAAAATCACTCGAAAATGTACCAATTGGAATAAAAGTCAACGGCAGACCCATCAACAATATCAGATATGCCGATGATACTATACTAATTGCAGAGAATATACAAGATCTACAGACACTTCTAGATAATGTAGTAAATGCTAATGAGGAAAGCGGACTAACGCTTAATGCTAATAAAACAAAATTTATGACAATTTCCAAAACACAACAACAAGACATTTTAAACATAAGAGGGATTCCAATAGAAAAAGTAAAAAAATACAGATATCTTGGTACAATTATTAATGAAAATAACGAGTATACAGAAGAAATAAAAATGAGAATTGGACAAGCTAGAGCAACATTTAATACGATGAGAAAAGTATTATGCAGTAGAGACCTTAGTTTGCAACTCACAATAAGAATATTACGTTCATATGTGTTTTCGGGGCTGCTGTATGGGGTGGAGGCCAGGACCTTAAAGAAAAAGGTGAGCGATCGACTTGAAGCATTCGAGATGTGGACCTACCGAAGAATATTAAAAATAAGTTGGGTAGACCGAATAACAAATGTTGAGGTCCTCAGAAAGATGGTAGAGGAAATGGAAATTATGAATACGATTAAGATAAGAAAGTTACAATATCTCGGCTACGTTATGAGAGGGGATAAATATATGTTGCTACAAACCATAATGCAGGGAAAAATACAGGGAAAACGAAGTAATGGGAGAAGACGCATCTCCTGGCTCAACAATCTGAGAAAGTGGTATAATTGCAGTTCCGTCGACTTGTTCAGAGCTGCAATCTCAAAAGTGAAAATAGCTGTGATGATTACCAACCTGGGATAGGGATTATAGAAAGAATAGTGACTGTTTATTTGTTGGCATTTCACACGGTCTCAATTTTAAGTTTATGTTTTTTTCGTCACAAAAATGTGTGCCGTCACCGGCACACATTTTTTCTATCTTGAAAATTTATCAAAAATATTTTTTCTGATACTGTTTTTACACTGACTTTGATATAAAAAAGAAGATATACTTAAAATTTAATATTAAAATATTTGGCACAAAATTACAAGTTACAATTAGTTTAAATGATCGGTAGCCAAGGTCCATTCTCCATTTTCTCCTTCTTTGGTGAAGAATCTTTCCTACTGAGTCGATAGTGTTCTTTGGAAACATTGTATTTCATCCAAAAACTAATATCATATTCTTAATATCTTGATTGGCATATTCAACAGAGCTCTGGCTTTAACTATGCATGGGCTTTGCGTGCAAAATTTTAAATTCTGGTCAGAGACTGGCAAATTAACTTACAATATTGACAAATTCTCTACCGTTGTCATGACCACCGTAGCCAACAGGCACATGAGCTGCGTCAATCACATAATAAAGTCCATCTGATTAAATGACGAAAAAAACTTTTCCTTTCATTGTTTTTATCCAGCTTGTTGACTTGATGTAGGTTCACCCATATTGTAAAAAAGGAAACTTTGTAATGCTGTAATGTATTATAATACATAAACCATTAACTTTAAACTGCAGTAATTAACTAAACACTTTATGCACGGCTGGCAACTGGATGCAAAATGAGTGTTCAAAGTACGTATGAGCGAGCGTGACCAAAGCGGAATGTTCGGGGCGTAATGTAGGAATTTCTTGCATGTACTGACATATTCACTCAGTTACTTGACTAGGCTGTACTAGTTTATCCCGGAGTGTGCGTATTTATATTACGATTAACTAGTTTAGCTTAGCGTAAACTGGTTTATCCCATCGGGCTTAGGATTAATCGGTTTGGACTAGGCTATACCAATTAATCCTATTGCGAAAAGGAAAATTAGTTTAGCCCAGGCCAAAAAAATATGTCCTGAAATCGGGTTTGGCTGGTAGCATATACAATAAAACTATTTCAACATATTACGCAAGGAAAGAGAAGTAGAATCGAAGCATAGTGAACATCCAGTTTTAGTTTTGACATGGAATTGAAAATATAGAGGCTCTATTCAGAGCAAGACAAAATAAAAGTCTTAAAATAAAATCAAAGAGATAAGAAAGAGAGACATATGAATTACGTAAAACCTATATGCATATATTATAGTTAAAGGACGATGGGTTTCTTCCCGATATGACTACTGGTATAAAAGGTCTCTTCCAGGTATGATTAGTTTATTCTAGGTTTGATCAAAGCCTTTCTGCAAACCCCGAAAAAAATTGTATTTTCGGCCTTTGACTGAAGTGTTTTTAGTAGTTCCTAACTTTTCAGTCAAACGTCGAAAGAAAAATAATCTATTTTGAGCTTTGCCTATACGATTCTAGAAACAACTGACAGACTTGGTTCAACGTTGATCTATCGATCTGGTTGGCAAAAGGCAATTAAAGACCTTGATGCTTAGGCTAATGTTATAAAACAATTAGCTAAATAAAAATGTTTACCAATTGCGATTGTAAAAACTGTAACCATACCTATTCCCAGCTTTGATACAGCCAAAGGAAATGCTCGAAATATTTTGGGTACCATACAATTAAATTTCGACGTTTGCCTGACCAGATTTGACAAAAATTCTTTAGTAAAAGGCCGAAAAAGGTCATTTATTTGGGTCTTTTACTTTAAGTCAGATCTGAGGATTAACTGGTTTAACCTAGTTTCTAGTTTTAACTATATTATAAATGGTAAGTCTGTAAGGGATGACTCGGTGAGATGACTCAATCAAATATAATATCACAGGTTTATCCTATTTGGAGTCAGTTGCATTGCGTTATTAATGCACGTGTATGGTATTAGTAAGACACTATTATTTCCGTAAATGTCCTAAGCTTAAAAGGTAAGTTATTTCTTCTTCTTCTTAAAGTGCCCTCTCCTCAATGGAGGTTGGCTACTACAATTTTAAAATCTTCTCTATCTTCAGCTGTTCTTATTAGCTGTTCAAAATTTAGCCCTGTCCATTGTCGGATGTTTCTGAGCCACGATAGTCTTTTCCTTCCTAGGCCTCTCTTTCCCTCGATTTTTCCTTTCACTATAAGTTGGGCATATTGGTACTTATTATTTCTCAGTATGTGGCCTAGGTATGATGTTTTTCTAACTTTTACTGTGTTAAAAAGTTCTCTTTCCTTGCCTATTCTATGCAGCACTTCTTCGTTTGAGGTATGCGATGTCCATAAAATTTTGAGCATTCTCCGGTAGGTCCACATTTCAAAGGCCTCCAATTTATTTACGGTTGATGTTTTTAGGGTCCACGTTTCAACTGCATATAGAAGAGTCGACCAAACGTAGCATTTTGATAAACGTAGTCGAATTTCGAGTTTTATTCGAGAATCACAAAGCAGTTTTTTTATTTTTTCGAAAGATTTTCTGGCCTGTTCTATTCTCGATCTTAGTTCTAGATCAGGATTTAGGCTGCTATCGATCCAACATCCCAGGTACTTAAATCTATTGACCTGTTCTAAAATGTGCCCATTTATTGTGCAAGGTTGAGGTACGTTTTGGTTTTTTCGGATTGACATCACTTTGGTTTTTTTAATGTTTATTTTCATACCAAATTGCTCACAGGTCGAGTTGGTCTTGTCGATGAGTCGTTGTAGACCTACGTCGGAATCCGCAATTAACACTGTATCATCGGCGTATCTGATACTGTTGATATTTACGCCATTCACCTTGACTCCATCCTTGGAATCCTCCAATGCTTCTTTAAATAGAAACTATTTAAAGAAGAAATAGAAAGTTATTTAGTAATTCTTATTTACATCTTCTTTAAACTTTTTACGGTAATCGTCAACATATTGTGCACTTATTTTTGTTAGTATTTTATTGAAGTCGCGTTTTGATGGCATGTTGTGTGTATCGTTGAGGTTATGTATGCATAGTTACCATTTCATTCAAACGTTGTCAACACACGAAAATTAAGCGTTAATTAAGAGTTATCTCACCCTGACAATTCGGGTTGGTTGGCTGGCAAATATTAGGGAGAGATGGCCTAGCTCTTCGGTTGTATGCTCATATACGGATATTTTTAATAGTTAAATTCACTTTCAGCAACGCCATTGAAATATAAAAATAGAAATTACCAGCGTGGTTTATGAACTGAAAATTAACTCGAATCTACTATACGCGGTAAGAAATGGAGAAATTGGGGTTAATGTTGCCGCTACGAATTTTATAGTGCCAATACCTATATTAAGTAGAAAAATGAAAAGTAACAATTTAAAATAAGAGTGCATTAGGAGCAAGTAGTATTGTCTTCTTCTTCTTCTCCACTGCCTTATCCATTCCGGATGTTGGCGATCATCAACATGGTTTTATTGACTGCTCTGTGACACAGCGCCGAGGAGGTCATCCCAAACCATTGTCGGAGGTTTTTCAATCACGAGTTACGACGGCATCCCGGTCCTCCCTTGCCAAATACTTTAACCTGTATAACAAGTTGAAGAATTCTATATTTTTTTTAATCTTAAATTAAGCACTGCTTTTTCTTTTGTCATGCGCTGTAGGACCTTAACGTTGGCGACATGGTCCAGGACACGATATTTTTAGTATCCTCCTGTAGATCAACATCTCGAAGGCTTTCAGTGGCTTGCGTCAGTGTCCAGACTTTAAATGCATATAGTAATACTCGAAGAATGTAGCACCTCACTATCCGCATCTTGGTACCCAAACTGAGATCATTGCAGCACATCAAGGATCTCAACTTGATAAATGTATACCGTGCCATTTCAATTCTGGAACTAATTTCTTGAGCGTAGTCCCATTGTAAGTTGAGAGTAGTTCCGAGGTAAGTGAGTCTGTCGACTCTCTGGATCTCTTCGCTACCTGCTATTAGTGCCCCGGGATCTAAATTTGCATGGCTGACAACCATGAATTTAGTTTTCTTAATATTAAGGTCTAGTTAGTATGTTACGCTCACAGTTCTCACTCAGTCTAGTAAGGCTTGTAGATCATTTAGGTTCACTCGAATTCTTATCTCTAGGTAGTATTCTCGGCGAACAAAATTTAATAAAAACAAAAAACATTTCTAAAGTAAAGATTTTTTTTGTACCTACAAAAGCAGTAGTACAAAAATGACTTTTAAATTAGCGGAGGAATTAAATACTAAAACTACTTTCAACAAAAAAAAACTAGGTTTTAACTGGTTACAATCATTCTTAAGAAGAAACCCTGACTTGAGTATAAAAAATCGGAAGGCGTATTCTTAGCAAATAATCAAGCCATGGGCAAAAAGAATGTAAGCAATTACTTTGAATTGTTAGAGAAAGTTATTCTAGAAAATAAGTTGATGGAGAAGCCTATGATTTAATTTAACATGGACGGAATAGAAATCCAACTGAATAATAAACCTGCTTTTGTTGTAGCATAAAAGGGATCTAAAAATGTAAAAAATGTAGCATTAGGAAATTCTTCGGAGAAGGGGGAAACGATTACGTATATCACCTGTTGCAATGCTGAGGGTAACTTCCTTCCCCCGACCTACATATTCAAAGGCAAATTTTTTTTAACTCCATTGAGTACAACAATCTGCCCATTGGGCATTAAGCATTTGGTATGGTAAAAAATGCAGACATGTAGAGGGTTACTCCAGTGAGTAACCTCTACAATTATAAAATTAAAATTTTATTAGTTTGAATACACTTATTATCTTTAGTCGAACGGCAATTGCCGTTTTAGTCTACGCACTTCAAAGACGTTCCGCACATTTAGTTGTAGAGCAAACGCATTAGGATGCACTAGCCTAGTTCACAGTATTTAGCACTAAAACGTTCAGTGATTCAATGTCGTGTAGAAGTAATGATTTATGTCGTGTAGAATTTTTATAAATCAGGTGTTAGAAAAGAATATTGAAAATATATTTCACACTAAGAGTTATAAATGAAGCGCTTATTTTAATTCTTTCAAGATGTGAAGATACGAAGGGAAGTAAAGAATAAGATTAAGATACGTGAGCTACAATACCTTAGCGACATAATGAAGGGGACAATATACCAGCTTCTGATGATAGTTATCATGCACGGAAAGATTATATGAAAACGTAGTGTTGGAGAAAAATGATGTCATAGCCACGCAATCTGAGAAATTGGTTTCGTTGCTTATACAACCAACTTTTTACAGCAGTTCCAAACAGAATAAAAAATATTGATGATGATCAGTAACCATCAAAAGAATGTTATTTATAATCTTACCCTCGACATCTAAGGGCAGAAGAGACTCGATTATATATGTATGTGTATAACCTTATTTGAAAATACTTTTCGACACTTTTTTGATGTTTTAATGGTTTATTGTAAAAAGCTTTAGCCTAGTTAATAATAAACAAGATAATGATATT
The DNA here is from genome assembly GCF_040954645.1 of Diabrotica undecimpunctata. Classification (NCBI taxonomy): domain Eukaryota; kingdom Metazoa; phylum Arthropoda; class Insecta; order Coleoptera; family Chrysomelidae; genus Diabrotica; species Diabrotica undecimpunctata. The sequence goes on from NC_092806.1 coordinate 99,121,158, forward strand.
TTAAAATTTGTATTATTGTTAATAGTGAAGGTATATTGTTCATATCTGTTGTTAATATAAGGTGAAGAAAATATTTTTATTATGCAATAATGTTATATTATTTTTTAATTAATATAATTGAAAGTAATTTTTAACAAGTACTGAAATTTCTGATTAAAGTAGAATGAAGTACTAAATTACATATTAGTTTTTATTATTTTAGATACTTCCATACCCGTTAGTCACTTGAATAAGAAAAGTAAAAATCACCAACATATACACAAGCTACTGATTTCATCTAATTTAATATTTGATTTTCACAGTGATTTAAAGGTAAGTGTTTACTTTATGAAAAAGAAACAAAATAAGTAGTACAATATTTGAATATGATGTTTACACTAGAGTTGTATTTTCATACATGCAGGATTTTATTTTAACTAATAAGCGTCAAATTGACTCGGGTAAGGTAGGCCTTTCGTTCACTTCTTTTATATTAAAGTATGTTCTTCGTACCCCTCGGACGTCCTAATTATGTCATCATGTTCGTATATATTATTATGATTTTGAAATTAGTTAGAAAATTAAATAAGATTTCTATTTTAATGAATTTTATTTAACGTCAATTTAATGTCAATTAACGAACGAACACACAAAATTATTAAGTTGTTTAATTAACTAGTGACTTTGTCCATCGCATGCGACAGGGGATCCAATCAATTGTCATCTACAGTTAGTCATTAAATTTTTGAAATAATAAACTTTTTCTATATACATCAAGTAAATATAAAGCATGGTCTGATGCACTTCTGACCTGACATCTCTGTATATGTCAGAGGCTTTCTTCAGGTCAATAAAGAAAATTTGGATTATATTTACCTTATGCTTTATATATAAAGCAAATATGTCTTTTATCATCCATAGTGTCATGTGAAATATAGTATGTCGCTATTCGTTCATAATAACGAAGGTGATGTGTAGTACCCTTTTTGTATTCTCTTTAATTGTTTTTTCTGTTTTTAGTCTGAATATATTCGTCATATCTTCCCCTTTCATTTGCTTTGCCGCATATTAGGATTCGATCAGTTGTTTATTTTGTGTTTAGCCTGAGGATTTTTTTTGGTTTTGATGGTTTTGGTTTGGTTATGGTTTTTTCTATATTATTATATTCGTTATATCCTTCCCTTTTATTTACCGCATCACACGCTCCAATCGGACTAATAACAAAGCAAATATGATGTAATGCCCTCTTGGCAATGCCGCAATGTGTGTTTTTTTGTGTGCAATGTGTACAAAATGCCCAAAAACTGAGCAAAATGAACATTACCATTTTCTTATAGGATTTTACATGGGAAAGGAAGCAGAAATGGTATAGCAGCGTTTTTACAGTCATAGCTTTTATTTAATTTTATTTAATTTTACCTAATTTTATTTGTGTTTTTATTTAACTTTTTACATATTAGACAATAATTAAAAAGAGTATACTGATAATTAATACAAAATAATACCAGTCACAGATGGGGGACAAAAATTAACAAGGGACGTCTTTTATGACGACAGATACTGAATTGAATAACAGTGATTCGAATTTAAGTGTTAATAATAATAATAAATCTAGTGATGATAGTGATCTCCAGAAAACAGCAAAGCAGTTGGAACCGAAAACATGCAATTTCCTCTCAGATAAGTAAAATGTGCAAAATATTTGGGTATATATACAAAGTACCGACAATATCAATTTAGGAAGATTGCATCCAATGACTGTTGGTCATATTCTTTTTGAAAAATTTAATCCTAAAAGCATTTTGGAAATTAAAAGAATAGGCCAAAACCGGATTAAGGTTTTATTAAAATCACTTCTAGAGGCAAGTAATTTAGTAAAATATCAACTACTAAAATCAGAAAATTTAAGAGCATTTATACCGAACCAGTTATGTACTTCAAATTAAGGGGTTAATAAGAGACGTTGATACTAGTTATGATATTAACTATCTCATGGAAAATATCGAATCAGACTCAAGCGTTACTAACATATATAGGTTTAATAGCAAAGTCTAAAAAGAAGACATAACAGTCGAATTTGTACCTAAAAATCTATTGTCGTTAATTTTGAGGTGAATATTTTACCAAATTGCATAACTTTTCGAAATTTTTTTGATGTATTACGAACCAAATCCATCTAAAAATAACATGTTTTACACAAAAATCTTTAATTTTATAACAATTACCAAAACTTACCTTAACGGTGAGGTTTATAGTTTATACTATAAACTCCGACTTATATTACTCCGATTTATAGTTTAAACATGTTTACAGTACCCCAGCTGAATACCCATTTAATACCAATAACTACCAATAGTGACTTGAAAGTATATGAGCGAGCGCAAGATTCAAGGTCACCGAAAAAAGTTACAACTTCTAAAGTACTAGTTGTCTGCATGACTCCAGCTCACCGGTTACGGGTTAATATGTTTAATCAACACACAATTTTTTATTAAAATCGATATAATAGTTTTTGCAAAATAATTTTATAATCTAAATTTAAAAAAATTTAATAATAAATACCGACTTCTGCAGTTGATTCTACAAGGCAAGATTGAGGGTAAGAAAGGCCCTGGACGTATATCATGACTGGTCAATCTTAGGAACTGGACTGGTCTAACGTCATCTGATCTATTTCAAACTGCTGTGAATAGAATAAGATGGGTCAATGTGGTCTCCAACATTTCTAGAAGATATCTGAACTACTGACATTTCAACCTATGAGTCAATTATATTTTGTTTTTGAAACGATACTTTTAATTAATATATTGTATTAATATATATATATATATATATATATATATATATATATATATATATACAAGCGGGGATCCTATTCCCGCATTTCGATCGCCATCTTTTTCTATCTCTCCAGGTGTCTTCATCAATGGCTCTGTCTTTCATGGTTTCCATAACACCTTGTATCCAAGACTTGGCTGGTCTTCCTCGTTTCCTTCTATTACTTGGATTGTATTCCATAGCTCTTTTTGGCCATCTGTTGTCGTCCATCCTCTGTACGTGTCCATACCATATTAACTGTCTAGTTTCTATTCTTTCAGAAGTTGTATGTACTCTATCTGTTTTTCTTCTAATTTCAGAATTAGGTATACGTTCTACTCTTGATATACGGAAAGCTCTTCTTAGGTAGTCCAATATCAACCGTGTCAACTTTTTTCTTTCCTTTTACTGTCATTTGCCAACATTCTGCTCTATATGTAAGAATGGGCTCTACAATTACTTTGTAGATAGTCGTTTTAGTTCTCATAGTAGCTTTGTTGGACCAAAGTATCGAATTCAGAATTTGAACACTCTTCCTGCCTTGTTGCACTCTATAGTCTATATCTCGTTCCGTTGTTCCTTTACTGCAGATAATACTTCCCAAATATTTGTATTCGTAGCACCTTTTCATTTGTCTAATTTCCAAATCCGGGTCTTCGTCTTCACTGCCTATTCGCATATATTCTGTTTTAGACATATTCATACTCATCCCCCATTTTTCGTATTCATCTTTGAGCTTTCTAAGCATATAATCTGCATCTTCTTCACAGCTTGCAATTAGTACTTGATCATCTGCAAAGAACAGCGTTGTCATATAATGGTTGTTAAGCTTCAACCCCATTCCCGCACATTTTTGTCTCCACTGGTGCAGTGCTTCTTGGATATATATTTTGAATAGGGTGGGGGAAAGACAACATCCTTGTCTCAAGCCTTTCGTTACTGTAAATACCCTTGAGAAAGTATTTCCTGTTTTTACAGTGCTTTGAGGACATTTATAGATGTTCAGTATTGCTTTTAGATATGTTTTACTAAGGTCCGTTTTCGTCAAGACACTAAATAAGAGTTTTAAAGGAACTGTATCATAAGCCTTCACCAGATCTATAAATACCAGATGCGTAGGGAGGTTTCGAGCCGTTCGTTTTTCAATTACTTGTTGAAGGGTAAATGTGTTGTCCACGCACGATCTTCCTGCTCTGAAGCCGCTTTGTTCTTCAATTTCTTTATACTCCTCTTCTATTCTTCTTTTCAATATACGACCATATAACCTTCCCAGCGAGCTAGTTACGCTAATGCCTCTATAATTTCCGCATTCTTTTCTGTCTCCCTTTTTATAAATGGGGCTAATGTGGGCCAAATTCCAATCGTCTGGAATCGTTTGGCCTTCAATTAAGCATTTATTAAAAATATTCACTAAGCTTTCCAAAAGAGCATCCGGTCCATGTTTCACCAACTCGATGGGAATGTCTTCAGGCCCGGGTGTTTTTCCATTTTTCATTTGTTTCAATTCTTTTTTCAGTTCTTCTTTGTTTATCTTATGCACCTCTGAATTTTCTGTCATTGAGATATGGTCAGGTCTTTCCATAAATTCGTGCCTACTTTCTGTTAATAACGTTTTGTAATATTTTTCCCACTTTTTATTTTGAATCAGGTTTATATTTCCCTCATCTTTTCTTTCTTTTCTAATACTTTTTATGAATTTCCAAGCTTGTGTCACTTTGGTTCCTCCTAAGCATCGGTCCATCTCTTCGCATTTCTCTTCCCACATTTCGTTTTTTCTTTTAGTGACTTCCTTCTTTGCTTCCCTGTTGAGTCTGCTGTAAATTCTGCGGTCTTCTGAGTCTTTCGTGGATAGCCATGTTTGATAAGCTTTTTTTGTCTTTAAAAAATTTTCCTACTTCTTCGTTCCACCACTCAGGATTTTTTCTTTTGTCAGCTTCTTCGTACCCCAATGCCTCTTTGGCCGCCTAATGAATGCAATTTTTTATATCTTGATATTCTTTTTCGGCTGTTTCTCTTCGAGTTAAGTGAGTTAGTTTTGAGGCTAGTCTAAGTTTGTAGAGGAATTGTACTGATTCTTGTTTGAGGCTATTAATATTATATCTTATCTTTGTGGAAGCTGCTACCTTCTCCTGTTCAATTTTGTTCTTGTTTACTTTCCTGTAGTGTATGGTTATTTTTGCGACCACCATATAGTGGTCAGATCCGCATTCGGCACCACGATACACCCTTACGTCACTTACGACATTTGTTTGGAGCCTTTTGTTTTCTGGTTGGATGAGATAGTCGATTATATATTAATATATAATTAATACAAAAAATATTAATTACATATTAATGAAAATAATAAATATTATTAATTATGTGATATAAGGTTAAATGCTCGAATAAATGAACTTGAAATATTTAAATGAAAGGCAGATATCGAGCACAGTTTACTTATTAAATCTGGCCCAAGTACTTTCGTTCCTAGAGCATCTTCAGGGGCATCTGAAATAAACCAGCAACGGTTTTTCAAGTAAAGAAAATTAATTAATTTTGATAAAAAACTTCGAAGTTGATGGTCGATAAAAGTTTTTGATGTAATATAAAGTTTTAGACTTACTGCGTCTAATTTGGCCTATCCAACAATCTACTGAGAATGTCATAACCACAACAACTATACAATTAGCACTACACGACACAAGACCAAAGAGTTTAAATTTTTTTAAAAACGGCGAAATTTTTTGGTCAACATTTATCCAGTAAACACAATTTTAACATCAATACTGGTTCATCTATTTTACATGACATTAGTAGAAAGAAAAACTACTTGGAGTTGGATTTATTGGAAGATTCGGAAATTACAAGGGAAACAAATGAAAATTCTCACTTTCTTAATACTCAAATTAATTTAAATTGTACTAAATTTAAACCTATTTTTAAAAACTTTATTGCAGCTTCGCCTAGTGGGGGACCCAGCTCGGCTGTTTAGACTTCCTGCACTGAGTATACCCATTAAGAATGTATTAATTTTATATTTTAATAATATACATTTCATTTCATATTTTATTTAATTTCAATTAACATTGGTACTTTATTCTTCAATAATTTACAAAACTAGCTTGCTCAGGTTCAATTGATCTATAGTTGCCGTTGATCACACTCTCCATATCTCTGCGTAATTTAGATATACCATCTTCACAGTTGTATATTTTAACATCTCCCACTGTTGGTCAGTTGGTCTTGAGTAATGCTTTGACATTTTAATTTTCTGGTTTTCCCATTGAATGTAGGTTTAACTGAACTACTCGTATTTGGATTATACCCCATCTATACACTTAACTTTCAATTTTGATTTTTAATTCTTAGTATTTCAATTTCATAGTTTGATTTCTTCTTTTTACAGTATTGATAGTGCTTGGTAGACCCTTTTATTGTAGTCAACCACATACTATCTAATAGATTGTTTAGTCTATTTCTTGCATTCATACTCTACGTCTACTTCAGTTGCTCTCAAACTAACACCTTAATTATTACAGGCAGGTTTGAGTGTGAGATCTGGATTATTAAATCTACTTAGTAATCTATATTTCATATTTCATCAGTTGATTTCCTATAGTAGTGTCAGTTGGACTTTTGGTCAATGCTCAGTTCCATAAAATTTTGAAATGTGCAGATCACATCATTATGATTGTGATTGCCCATTTAAGTTGTCATATGTCACATGTCACCTTAACATTTTCGTTAAGACCAGGAGCCATTCTCTCTCCTGATGCCAACCAATATGTAGCTTCACCGTTTTTAAACAATTTTAAACTTTTTGTCCTTGTGTCGTATAGTGTTTAGTATAATTATTATGTTTATGACATTCTCAGTAGATTGATGGATAAGCCAAATTTTACGAAGAAAGTCTTAAACGTTATGTTATATAAGAAACTTTTATCAACCGTTAACTTTGAATTTTTTATCGAAGTTAATTAATTTTCTTTAGTTGAAAAACCGTTTCTTGGTTTATTTCAGATGCCCCTGAAGATGCTCTAGGAGCGAAAGTACTTGGACAAGATTTAATAAATAAACTGTGCCCGATATCTGCCTTTCATTTGGTTAAAAATAAATATTAATATTTTTAAGGTAAAATTTAATACAAAATAATTTAAAGTTTTATGTTAGTTTAGACTTAAAATTCTAGCGTCACCTAGGAAAGAAATCTGAAAAGATAAACTGACAGATAAAACAAATTTAAATTATCTGACATATTAAATATAAAATATTTATTTGCCAAATAGGTAAAATTATTTTATCAGTAACCACAATGAAATTAGAATTAAAAACATTGTATAAACTGGCACAAAAATTTAATGGATTAACCTCATGTTGTAAGTTTTTGTGCTAGTTTATACAATGTTTTAATTCTAATTTCATTATGTTTACTAATAAAATAATTGTAACCATATTTTATCATATCCTGAAGAAGCAAATAAATTTTGCGAAAGCTTGTTAAAAGAACAAAGAGTTTTACTTATCCTGCCCTAATAATGACTGCAACCTCAAAATAAAACTTTAGTATATATATACATACATATATATATATATATATATATATATATATATATATATATATATATATATATATATATATATATATATATATATATATATATATATATATATATATATATGGATATGTATATATACCTTTGTTTCGCCACTTTATATTAACGTTTCTGTTTGTATGTATTTTTTCTGCAATACCATATTTTATCGAGTATTAATTGTAAGTAAATAGATAATAGACTATTTTGTAGTTTAATTTAAAGCTTTTTATAATAAAAAATAATGATTAAATATTTTACTGATGAAGTCATTTTGTTCAGCAATTTATATAGAATTTTTAATGTCAAAAACGCTGATAATGTTTAATAAATAGATTTGTTTAAATCAATTGTCAATAAATCAAGGTTTTGTTTTCTTTGAAACATCTCGTTAGATTTCATTTATTCAATTTTAAGTCATCGTTTTCACTATTTAAAATAATTTACTTTTAGGTCATCAGGTCGACTATGTACGAGCCTGTACTAGATCGATGTGTCACTTCCACAATTATTAAACCCAGCCGACATCCAACAGGTGATTTTTTGATTAACGAATACGGGGAGAAAAATGACCTGGAACCGCCACCTCCTGAAAGACCACCTAGGCGGCACGGCAAAATTTCAAAGCAGAATGGTAGCCAAGAGACAAAAGCATGTAAGTTATTTGTGTTAAAATTACTAACATCTACTAAAATCAAAGTTAGAAAAAAATAATATTAATTTTAGTCTCTGTTAAGTATATTGAGAAATAATAAACTAAAACAGCCGCGCTTTAGACTGTACTAAAACGACCTGTGGACGATTTTACCTCTGACCAAATATCAAATTAGAAAATATATACAAGCCTTTAACGTAATTACTCTGTTTCTTACTTTTTATTTTAATTTGACTCTTTATTTGATTACTAGAATTAAAAGTACCACAATTCGGGTTTTTACATAAATTGCAATATTGCTTGATTCTACTTTTACTTCTTCGTAAAACAGTTTTCATTTTTTCGTAATAGTTGAGCTGCCTGGAGTGACTGTTTTGTTTTAAGTATTGGGTATAAATTGTAAAACACGTTAAATATACATATGCATCAGCTAATTATTGCACTAATTTTAATAAAAATTCCCTTCGACTTACCTTTAACTTATCTAAGATCAAAAACTAATTTCAACGAGGTCTTCAGATATTATTATATATTTTATATAATAGACTTTGGTATAACAGCAGTCGATATTTTGTAGAAGTGTACAATTTTACAGTTTTAGATTTTTTCCTTTATTTAAACTTAACATTCGTTTTTGGTTTTTACTTATTCTTTGTAGGTATATATTACTTAAACTTGCATAAGTAGTCTTGCATAAGTAAATTAGTCTTGTGCAGTTTGTTTCGATGCTTTTGCGAATTGTGTTACCCCTTTTTCTAAAAAGGTTTTAAAGCTCCTTATTTGTGTCATGCCTAATTTAAATATTTTGTTTATATGGGATTAAGTTACAATTGATTGTAATTAAAATTAAGTACTTTTTTAACTAATACTTTAATCGTAATAGACGAGAATGCCACTGAACATCTAAAAATCATACAAACAAGCTAAATTTTACTAAAAATGTCAATTTTAGAATTCCAAAAAAGATGCAAAAAAGTTTACCCTCTCCTTTCCCCTAAAACTTACCTCCTATACGAAGGAAAGTGATAAAATCGATTTACCAAGAATCTGTTTACCTTAGCAAAAAATGTTTTAAATAAAAAATGTAACTGATATAATTAAACAAAAATGTTTATCAGTACTTTGTGTGTAGAATGAGGCGTTATCTTATAATCAACGCTCGAAGCGACTAGCGACTATAAATTTTAAATAAAATTTGTATGAACTCTACAAGAAAGTAAAAATTCAAGTCAAGTTCTTCAAATCAGACAAGAATTGTTACATTCTCAAGGTTTTATATAAATCTAGTTCTTTAATCTCTCCTGTGAGTTGTGGGATTTGGCTTGGTAATGCATAGATCTCAATATGTTGGTTGTTTTAAATATTGTAATGTAATTATTTTTTATTCTTTTTAATTTTTCTGAGGAGTCTTTTGCATATGGTATTGTTGTTCTCTTTAACTTCGTTCTTGTGAGCATTTGTAGATCATTTTTGATATTTTGTTGTTTGTTGGTTCCTTTCTTTGATCTTATGGAATTACTTATTTATAAATGACAATTGATAATCATTTTTTATTAAAATCGTTGTTAGCAATTTTTTTCTCTCTAAAGTATATTTTCGTTAGAGCAAGTATTTTAAGCTCTATTATTAGTAATTTAACAATTTCCTTTTTAGTATTTGTAGGGATTCCGTAACAATTTACATGTCTATTCATATAAGTTGGAATTCTCTAGACTTTAATTATATATCCTATCTCCTTCCTTGTGAATAAAACATGCAGAAATCGCAGAAAGTTGTTGTTTTTCATTTACGTGGTAAATTTGATTTGACTACGTGCAAAATATCTTAAAAATAATAATGCTCATACTAAAGAAGTACTATACATTGACAACTAAAGCAAAACTAAAATTGTTAGCCAGATTGATATTATTATAACACCTATTTTTAATTAGACGATTTTTATAAACAATACTTTGCATTAGCCACGGGGTCTTCGTTATATCTGTTATTAGCAAATATATCCATGGAAGAATTAGAAGAAAATTACAAACAATGGCGGATCTAGAAATTTTTGTCAGAGGGGGTCATGGATCTTAAGGGTGATTTTGATATAGGATTTAGATTTTTGCACCTTTCAGTGGCTGACCAGAAATTTTTGTAGGGGGGTGGGTCATGGATCTTGAAAGTAATTTTGTTACAGAATTTAGATTTTTGCATCTTTACAATTGATATGATTTGTGCTTCATGTGAGGGAGCCATTTCCTCAATAATTATTAAAAAAAAATAATTTAAACCCACATACTCTATGACAGTAAAATCAAGTGTACAAGATTATTAAATCAAAGGAAAGTTATTAAAATATAAATACTGAAAAATCAAGGACTGTCAATTTAAAATAGGTATGTTAAAGACAATTAATTTAAATCCACCTATCCTATGGCTACAAAATCAAGAACAAACCAAGGATAAATAAGTATAAACCAAAGTTAAGTAATTTAGATGCAATAACTCAATGTAAGTGTAAACATTAATAAATGTATTAAACATTCCTAATAAACTCTATATTATCGTTGGATATCCGATATCAATTTGTAAAAACATCCATTTATTCCTTATTGCTATACGGAGTGAAAACGTGGACTCTCGAAATTACAAGTATGAGGCGTATATAACCGTTTTCATCGTTCTTGGCGTGTGCGTGTAAAAACACTTGCAATAAGTTGTTTCATCTGTCTTTCCTTGTCTAAGCTCGATTCGTTTACCTCCTCCAGTGGCGGAGCAAAATGTAGCATGTCAAACGAAATAATAGTTATAAAAGAAAATTATAAATTATTTTTCATTAAATTTCTAATAACGGAATATACATATAAATTGCAAAGAAGTATTTTTCTAGCTTGCAGTACAATAGAACAGGATATAACGAAAAGTACATTTTAAAAGGATTTTGAAATATACCCAAAAAAGTGTTAATTATTTAACCCACTTTAATTAAAAAATTATACAGATTTTTTAAGTTTTAAGCACTGTAGCGAATTCTGAACTGTTACAACGTACTGACCTTGACCCTGAACGATATGCTGAGAAGAATGAGGCTTGAGAGAGAACTCCTAAATACTGTAAACAACAGAAAAACGAGTTATCTCGGACATATTTACAGAGAAGAAAAATACGACTCATAATGGAAGGGAAAGTAGAAGGAAAAGAACGCCCAGGAAGAAGAAAATGCTCCTGGCTGAATAATGTGACTGGACAGGCATGGACACACATTCGATACTAAGAACAGCTCAAGATAAAGAGCAACTTGCTGTAGTTAGAGCCACGCTTCCGTAATGAAGAAGGAACCTTAAGAAGAGGTGTAAACAGCATTTTATTTAAATTAATTTATTCAACAAAAAACATAATATAATTTAAAAATAGTTATTTCTATAATTAGGCATATAAGGCTACAAGTGAGTGAAATATTTTTTTACTCGATATTGAAATTTTTCTCACGAATTGTCAGCAACAGCCGACAACGAGTGGTAAATAAAAATTCAGTGTTTAAAAATACTATAAGAATAAGATAAGTAAATATTATATAATTTTATAAAATGTATTCTTTTTCTTTTCGCCTATCAGATTTAGCAAATCGCTCTATGATTGCATCAACATCTAGAGAAAATCAGGATGCACATTGATGAGTGCTAAACCAGTTAACCTTTCCTCCGAAGTTCTATTTCTAAGCTAAGTCTTTAGACGCTTAAGCTTAGAAAAACTAAGCTCTGCTGTTACTGCAGTGACTGGCAGTGTAATTAACATTTGCAGAAATATTCTGATACTTGGATACATATGAATATCGCAGTTTTCTAATACTTCTAAAATAGAACCAGGAAGTTTTTCATTATTTTGTACGACTCTTTTCTACTTTTGAATCCACAATTAAAACTCTTTTTCTCTTGTTGTACTGTGGAATATGCAGTAGATGGTCCAACAATATCCTATAAGTCAACAATTTTTTTAATGCAACTTTATCTTCTGGTGTGTTATTAGTTTTAGGTAAAACAACTCAAAGAATAAATAGATTCATAACTTTCGGTAAAAGTCGTTCTTCTAAATCAGTTAAGATATTGTCTAAAAGGGGTAAATAAATAGATCTTCGGAAATATTCTTCGCAAGAGTTTGCAGATTGGTTTGACGAGAAACTATACCATCTTCAATTCAATGTCTGGTTGTTCAGCTATTTCGTTTAATTCATAGTAAAGTTTGCTAAAAACAGATTCAGCATTTGATCTTTTATTTTGTGCATGTAGTGTCCTCTATGACCTCGGTAGCTTTCTTCAAATCTAATTATGATGACAGAAGTAGACGACTAAGTGATACAGTTGTATCTAAAACATTACTAAGAAGAACTACTGAAATGAGAAATTCTGGGCTCCAAATAGTTTGCATTAATGAAAATGCATCAGCTGCCATTTTACTGTCCTTCCACGTAGAAATTGTTTCAGGAGCGTTGTATATTTTGATGATTGATTCGCCCTAGAACTTAAGATGACCTTCATGCCTTTCAAATCAACGAGTTTCAACAAATATCACAAATATTCGACAGCAGTCCCCAGTTCCTTTATTTTATTCACTAACGTATCAGACACAACAACAATATTCACTTTGATATTTATTATAGATAAATTATGAAATGTAGCAATCAGTCTCAACAATTATAATACATATTCAAATTACAAACAACCAATTCGTAGACAAAACTGAAGATAAGAAATACCTAAATACAAAATGAAAATATGCTGATTTCGTGCTAAAAGTCATGTCATATACATTAAATGAGCAATAATGTGTGAGCGGTAATTCTATTCCATCGATAATAAATTCTCTGGCACTCAAATGACGAATTGACAAAATTTGAAAATGTAAAAGGGCTTCCGCAAAATTCTACACTTAACCCTAGAATAAATGAGTTTGAATCATTTCAACTCTTGACTTCCTGTTTATAGCGTTGATGAGTTTTAAATTATTATTTTTTAGGATTATTTGATTGATATTTAATTTTGTTTGAAGAGGGTCATGACCCCCGTGACCCCCCCCTTGGATCCGCCACTGATTACAAACATGACCAAAAACCCTATTTTTATATATTTTTTCTCAAAATAGATATTTTATTTGTGCACATGTTCTTGTATGATGCATTTTAAATGATGTAAGCAATGTACTAAGTTGCCTCGCGATATCTTGTTCGTACTAAACTTAAAATTAAGCCAGTATTTAAATAGTTCAACTATTGGTCATATTCTTTGCAAATAAAAAAGTGCATTTATAATCTATCCGTTTTCGGATAAAGTAAAGACCATGACAAATCAAGTGAAACATTAGACAGAATTGGTTCTGAAAAAAACCATGTAGAATGATTAAAGTTTCAGTTTAACTTAAAAATAAAATAAAATAAGTAGGCGAATATTTACAAAAATAGTGAAACTAGACCAGAATTTTTTTTTTTAATTTATTTTGCTTCAACCACTTAGGGTTATTAGCATAAGAAAAATACAAAAATGATAAAGACATACATAGGCATATACAAAATATCAATTACATAATAATGTATACAATATATATTTTAATTATTGATGTATTGTATTAAATTTTATTGAAAAGGTTTATAGTTTTCAAGAATTCTATCAAGTCAAGTCTACGTATTTAGATTCTCCTAAAAGTTCTTTTAATGTTTTTGGAAAGTGATGATATAGTCTTTCCACTGAGTATATTGGACACTCAATCAAAATGTGCTTCACTGTCACTTTACATTCACAAACAAAACACACTCTTTCCTCTTCTTTCTTCAACAAGTATTCATGTGTTTTAGAAGTGTCCTAATCTGAGACGTGTTATTAGGACTTGATGTTGTCGCTTTGAAGGCCAGTTTCATGGAAGGACGGAAGATTTTATTTCTATCAATTTAGTGGTGCTTCTATTCCATTGGTTTTGCCAAACATCGTGCAATTTTGATTTTAAGTAAGGTTTTAAATCCAAATGCACCGTTAGATTTTCCACTGATGCGGCTGTATTGGTTACTGCGGACCTAGCTAGACTATCTGCCTTTTCGTTACCATCTATTCCAACGTGTAACGGTACCCAGAGGAACTCTACTGTCAAATTGTTTTTGTATATATGGTATAAAATTAACTTAATCTGCTGTAATGTTGGATGAGAGGGATAAATCTGAGAAATTGATGTCAGACAACTGTGAATCAGATATTATAAGAGATTTGGGAAGTTTTTTTTCTAGAATATAGGTTAGGGCCTTATTGATGGCAAATAGTTCTGCTGTAAAAATACTTTTCTTAGGAGACAATTTATAGATGGAATGTTCATGGGATGTCACAAAGCATGCTCCTACTCCATTTATGGTCTTAGATGCGTCCGTGTGTATGAAATCGTAATTTTTGTACTGTGTGAGAACATAGAGAAAGTGAGTTTTAAAAAAATTTGGTATCACGTTATTTTTATTATATGCTGTAAGTTTAATGTTACAAAGCGGAGAGAGAACAACCCAAGGAAAACATAAATTTATTTCACAGGTAGGATACATGGGAGGTAGTTCAATATTAAAATCGAATAAGTATCTATTAGCTCGTTCATAGAAAGGTACAGGACCCCTATTTCTTTTTCGATAGACCTCCTGTAACCTGTTAGCAACAGCATGATGAAGAGCTGGATTTTTTGGGGTAGATTTTATACTCGAGACATACGATAGAGTTAAGTATTTTCTTCTTAGGTTTAAGGGTGGCTCTCCAGCTTCACAGAGTAGACTGTCCACAGGACTGGTACAATATGCTCCTAGAGCAAGTCTAACGGCTGAACTCTGAAGAGTATTTAAAGTTTTAAGCAATGCTTGGTTTGTGGTGTTATATAGACCAGAATTCTTAAACACCAAGACTAGCAATTGAAAATTCTAATATCGGTATGTTAAATAGATAGAACTCTTACATAATTGCAGAATTTTTTGAATATAAAACAGTATTACATGTAGCCATTTATTAACCATAATTTTAAAAAATTATATAAAACCAAATTTATCTGAAGTTATAGGACTTTAGCAATACACAATTTGAATTCAGAATGGATTAGTCACAAGAGAAGCTCTCTTTGCTTGCATTTACTTATGTAAAGATGTATGGATAATCACCAGGAAATATACACTGCTTTATTAATTTTGAAAAAGCTTTTCGCAATCTACATGATAAGCTGTAAGACATTGTTGAAGTTAAGAACATAGAAAATAAATATCTAAAACAATTTTGAATTAAAGTTTTGTTGAATTTTGTTGTTAGTAATGTTTATAAATAAAAGCTATGTACAGACCTAAATTTATACCTACTAAATAAAATACGTACACTATAAACACGAGTAAAAATCGATTGGTGAAGGCCAATGTCAAATACGAATAAATAATATTCGTGTTATTATTTTACTTCAATATTTATTCGGCAATTATTGTCTAGATGTGAAGCTATTTTTAGGGTTATTTTTATGAAATTTGATTACTCCTTGATAATATTATGCAAACAAGTATTGTGTTAGGGTTTTAAATCAGGTCTGAGATACAATTAACGTTGTAAACAACGTCGTCATTACCGTCAGCTAGCAACGATATCATACCACAATGTAAATAAAAATAATTACATGTGTGGTATTGAAAAAAAAATGTTAATTATAGGTAAGTAATTGCGCTGGCTTTAGTCGCATGGCTAAATAAGCTATTATTACATAATGTTTTTCGACTGTATGTTTAAAAGAAATTTCTCACAATTACTTTAAAACTTCGTCGATTGCGATCGACAAAAATATAAAATGTTCTTCGGTTTAGTATGGTTTTGGTATTTTATAGTAGTGTCAATGAATACAAACTGTGAGGGACTATGCATAGAAGTAGAAAGAAATAACATCAAGTATACGAACAATAGATGTATATACAGTGCACGTCTAAAATCCTCCACGTACCACCTTTAGCCTATTGATTATGTTCAAAAAATAGGGCTAAACGGAACTACAACGTTAAAGGGTGATATTGTTTCATATGGTCACTGGATACCCAAACCGCGGGGTGCTACCATTTAGAGAGGTGCATTTTTAGGAAGGGGTGGATTAGTCCCTATCCCACTAGGGTACATTTGGGTGAATTTTACGCAGTTTGCGTATACATACATCTACAGAAAAGTTATTTAACACTAAATTTTCTATCAAAATGTCATTTTAAAGTAAAAAATATTTTTTTTTACAAAAATATAATAATATTTAAAAAACGAGCAAAAAAACAGATACACGATTGATTTTTCTTTTTTGCCCCCTATTTTTTTCTACGGGGTATAGGTATAGGCATTGCTTTGCAGAAAAATAAAACGTTTATCCTTGCTCTTCAAAATGGCGATTTTTTTAATTGTTCAGAGCACACACTCTGAGATCCGATTTTTCAAAGATCACCACTCACACCATTTTTGGGCCAATTTACTATTTTTTCGCAAATATTGTTCTATACTTCTTTATATTGTAGAAGGTTCTATGGCGTATTTTAAGCAAGATACGGTTCTTAAACGTTTTCTTAAACGATTTTTGTGTTTTACGGTTATTTTTTAAATTAAATAAATTAATAAAGAGCTTATTTTCCGTTCTTTAAAATAGTCTATGTAGTATAAAATATTCTAGGACTAACAGTAACCAAGATATGGTTCGTCGAATTGTGATGCTGGCAACGATTTTTATATACCTAAATGACAAAGAAGGAATGTTCCAGTCGTCAGTGACTAAAATGCCACTGAACCTCTAAAAATCATACCAACAAGCTAAATTGTGCTGAGAATGTTAATTTTAAGACCCCAAAAAAGATGCAAAAAGTTTGCCACTCCCACCAATGGGCTTCTCCCTAAAACTCACACTCGTAAGGGGGGAAAGAAAACATCGGTTTACCAAGAATCTGTACTCCGCTGTAGAAAAAAATGTTGCAAACAAGAAATGTTACTGAGGTCATTTTGAATAAAAATTGTTATTAGCTCCTTTTCTGTAGAATGAACCGTTCTTTCTCGAAAACAACGCTTGAAGTGAAGAGTGCATA
Organism: Diabrotica undecimpunctata; assembly: GCF_040954645.1. NCBI lineage: Eukaryota > Metazoa > Arthropoda > Insecta > Coleoptera > Chrysomelidae > Diabrotica > Diabrotica undecimpunctata. The sequence goes on from NC_092806.1 coordinate 99,138,253, forward strand.
GAGTTCATCCGAATGCATCCTAGTACATCAAGACTAAATCACCACTTTCTCAAAAACTCTTTAATTTTAATGGTAACACTTTGCGGTTTTTTTCATATCTGGGGGTCCATTAACCATATGAAACAATACAATAAAACCGGTTTAACTTTGTAGCTCCCTTGTATATATATATATATATATATATATATATATATATATATATATATATATATATATATATATATATATATATATATATATTTATATGAATATGACAAAATGTGAATATCTCTCACTGGGAACAGATGAAATATGTGACCTAGTCTTGGAAGATGACAAAATCAAAGGCGTGCAATCCTGCAAATATTTGGGGGTCATTTTCAACAAGAAGGGAAATAGCGCAGATGAAATCAGGGAAAGAATAAACAAGGGCAGAGCAGCGACCCGTGCCTTAAACTCTCTTCTCTGGCAAAAAACAATTCGACGAGAAACCAAAAAACACATTTACGGTAGTATAGTCCAAAGTATTACACTTTACGGTTCGGAAGTATGGGACGTCACCAAAGCTAATAGAAACAAACTTATGACGACAGAAATGGATTATCTGAGACGAAGCTGCGGTAGATCGAAACTGGAGAGAGTTAGAAACGAACAAATAAGAAACGAAATGATAATGGAGAGAAATATCAATGATGACATAGAAAGAAAACAATTAATCTGGTTCGGACATGTTAAAAGAATGCCAGAGTACAGATGGCCTAGGAGAGTACTGGAATGGATCCCTCCTGAAAAAAGAAAGAGAGTACGACCACGGAGAAGTTAGCGCAACGATATTAATGAAGCAATGGCGGCAAGAGGCAACTGCATATGACAGAAAAAGATGGAAATTGGGGGCGGAGAAGCGGCGACAGCCGTCAGGCATTCTACAGTATTCACTGCCTTCCCTCGCTCAACCGTTTCCATCTCTCTCTGTTGTCCCATTCTCCATTGTTTAGGCCTCTCTTACTCATGGCGTCTTCTACTTCGTTCTTTCAGGATCTTCGGGGTCCTCTTTTCCTCCTTCCTATGGGACTCCATTCGCTTATTCTCTTTACCCATCTGCTGTCGATAGTTCTTCTTACATGTCATTGTCGGTACCACTTCAGTCTTTTTTGTTCTATATATGTTAGTATGTCTGTTCCTATTGACTTTCTTTGCTTTATTTCGTCATTACTTCTTCTATTCACTCTTGTTACTCTGCAACATCTTTGCAGGCACTTCATCTCTGTTGCTACTATCTTACTGCTGTTTTTCTTGTTTATAATCCAATTTTTAGCCCATATGTCATAATACTTCGCACTAATGTTTTATAAATCTGTGTTTTTGTCTTCATATCCCACCATACTGAGATTAGTTGGATTCCTGTTCTTGTTTGTCCTAATCTTTGCTCAATTTCTTCCTCTGTTGTAACCTTTTTCGTGATTATAAACCCCAAGTATTTGAGTTTATCTTTTCCTGGGCTTGTTACATTGTCGTTAATTTGTAGATATTCTATGTCTTCTTCACTTGTAGATAGGTACTCTGTTTTCGCGAGGTTAATATCTAGGCCAGCAATGTTATATTCTTCTTGTAAATTCTTCATCATGTAACTGAGGTCTTCTTGGTCTTGTGCAAGCACTACTTGATCGTCTGCAAAGTTTAACGTATATAGGTATTCGTTTCTTACCGGTACTCCCATGCCTTCGCATTTTCTTTTTCATGTAGTCAAGGCTTTTCCTAAGTATATTTTGAATAGGGTTGGAGATGTCAAACAATCCTGCAGGAGCCTTTTTATTGTGGTGAAATCTGCTATGATTCTTGTTCCGATTTTAATGGATAGTTTATTTTCTTTATACAGAGCCTTTGTAGCTTCTATGAGTTCCGTCTGTATTTCTAATTTGTACATTGCTTTCCATAGTTTTGATCTTGGTACAGAGTCATACGCCTTTTTCAGGTCATCAAATTTATATCTATATTGTTTGCTTTTTTCTTTTCCAATAGTTGTCCCAGTGTGTATATGTGGTCTATGCATAATCTTCCTGCCGTGAAGCCTGCCTGATCCTCCCCAATTGTGCTTTTTATCGCTTGCTCTATCTTTTCTCGCAGTATTCTCCCACATAATCTTCCTATTGATGATATAACGCTTATTCCTCTGTAGTTTTTGCATCGTTTTCTATCTCCTTTCTTAAATATAGATGTCATACATGCCTCCGTCCATTCCTTTGGGAGCTGTTCTCCATTTATGGCTTTCTAGAATATCCATTTTATCAACCGATGTAACTTTTTTGAGCCGTACTTCATAAGCTCAGGTGAAATGATCCAGGTCTCGGTGCTTTCTTATTTTTGATTGCTTTTATGACCGTTCTCATTTCCCTGTCTGTTATTTTTATTTCTTGTTGTGGAAATCTGCTTCGTCTTCGCCTGTTTTTTTCCAACGAATTGTGCTATTTGTTCTGTAAACAGTTCCTTGTAATTGTCCTTCCACTCTTTGTCCTGTATATTTCACAATTTAATTTTTTCTTTAGATTTTTGTTTCAATCCTCTCAGTTCTTTCCATGACTTCGAAGTTGTTGTACCTCCTATGTTTTAATATTTAAACAGGTTCTTTCCCATTATTTAGTCTTTTGTTGTATTATTTGTTTTTTCACTTCTCCATCTTTTTCTCTATATTTTTTATAAACTTCATCGTTTGTATTCAGCCATTTTCTGTAAAGTTGCTTTTTTTTCTTCAATTATTCTTTTTGTTGGTTTCGAATGCTGCTTGTTTTATACTCGCCTTTATATGCTCGTATATTTCTTCGATGTTGCCGTATAAGAATTCTATTAATTTTTGGTCTAGACGTTGTTTGTATAGTTCTCTTATGAAATGTTCTTGAAGTAGTTTTATATTGTATTTATTTTGTAAAGTACATAATCAATAGCCTACTTTGTGAACAAAAAACTTTAAAATAAAATTTAATTAACTTTTGGGTATCAGAACTAAAGCACTGTTACATTGTTTTATTGATGTTTGGGTAAACTAATCATTCAAAATGACGGGCAGACGCTATGATGTAGAATTATTTTAAATTTAATTATATTGAAACTAATAGCTTCAATATAGAATATATAAAAATTCAATATATAAAAAGTTCCTAGATTTGTAAGATTCTGTTTTATTGAACCTAAACCCAAGAAACTAATTGAATCGGTTAGTTCGAAAACCGTACATGTCCACAATTTGCGTTTCGATAAAATCAATAAAAACCTTTTAATACTGAAACTACTTACCATATACTATCGGCACGTATATAAAACTTTTAGATCTCTGACTTTGCAATGTGTTTTGAATGGTAGTTTTTTCAGAAAATAGAATGGACTACCAAAGACAGATCAAAATGGAGGATGGACTTGTATGGTTTTTGAACTCAATCCTATATAAGAAAAAAAAAATAAGTAAACAGTTTGTGATTTATTTAACATTTATCCAATACATAATATCAAAACTGTTATCTCAATCACTTAATAATTATTTTAAAAATTTGTGGTTTTCCATGATGTGACGTAGTAATACAATTCCAATGCTTTACCTTGGATATAAGTCATTACCTTCTTGATGTCCAGGATTTTTTTTATTAATTGGAACGGGTTCTTTATACGCCTTACTAGTGGGCAAAGGTGGACTCTTCTTATGTTCTTTGAGCAATTTAAAAGTATGGGAGTGTAAACCATCTATATACTCCCACGTTTTAACATATTTCGGTATTGAACTGTCATACAGGAACTCTCTATAGTTTGACATAGCAAATATTTCTTTGTTGGAACTAGTACCTCGAGAGCTACACGTTTTTTTATAGTAATCAAGCCACCAATACTTAAAATCAGCAATATCGGTGTATCGGATTTGCTTCACAGTAAATAGTTGCCTTGTTCTGGAAGTCCTTATTAAGTCCTCGTATTCTTCTGGAGTATAAATTCGATTATGTTTTCTGAAATTCTGTTTTGCGCAACCAAAATCCCGGTCACAAGGCAAGAACGAATGGCCCCTTATTGGAAAATAATGATATATTTAGTTGAATCTCTTGGTTTCCTGTAATGCTAAGAGGAAACGAACCATTGTTTGATTTCGGTTATGCCCTGCACATTAATCGGAAAAAAATGCAGTTCAATGATTTCAGGGGGTATGTGTTTCATAATGTAGTCATTAAGGAATGTGCATACTTTATTAGGACCCTTTTGACCTTTTGATCTTCATAGTAGGTATAAAAATGACCAGTATTCTCTTTGAGGTTGTATATTTGGAATGCGAATACCCAGAGCTGCTTAAAATAAAAGATTTCCTGGGCTGGAATGTGCGGCAGTGGCATGTTGTGCATATAATCAAAAGCTAATCCCATCACTTCTGGTCTTTCAGTACACAGGGTTTTCACGTCTTTAATTTTATTATAAAACTTCTTTGCTCGCCTTTTTTAAACCATTAGTTCCGCTGCAACTGCTTTCTTTGCGTTATCGTTAAGATTAACATCTCTAAGTGTCGTTCCATGTCTTTTATACTCCGAAAATACATCAATCTGTGGTCTCCCAAACTTACGATTGAAGTTTTCGTTAAAGTATTTTAAATAAAATTCGTATTTAACTAAGTTTTCCAACTTTGGATATTTTTCAACAAAAAGGCTATGCATTTTTTTTACATTCAAAGAAGCATTTAAATACCGAATGGTTTTGGAAAAATAATGTGAAACTTTGACCGGAAACGTCTGAATGTACTCTTTAATTTTCTCAGTCCATTCATCGCATAATGTACGAGGTCTGTCGTTATGTCTGCCTCTAAGATCGTTTGGTAATTAACCTTCCAAAAGTAAGGTGTTCAGGCGCTGAACTTGATAGTGATATATGTCATGAATACTTATAAATGCCTGTTTGTATACAGAAATTCTATTTGAGCCATTTAAAACAAAGTATGAAAAGTTTGATTTTCTTTCTTGCTTGCTTCTATTTCTTACTGTCTTTGGATTGGTTTTGCTTCCATGAATCCTTGAAAATATGTGTGTTGCTCGTTTTGCAACGTCCGTAATATCTGTAAAATAAGTTTATCTCGATAAAATATGAAATTGTTCTATTGTGGTGGAGATGAATAAGGATGAAAAAAAACTTATCTGTTTTGATTGGAATTTTCAAATTATGGATAACTCGTGCTTGTTGCTGGTAATCGGGAAAGTTTTCAAGAGTATTTAATGTCAAATCTATTGTTGGTGTTAATTTTTAAATAAGATGGAATATTAATAAGCTATTACCCTTTTTATGTCATTTTGTTTCTTCTACATTTTACAATCTCTTGATATTGACGGATGATCTAAAGATTTACAGTAAATGCACATTTGCAACTCAGAAATACATTCAGTGGAAAAATTATCATTTGACCATCGAGAATAATAATGAGATTTGCGTTTGCTTTGGGAGATATTGTGTCCGTAATGCAAACATTGTTGTTTAAAACATTTTAAATAATTAATAATTTTCACGTTTTGTGGCAAATAGATTTTGTCTGATGTCATGATCCCACAGGCACACACAACTTAAAAACAATTATAATGACGTTAAAGCTATACTCAGCTATACTCAGCTAATACATTTTTATTTAAAAAGCCTATTATTTTACACAAGGAAACTAAAGTTATTCTGAGACAATTAGCTAAAAAGTAGGAATTTTTTCTAGATAATGAAAAATTAATTAGATTACAATAAAAAATTTAAATCTTTTGGGAAATACCTATATTTATTATAACACTGAAAATAATATAATCGCAGACATAAACCGCAGAACTTCCTCGGCCAACAGATGCTTTTTTGGACTTAATATCCTTGTTAAATCCTCGATTATATCGAAAAATACAAAATTAAAACTCTAACTCCCTGGACTCTAGCAAAAAGTAATGAAAACATATTAGGATGTTTCGAAAGGAAAGTACTAAGGCGAATCTATGGGGCGGTGAATGACAATGGATAAGACCATATAACTTCTAACTTTGGAATATACCAGGAACCAGATATCGTAAAACATATTAGGGTAGAACGTATATAGTGGATAGGGAATTAACGCGGATGGAACCCAGTTAGAAAAATGCTCCTTAATATCCATTGGTCAAAGAAGAAAAGGAAGACCCAAAACAAGGTTCCTTAATAACATCGATGAAGACATGAGAAATGTGGAAATACGTGCTTGGCGAAGGAAAGCGATAGATACGGACGACTAGAGAGAAATTCTTGAGGAGGTTAGGACACATGCAGGGTTGTAAAGCCAGAATAATGATGATGATGATGTATATTTTTCATTGTTTAAACAAATTATTGTTTGTTTACTAATAATATGTTTTAAATATTTCATATTTGTTGCGTACGCAAAAAGTATACTGAGTTACAAAAAAAGGTAAACACCTTCATATATGTATCCGATGTTAATAATTTTTGGTATTCATACCCAGTGCCCCTTACTAGTAAAATCGTTAAATCATTTTCAGCTTGACTCGTCAACTTGCAACTGAAGAAACTGGTACAATAATGTATTGAAGATCCATGATTTCTTATTAATATGTCTGGACATCGTTCTCATAAGGTAATGGATATCCTGTTATGGTATCTCATTCCAGGCTGTTGCAACAGTTGTGAGTAAGAGTTGGTAAAGTCTATGGAGAGTGTTGCAAATTCAAGAGCTTAAGACCAATTATATCCCAACACTATGTTCAACTCGAGACACATAAGGAGATCGTGGTGGCCAAGGTAAATAGTTTATATGATGTTGATTGATCTATAAAGGTTAGCAATTCTCTGGCAACATGCAGTCTGGCATTGTCTTGCTAAAAAGTCGGGTTTTGGATGATGTTTAAGTAGAGAATAAGAAGTTTCACTACTTCCTGAATATAGTATCGGGCTTTAATATTGCCTCTAACGAAAATAAGTGGTGATGTGCTACCATAAGCCATAGCACCATATACCATAACTCTCACGGTGTAGTGAACGTGCCACTTACTATCAAATTGTGGGTCACGTCTTTCACCACCGTCCTATTGTCCATCCCCAGACAAAAGTGGGATTCGCCACTAAAGACAACCTAATCCTAATTTAATTTATGATCTCATAGAATTCTTTCTCTACAACAGAGCAAACGGTTATGCCGATGTTCAGCTATGGGAGGTAACGTCCAGTTTGGGCGATAAAAAAAGGCCAAACTGTCGTATTTGACAATATATTGTACGAATATTAACCATCCTTTCATGCTTTTCAAACTACTGATTTGTGATAGCTCTAGTACTGATGAACAAGGCCGCCGCTACCATGTGTGCCAAGTGTGCATCGCACACGGGCGGCCAACAATAGGGGCGGCCAAAAGCAGTCCACTGATGATAATACTCTTTTAAAACGAAAATAAATTCAAATAATTAAATAGTAATGATTCAGATAATTCTGTGAACTCTAATATTCCAAACAATAATAGTTATTCAGTACGTGATGATATTCAAATGCGTTTCATTTATCATGTATACTCCTTTTTTTATCCTAATCTAAAAAAAACTGCCGCCCTTTTGCAGGTACAGTCATAAAGCAGTTTCGGCAATACCTTTTAATTCAAAGCGGCTGGCGGCTTTCGGACTTCAGTTATTTGGGATTTCACACGTAAATACTTTACAAGAATTTGGGCAAGTGGTCGTAAACTTTTAGTTATAATATTGTTCCTATGGTTATGTTTATCTTCTTCTTAAGGTGCCTTCTCCATTACTGAAAGTTGGCTATAACTACAGCAAATTGCTCTCTATCTTGAGCTGTTCTCAGTATCGAATGTGTGTCCATGCCTGTCCAGTCTCTTACATTCTTCAACCAGAAGCATTTTTTTCTTCCTGGACCTCTTCTTCCTTCCACTTTCCCTTCCATTATAAGTCGTAGGAAGTTGTATTTTTCTCCTCTGTAAATATATCTTAGATAACTCGTTTTTCTGTTTTTTACAATATTTAGAAGTTTTCTCTCAGTACCCATTCTTCTTAGCACCTCGTTGTTGGTCACGTGCTCTGTCCAAGAGATCTTCAGCATTCTTTGAAAAATCCACATCTCAAAGGCTTTTATACGCCTCATACTTGTAATGTTATGCTTATGTTAGGTTATGTTTATAGATGGGTTATTATGTCTTATGTTCAGTCTTAGTTAAGAATTCGATGTATTTAGACACGCTTTTGATAAACGATTTTGTTTGTAAAATATAGTAGTGTACCCGTTTCTTTTGCACAATAGGTACTGTATTTCAAAGTAACGTCGAGATCAGAGCAATTTTATTCGTATACGCGTTACGGCTACATATTATTTGGAGAAACATTATTTGGACAACTTATTTGAAGTGTTTTTGGATTTATTTTGTTAAATTCGCCCAGCTTCGTTCTTAAGTGATAATTTCAAAATGTCGGAAAGAAAAAGAAAACGATTTTCATACTTTCAATATAGAAAAATAAAAAAAGCAAAAACTAAGGAGAAAAAAAACTTAGCGGTGCACTGGAATCATTTTTGATGAAAAACATACATGAAAATATAGAAGACTCGGATATAAATTTAGAATCTTCAACTTCAAGCGAAGTCCAAACCATAGAAAAAAGTACCAAACAATTGAATATTCCTGCGGATAGAGACGAAAGATTTGATGACAATAATAGTGATAGTGCAAGTGCTAATGCTGAAACGCCTGAACCTAAAACCACCAACCAAGACAGAACAATTATAAATGTTCCAGTTAATCTGAATTACAGTGTAGGAAGCTGCAGCATATACTTGGTTTCAGATGATCCCGGAAAATAGCCTGCAAATATGAATCCAAGTGAAGTTCAATTTGTTGTTGAAAATTTTCTTCAGCAAATTACAAAAATTAACTTCCCCAGAGATACAAATAATAGGAAATTTTCAGAAATTTATTAGATTAATATCGCACATTACCTAATCAAGACTTTCATTCATCAACAGACAATTCATCGCCCGTGGTTACTTTACTCATTATCACTAAATAGTGTTTTTTTGTGCACTTTGTACACTGTTTTGTTGTGATGAAAGCAGCCGACAATTACTTAGTGGAATTAATGGGGTAAGTGACTGGCAATATTTAGCTATTATTTTAAAAAGACATGAATCCGGTGCAGCTCATATAAAATATTCTCAAAAGCTGTTTGAACTATCTACAGCATTAAAAAAAAAAGAATTAACAGTTGACTCTGCTCATCAAAAATGTATGAAATGGAGTAAAACATTGGGGCGCTGTTGTTGAAAGATTATTATCAATTGTAAAATTTTTATCTAAACAATGTTTAGCTTTTAGAGGATCATCCAATAAGTTATTTGAACTAAATAATGGAAATTATTTGCAGTGAGTTGAAATGATTTCTAAGTTTGACGCTGTATTATCAGAGCATTTTCGTCGTGTGTTTGTTTTTGATTGTTTCTATAACTAGATTAATAACTAGAAATATGATTCTTTTAACTTTTTTGTTGCATATTAAAAGTAAAAGTGTTAAGTGTTCACCTTTTATTGAAATACTCGATACGTTCACAATACCATTGAAATCATGATACTATAACTAACATGATAAGTCAACGCGCATGTTCTTGCATCTCTCTCGCACACCTGTGACGTAAGCCCGAGACAACTTTAATGATGCCAAGTTAAATGCTCTATCTGTTGCTATCCTGTGTGCTTTAAAACGTAGTGAATGAGATTTTTATTTATTCATTGATGTAGTAAAGACTTTGTATATTATATTGTGATATAAATTTTGTGGTGAAAACATTCAGTTTACTGTGTTAATATCACCTAATTTATTTATCGAACGCAACTTTCCTCTCGACTACCTGTAGCTACTTTATAAAGAAGACTAATTATTTGGTTTACATAATGTATTGTGCAGTGGTGGGTTGTTTAAACAATTATAATTAAAAAAAGTAAATCTTTTTCGAAGTGTCGTTTTTTTGTATTTCCTAGAGGCAAACAAATGCGTTAAGTATGGTTCTTCAAGTGTTTTCAGCGAGACAAATTTAATGTAGAAACCGCGAGAATATGATCAAAACATTTTACAGAAGCTGATTATTGTTTAAAAGAAAAACTATAGTGGAATATTACTACTAATAGTATAATTAATTATGAAGTTGTCACTGAAGAGATCTTTTCCTCGCTAAACCTGGAATGGGATGGGAAATATAAAAGTCCTGGAATGGGATGGATTGGAAAATTTAGTCGGTTTCATTGCATTTAAGTTACAAAAAAAAGAAATACTTGGATATATTCCGGACGCTAACGATAAATCGTTGACTTGGGTAAACCACGTTTCTAAGGGTGGTTTACTTAAACCAACACTGGAATTTGTAACTAAATGTAGTGAACTTTGTAGTTATAATGGCAACAAATTAAAAATAACAAAAAATTATTTAAAAAACCTAATAGAAGCTGCAAAATATGTAAATGTTAGCGAAAATGTAAAATTACTTTGTTTATATGTAAAATGTATTTTAAAATACTAATTCTAAATAAAAATATTAAAGATAATTACAATATCCGCAAGAGAAAAATCACGAAGATTGTAAAATAAATGTCTAAATGATATATTTATAAAGTCTGAAGTATGACCTGCTTTTCTTTATGTTTCAAATTCTTTACATTTTACCGGCCTTTTATATTTAATTTATGTTTTGTAGCAATATCTATTTTGTTTGTAATACACACAATCAAATCGAAAATTCATATATTTCTTTAAATAATTTTACAAATTATTTATTAATTTTCAAACCACGTTTTCACAGAAAGTAACTAGTAATGACTTCTTAGTGCAAGATATGACATCGAGGTATACTTACCGTTAACAGTTTAAGTTTCGAAGTTGTCCATTACAGTAATGGAACAACGTTGCCATATGATGCATTTTTAAAATAAGATCCACACAAGTCCCCTGACTTTGTTTACCTATGACGTCATGCGCAAAATCGATTAAAATTCGAACGGCAAGTGAGCATACCTTGTTTGTTATAGTATCATGCATTGAAATTATTACATCTCGACACTGAAACAACGAAATGTAAGAAAATACGAATAGTTAGTTGCTTTGGCAAAACAATTTTGATATTTACTTGTAGAATTATTTGCATCACTCTATAAGAGTTATTATTTCCTTTAAATATCTAACTTCTTCAGACAAAAAGAGATGTTGGGAAATACCCATTCTACATAACTAATCAATGATAAAAAGGATGACATTTTTAGGAAGTACGTATTAGAAGTTCTTATTTACATGTAATAGTTTATTCTTCTACAAAAATTTACTCAAACTATAACTTTAATATAAAGTTCAACATCGTAATAATACTATTGAACATGACTCCCAGTTGTTTACACCGCTCCCACCTACCACTCCGGATATGATTATTAAGTACAGCATGATTAAAAAAGCATATACATTAGATACAGTTTTCGTTGTGGACGGAGAATCACAATGAATTCGCGATTAATAGATCATAAAATTCTATTGCAAAACCCAGTTCGCACAACTCTCCACCTGGCACTGTGTTGTTTGCTTCTACAATAGTTGCAATGACATTGACTGATTATCCAGCAGTTTAACACCTAGATGAAGCCATTAATGATGCTATCAGATGATTTGTGATAGACTAACAATGTGTTCGAGAAAAATTCGCTGTTTGGAAGTAATTTTGCGTTATATAACTGTTTTTATTTAGTGTAGCTAATGAAGTGATTTTTTTGTTAAGGTAAATACAGTTTATATTTTTATTCGATTTCTGATTTTTATACTTCTATATCGATTTCGTTGTTACAAGTAATATTTATAGTTAGTTACCTTCCTACATTTAGTATAAAAAACTAAAGTGAAGTACTCAACTTTACATCTATAATTAGCGGAAATATATGTAATTTCCACATTTTTTTTTACATTTTAATACACCGACATATTACCACTTCTTTTTGTAGTTATTCGCGTCAATTATGTAAAGTTATACGTGTAATATTGAAGCTCTATTGTTATAACTTTTAGACCTTCATAGATTATCTACTCGTCTGTTTTTGATACCATCTATATAGTAGTTCTGTAACTTTATAAATGCATAGCAGCCATAAATTAAATAATAATCTTATTAACTGTCTTAAGCTATTCCGAACACTTGTTCAACTCATTGTAACCCGGTCCATTCTCTGATATTCTTCAAGGGCGAAGTTTGTTTTATATAATTCACTTGCTTTCTTCGAGTTTACCCACCATAATTAGTCGGAGAATATCATACTGTTTTCCTTGCATTATACAGTCCCTGGAAAAATGTTAATTATGAGCTGATACTAAATGGGTTTTTCCTATATACCAGAAACAATATATGTTTTGAATGTATTCAATGTATGAAACAATTTGGTTGTCCATTTAATTGTCTCTATTTTATTACCAATAAAACATCATTATTAATGAATAAATATGTATTTATTGACTCTGAATGAAAACAGAAATAACGACAATTAAGTGTTAATATTTTGTTGAGCCACCTTTAGCCGCTATTAGAGCTTTAATTCTGCGCGGCATACTATCAATGCAAAAGCCTGTACTGTCTCTTGCATTTGAGGATGATGATTCCACTCGTAAATTAGTCTTTCTAAGAGCTTCGTTTTGTTTGTAATCATGTCTTTAGCCACTTCTCTTTTCATCAACTCCCAAACGTTTTTTATGGGGTTCATATTGGGGCTATTACCCGGCCAATCCAACAAATAGATATTTTGTTCTGCCAAAAAAGCTTTAACAGACCATGCTGTATGGCAGGGAGCTCCATCTTGCATAAAAATGAATGGTCTCCCATTTGGAAACCAGTCTTGGAGCTGCGGAATCAACCGCCTTTGCAAGACATCTTTGTACTGGTCTTGCCGCATCATTCCTTTTACCACGTACAGACGTCCAGTACCCTTGCCACTAATGACTGACCAAATCATTACTTTCGTAGGGTGCTTCATAGTCTGAACAACACAGTCAGGATGAAACTTTTCTCCATGACGACAATGCACAAACTAAGCTTTGTTTTGCAAAATTTCAAATGTGCTTTCATCACTGAAGCAGACCTGTCAACAATAGAAAAAAAATTATGTACCGATCTTTATGTTGGTTAAATGGTTAAATGCATTATTTGTGAAAGAAATATAAAATATTATGCAAGAAATTATGAACTTACCGGCCTCCAGAAGTCCACATCTTTATTACGCAACTGTTTGGCCCAATTCAGACGCTTTGCTTTCATTGCAGGTGTTAACTTGGGCTTTCATTGCACGTGTTAACTTGGGCTTCCTAGCGGGGCGGCAGGCCATAAAACACAAATCTTTCAATTTTATTCGCACAGTACGTTCAGAAGCATTCACATTGACATCTTGGAGTTGCGCATTTTTCAATTTTGTGGTAGCAAATCTGTTTTCCAGGCAAATTTTCTTTAAAGATCTTTCTGACCTTGGAGTAAAAATAGGCTTTCTGCCGCATTTTTTCTTTCGTTTTGGGCGCAATTCTTTCCCTAATTCAATCTTCTTCTTTATGCATCGTACACTAGCTTCAAAAACCTTTAACCTTCGTGATATTTCGCGGTTTGAAAATATTTTAGTATTCACTAGGGCTTTATCTCAGCTTTTTAAAGTGGTGAAAGATCGCGTTTTTTACCCATGATGAAAGAGTACAAACAGATTATTTAAACTCTTCACACGAAATAAACAAATAACTGCATAATATTAAACTGTTTAATAAACAAACACAGCACATAAAGCCACAGAGACACGTTCGCAACTGAAGCACCTGCGAACGCGATGGGAGCAGGTTTAGACTTGTTGACGTTCCGGCAAGAATTGATTAAGACAGTGTTGCCATTTATGACAAATACGAAATATATAATAAATTTCCTGAACAAAAATCCATTTCATGTATGTTTGTATGTGAAAGAACTGCATATAAACTCGAATAAAACATCAAATTATTAAAAAACAGGAATGCGTCTAATAATTTGACCAGGGAGTGTATGTCGAAGTTAGGCTATTGTCATTGATTTAAGGTTATCAATCAGCTGACTAGTAGCTTCTGTTATGTTGAGAACCACTTCTTTTGTCTGTTTAGTTCACAAGATTTTTAGTGGTCATCTATACAACATTTTAAAAGCCTATAAACGATTAATAGTAGATATTTTTTAGATCAATGCTTCGACACCGTATAAGAGAACTGACAATATGTAACATTTAATCATGCATCCCTGAAGTTTAAGTTTCAAGTTATCGTTACAGAAAAATTACCTATTTTTAAAACTGTTGCACGTGTCATTTCAATTCCACATTTGAATCGCTTATTTGAGAAACCCCATAAGTCACCAAACTACAACTTTCGTAAAACAATAAAAACTGTTTGAGAAAAACATGAAGATTTCTACATGTTAAAAACTGTTCTAATTCCATTTTAATTTCCAATTCCAAAAATTTCGTACGAAAGCTGTATTCTTTACCTTTAAAATCCATTTTAATTTTTGTCAATGGGACACTGTGTTTGAAAGCTATCGAATTTTTACCGTCGAGTCGATACAAATTTTATTTAAAAGATCGATTTCATACGGGCCAAATTGAATTGGAATTGAAAATTGCTGGTTCCAAGCGTTATTTAGAGAAAACGGTTTATTCTATACAAAAAGTGCTAATAAATATTCTTGTTTAAAATTATTTTAGCTTTATTTCTTGTTTTTAAAGGTAATTGATTTTTATTAGTATTAAATGTACCACTGCATGTGGTATGGTAAAAAATAGAGAAAATATAAAAAAAAATGGCGTGAATGGCGAAAATTAAACAATCGTATCTGGAATACTGTAAATCCTAAAGACTTCTACCAAACGTCATTTTGAAAATGGAGAATAAAAGCTTTTTTTTGTTAAGCAATGCTTATACCTATACCCCCCTGGAAAAAAGTAATGGGGCCAAAAATATCGCGTGTGTTTCTGTTTTTTTTTACTTAGTTTTTTGAATATAATAATAATAGTCTCCCGTTCATATACCGCTCGCGGCTTTGGGAGTATAGCAGGGTAGTCTGCTATATCTAGAGCCTACGGTATACAAGGAAGGTAACATGGCCAGTGCTACGCTTCAACCGCCTATTATTACCCCTGGTTTTACCCAAGGTACTCATTTTATTTCAGCCTGAGTCGACCTGGGGCCTATAGACATTTTAAAAATGTCTAGTTATTCTTGCCATCGGTAGGATTCGAACTCCGGACCACCGGCATGCGAGGCAAGCACCCTACCGCTTGCGCTACGCAGGCCCAGGTTTTTTGAATATATTTAAAAAAAAACTGTACGAAAAGTGCATAAAATTCTCCTCAATGTACCCTAGTGCATAACGACAAATTCAACGTTTTTTTAAAAACGCACCCCCTTAGATGGTAGCATTCCGCGGTTTTTTTTATTATCAAGGAGTCGATTAACTATATGAAATAATAAAACTCCTTTAACGTTTTAGCCCTAAGCGATTCTTTTTATCTCTGAATCTGTATCTAATTGTTCGGTATTTAAAAACCTATATATTTAAAATTGGTCGTCCATATATTTGAAACTGTGCATTTTAATAAGATAAGGACTTAAATACCATGTTTTTTGTTTTAGAATAATTATTGTTAGTCTCAGTTCTTGTTCCAACTTGTTAATGAACTTTCAAAGACACTTTACTCCATTTTACTCATCACTCAACATGTGCTTACTGTTATATGCGTATCTGATGGTATTTATCAGTTTCTTATTAATTTTTACACCATACTTTAATCTATCCAAAGCATTGTGTGTATATGTTTAACAATAATGGAGATAGCACATAACCCTGCCTGACTCCCTCTTCTGTCGACTTACAGTAATACGATGGTCGCTGTTTGACATCAATATTATTTTTCAATGATCCTGACGTCACGGCTATCAACTCATTTTTTTAATATTTTAATTAACTTGTCATAAAGTACTGTATCAAATACCTTTTCATAATTAATAAAAATGACAAAGACATCTTTACGTATATGGCGACATTTCTAGAGCAAAAAATTGAGTGCAAATGGTATTAATTATTAATTACTGCTAATTATTATAATAGGTAATTAGTTTGATGGGTCATGTACGTAAAATACTCTTTACCATCACTGACTGAGCATATAGACCAAATTAGGGAAATGCCAAAGTAAAGTTTAATTTTGATTCAGAGTAGGACTCTGAAAGAGGGAAGCAAATTCTAATACAGAGAGATAGGGATGGCAACTGCGATGTGTATGCATGTTTCATTGATTTCGTGAAGGTATTTAATAAAGTACTAGATGAGAAACTAATTGATATCCTAAAAACATCAGGAGTCGATGATAAAAATATAAGACTAATCTTAAACTTATATCTCAAACAACAAGCTACAGTGCGAAACGACAATAAACTATCCGAGATCTTCGCAGTCGGAAAAGAAGTTACACAGAGTTGTGTACTATAACCAGCATTATTAAACATATACTCTGAAGACATTTTTAGAGAAGCCTTGAACTAATCAGAAAATGGTATTACAGTAAACAACCAACTTATAAACAATAGTAAATATGCAAATGATATCGTATCGCTAGCAGATAATGCGCAGGAGCTTCACAGGATGATGGATAATGTTGTAGAAATATGTAAAAAGACAAAAATATTGATCATTAGCTACGAAATAAAAACATATTGATAAAACCAGAAGCTCTTTAAACGATCTTAGGAAGATTCTATGCAACTTATCTTTAGGTATACGCATAAGAATTCTTAGATGTTACATCTTTAGTGTCCTGTACGGAGTAGAAAGCTGCTGTCTTACTGAAGACGCCATATAACGATTAGAGGCATTAAACATGTGGTGCTACATACGTATGTTAAGGATCACATATATACACCACACAACTAACATAACCATTCTCCAGAGGCTAAGAAAAGACAAGGATCAGACAATTATTAACACCGTAAAGAACAGAAAAATGGCTTACTTCGGCCACATTATGCGTAATAGTAAATATCAACTTCTATAGTTACAAAGCAATAATGAGGGTAACGGAAGCCCTTTTATATTTTATATATCATCATTATCATCATCATTCTCTGCAAATTCTACTGATTATGGTACAGCCTTCCTTACATAGTCATTTTTCATTTCTGCCACAATTGTCTAATATTCTCTTTTCTGTGCTACGTTGTACCAGTTAAATTTCGACGTCTTCTTGGTCTCTTGATTCTTCTTGGATACCACAGTGTAACTCTCATGGACCATTCATTATTAGTTCTTCTCTCTAAATATCCCGCCCACTGCTATTTTAAAGATTTAATTCTGTGGATTACATCAGTGACCTTGTTTTACTATCTGATCCATTCTATTCTTTTTCAATCTCTACTTGTTATAACTAATATGCATCGTTCCATTGACCTTCGAATGACTTTGAATTTCGCAATTTTCTCTGTCTTTTGGGCCCAAGTTTCGCAGCCGTCTGTCATAGTTGGTAGTATAACACTGATTTAATACTTTTTTCTTCAGGTGGAGTGGCATCCTGGATTTGAATATAACTGCATTTTTAGCAAAAGATGAATTATGAATGTATTAAATTTATTATTTTTATTTACTTTACTGTTTTCAAGTATCTTAAACCAAAACAAAAAATAAAATAAAGACATTGTTATTTTCATTGTAAAAGTTGATTAAAATGAGCACCCATAACGTCAACACAGACTTAAAGAAGGTTTTTAAATGATCCACTTAAGTTTGTAAGTATTTGTGGTATAATATTATGAAAAGGTTCACCGTAGGTCTTTAATAGTCCCAGTTATGCCGATTGACGCATTCATTCTTATAAAACGTTGCTTCCTCTGCGAATAAAACAAACTTGAAAATATTTCGTTGTAAAATTATTTTTTGTTGTGCCCATTCACATAAAGCCAGCCACTCTTCATTCAAAATCATTCGCGGTCAATTCTTGGTATCGCTGGATAAGGTATGGTTACATATGGTGTCTCGAAAAACTTTTCTAAAGAGATCCGAACTAATGTTTTGCTCTCTTGAAATTTTTCGGATACTTGTATGAGGATACTTAGTAACGACCAGTAAAACATTTAATTCATTTTCTTCTGTTGTAAACATTTTTTGGTTTTTTTAATCCCATATAGCACTGAACTATTGCGATTGATCCATTATAATTTAAAATGCTCTCTTATTCGGTGACCGACGCCGATGATATGGATATCGCTTATGATAGACTCTTGCTGCAAATAACCTCTTCTTATTACATTCACCTTTTATCCATACTATGTCTACCAGTTCTTTCCTTTCAAAATTTACTGTTGACTGTTTAATAATAGTATATTAAAGTATAAGTGGATATTGAGGTCTTTAAAACATGCGCGTTTTTTCGAGCACGACGGCGCGGCCGGAGTACTCGAAATAGAGCAAGTGTTTTAAGGACCAGTTATCCACGAATACTTTACTCCATTTTTTTTTACTGGTACACTTTAAAATGATGTATTATTACAACAAAAAATTGCAATAAAAGCTAATAATGCAAGGTGGTTACATTTGTGATGTACATCAGTATACCTTTTTTTCCCTATATGACGCATCAACCACGCAGGGTTATTAGCGTGTATGGATTCTGATACAGAGTTAGAACTTAACAATAGAATATTAACTATAGCAATACATAAATAGAAATAAACCTAGATCTATACACAGTAAAATATTAGATTTTTGATATCAGCTTGCAGTCTTTGAGAAAGGCGAAAATATTTTTAGTATTACTGTCTTTTCCAAGAGCACTGTTTAATGTTGATGGTATGTTATATATTTTGCGTTGCACATCGTACTTGGGGCACTGCAATAAACAATGTTTTACCGTTAAGACACTTTTACACATGTCACACACAGGTTTATCAGTACGTTTTAGTAGGTAGCGTGTGTTAACCGAGTATGGCCAATCCGGAGGCGAGTGAAGGTTACTTGTTGTCTTCTATTGTTAAATTTTGGGAATTTTTTATAATTCTTATCAACTTCGTACAGCTTGGTTGCGGAGTTCTTCCATATATCCTGCCATAATTAATTAGTCCTTTCTTTAAAGAATGCTTTCAGATCGGTGTGAAAAACTTTCGTATTCTCTTCTGCGTTTGGGTTAGTAGGTGCATTTTTTGCTATTTTATCTACAACCTCGTTTTCTTCGATTCCAGTATGTGACTGTACCCATATAAAATTAACTTTAATGTTCACATTTTCTGCATGTTTTAGTTCCTTTTTAATGAGAAGGAGTAGTGGATGATTACAGTAGACTTGGTTTAATGCTATTATTAAGCTGAGAGAATCTGTAATAATGATATTTCTCTTTTTATTTTTGTTAACTATCACAACTAGGGCTTTAAGTGTCGCATACAGTTCAGCTGAGAACGTTGTTGTATATGAAGGTAATTTGTAAGCTTCTGTATAATCTGATGAGTAGATTGCTGTCCCAGTTTCGTCTTCGTTTTTGGAGGCATCGGTGTAAACTTTGAAACAGCTACCATATTTGCTTAATATTTTTAGAAATTCTTGCTTAATTTGACTTGCTGGCGTTTCTGATTTGTTTAGGCGCAATAAGCTTGTGTCAGTAGAGGTCAGTATACCTTTCATTATTACGGAAATGAAAAAAACAAAAATTAATTTGCAATCTATCACATCAGATTAATTGTTATTACTGGCTGTATATTGCTTAAAAGAAGAATAAGAAGAATGGTTCAAACATTATTAGGAGTGCCATTAATAGAAGTAGAACCCCATTGGGTTCCGAGAATGTCGGTAGTATTAATTTGAAAAGCATTTCCTCTGATTTAAAAAACGGAAGTATAAATATTTCGCACAATACCAGCCACTGTAGTTTTCACATTCAGTTAAAATATTAACGTTTCCAAATATTTGAATAAAGCTTTTAAAATATTTGTTAGTAATTTGAAAGTTGAATTTAAACACGCTACGGCATACTTTAAATAAGCAAGATGGGGTACCAATAAAAAAAAATTAAAATTCAAGACAGGGTAAAAAAAATTATTTAAAACTGAATGAAAACTCAAATAATAACTTGGTTTCTTTTGTTTGAAGGATTATCTAGGACAGCATTTATTTTTGGGCAGATTATATTTTAATTATTTACCTAATTTTTCCCAGTTATTTTGCTATCTATGAGTATAGTGGATTTTAAACAGGTTTTTTGGATCCGTGTAAGGATATGTTTTTAACTTTGCAGTATGGCTTGAGCTCATTCGTCTTTTATTTGTCAGTTGACTTGCTTTTTCATTTCCGTAGATACTGTATGTGAAGGTATCCAAATAAAAACCGCTTCCTTTTCTAATGATCGAGTGTTTCTAGTTCGGGATTTATTTTTTATTGTTCATAAAATAGGGTTTTTATGTTTATCAAATGTAGTAATGCATTAAGCTTTTTAAAAAACATTAAAAAGCTTTCAAAATAGTTGTGGCATAGTTTGTAAGTATACTGCAGTTTATAGGTATCGATATGCTATACAAATTTTTATTACAGTAGTAGGTAGCAGAGTGACCATTTGTATTTTTAAAAGCGTCGGAAAAGATTTGTAAATAGTTAGGATAGTGGTCTAGAATTTTCATAGGTAGATGTATAATTATTGTGGAATTTGTAGTTGATTTGGGCTACTTTGTGTAAAATGTTAAGTCAATAGTGAGTGGGTGACTTACCATGAAGGAAAGTTTCGATCTGTTTTTCGTGATATATTGAGTTAATTTTTATTGAAAGTTGTGAGCTTTATTCTTTTTATGAGGGGTGTACAGTTTTAAGTCTTTTTGTTACGAGAAAGACTATGCTATGGTTGCGGATTTGAAAGAATATGGGATGCTGTTTCTGAGACGATATAATTCAAGTTGCTGTTGGATTATATTTATAGGTAGTTCTCCAGTTAGAACTTTCATACTAATAACCGGACTAGTTTTAAAAGCACCCAGTACTGATCTGAAAGCTGTAGATTGAATGCTGCTTTGTTTTTTTACATGGTTTTGCATTCAGCATCGTAACATATACAATAATAATCAATTATACTTTTAATGAGTGATTTGTAAATAATAATTAATATTTTATAATCAGCACCAAAAATTTTGGCAGATAACATTTTGAGTATATATAATATCTTTTGGCAGAAATGCTGTAGTTTATTTACATGCGAATATCAATTTAAATTTTTTTAAAGTTAGACGTAGAAAGTTTTTTTTTGACTAAAAGTAAATTATTTGATGTTAGATAAGTTGTAAAGTGGGTTTATTTTTATTTGTAGGTTATTTTTATTAAAAATAATGTATCGTGATTTTTAGCAGAAAAAAACAAATCCCTTGTTCATCGTCCTGTGTTGAACCGGTTTGGGAAACTTTTTTTTTGTCTGTCATTATATGTTATTACGTTACATTACGTTATTTGATTTGTTATAAACAACAATCTCATCTGCGTAAATACTAGCTTTAATGAGTGCTTTAATTACATCCATGATACTATTAAAAGCGAGATAAATAGTCAACTCCCGTTTATCCGCGGGAGGACTATCCTCGGAGCGGATTATCCTCGACTCGATAGAACCTTTTTTAATATCAATGAAAACCTATTTAATAAAATAGATTTATGTATTTTCATTACTATTATAAATATATTATAAAAATTCATGATTGTAGAAAATTGAAGTGTGTTTTCAATAAACACAGTAATTATAAGCAGAAATTTAATATTCTATTGTTGCGGTGTAAAGTAACCAACAAAGAGGGTTGTCTAGTTTCATTATTTTTTGTTATAAAAAGATAAAAAAAAGTTTCCTAAAATATAATATTCTAGTATTGCAGTGTAAAGTGACCTACAAAGACGACTGACTAATTTCATTATTTCTTTGTTTTAAAAAGATAACAAATCGTTTCTTTATTCTTTATTCTTTATTCTTTATTGTAATAGACGATAAAGTTGTTTGTCTGCTGTGTGGTGAAACAAAGACCTTAACTGTGACTGCCAGACAGTGGTGGAATGGGGCTGTAAACTTGCTTGTGTTAATTCGCAGTTCGTTCAGTTGATCGTTGTTGTGAGGTAGTATTTTATTTTAAGCTAAAGTGCATTTTTTTATTGTTTTGTTATCATCTTCGAAAAAAGGAAAAAAATTTGTGTTGACGATTGACTAATCGTCATAAGTAAAATTGAAAATGGTGCTTTCCGTAAACTTATTTGCCTTTAGAACGGTATCGGTGAGACGACAAAACGAGACATTTTAAAACGAAAGGACAAACTTCTTTTATTTGCATCAATATAAGAAAGCTCTTCTGTCATGAAAAAAAGAAAAAAAATGAGAACTTCGTCTTACGTAGAATTAGAGACAGCGTTGGTAGAATGCAGTGAAGTTTGTAACATAGATACACCAATATCAGGTCCAATTATTGCTGTAAAAGCAAAACAATTTTTTGACGTTTTGGGTTTTAAAGGGGAAATTGATGCATCATCTAGTTGGTTGACTCGCTTTAAGCATCGGTATGGGATAAAGAAGATAGAACTTCAAGGCGAGAAACTCAGCTGTAACCAACAGGGAGCTTAGGAATTTACAAGTGAGTTTCTTAAAATGATCTGAGCTACGAGCAAATTTATAACGCAGACGAATCAGATCTCTTGTGGAAATACATTCCAACTCGGACGATAACTTTTGCAAATGAAGGTAAAGCGGCGGGCCATAAATCCAACAAAGAACGGGTCAGAATATGTTTTGTAGCAACGCTACAGGAAGTCACAGGCTAAAATTAATGGTGATTAGCCAGACAAAGAAACATAAACCTTTTAAGGGCACCAGAGCACAAAAACTATCTATTGTTCACTTCAACCAAAGGAAAGGAGGGTGGACGAAAAAATATTTCCAGAGTGGTTCGAAGTCACATTTGTACCAGAAGTCAAAAAACATTTAAAAGCAAACAATTTGCCACAAAAAACTGTATTGTTGATTGACAACGCTTCCTCACATCCTGAAATGCATACGCTTAAGTTGCTGACGGAAAAAAAATTTTGTCAAATTTTTGCTTCCAAACATGACTGCGTTAGTTCAACCTATAGACCAAGGAGTTATATTGCATATATGAAGAGAAACTACACAACAAAGCTACTTCACTCAAAAATTGAAGAAGAATATGACTTAAAAGAGTTTTAGAAGCCATTCACTATTCTCGACTTTATTTACGAAATCGCATCTGCGTGGGAGTCCGTAAAGTCTTCATCAATTGTGAAATCATGGAGAAAACTGTTTTAAACCAAAAATCGAAAATTGTTTTAAACTAACAGTTGGAGAAGATGAAAATGAACCGCCTGCCCTTAAAAATTTAATGAACTTAGTTCCTAGGGGAGAGAATGTGGACGCAGCAAATTTGCAAGAGTGGTTAGACTGCGACGCTACCGACCCGAAATTTGAGCATATAACGGATAAAGACATCCTTAACAAATGCCGAGTAGAAAACGAGAAAAGTAATGAAGAACAAGAAGAGCTTATACCTGGTGGACGATGACTAAACTTAACTTTACTTTACTTAAAGTGACTTTACCTTCTAAAAGTCAAGACATATTCGCTTTTAGGCATTCCTACTATTCGGAAAGTATTTTGGAGATCGCCTTTATCACCATCTTATGTATTTCTTATTTAATTAACGTGTTTGGAATAGTAAGGTGAGCATTTGATATTAAAAGTATCTGTGGAGTAATAAGTCTTCTTATTTCTGATTGAGGTTCTTTTATATTAACATATTTGTGAAAATGAAGCAGTGAATCAACTGTATTTTTGAAAGAAAGATACAAGCATATCTGATTGCTGTCGATTTTGAAAGCGAAGGATACGTTACGTGGACCATAAACTTTACTTTCTTCAATATTGGAAAGGACTATGGCTTAATATTTTGTTGGATCTTTGAATATGTTCTTTGAAAATACTGTACTATGAGATGTGATAGAAAGAAGTGTGAGTAGTATTCATGGTGTTATTCGAAGTCATGATTGATTAATATCAAAGGCGCTGCAAGGCCAGCACTATCACCGGTTTAAAAACTGGTGTGGATCTTGACCCAAAACGTATGTTATTTCTGTTCTTTCGGTATTTGATAGGTTATATTTTTATTAGAATAGATATTATGAGGTGGTTTTCAGTACTCAGGTCACGATTGCTAGTTTGACGAGGTGGTTGTACGATAACTTTTGTTGATCTATCTGATTATTTAATTGCACAGACAATCGATAAATACTTTTTCAGTGTCGAAGTTCACACACCGTTTAGTTTTTAACTATTTTGACTTAATGAAACTGTTAAAAATACTTAAATATTAATTAATGTTGAGTATTTTTTTGTGAAAATTCTAAATACATGTATTCTGACTTTGACATTTATTTGACAGAAACCGTGCATAAACCTTATATCACTGACAAATGTCATGTTCTATTATATTCTTTAAGTAGAAAATGGTAATATGTTGATCATTATAGAATATTTATTGTGTTTAAAGCATGCTTTCTTAAGAAGTGACTTTTGAACGTGACGGATTTACTTTGGAAGAAACATATTAAAATCTCATTGTAAATGTGATGTTAATTATATAAAATTATATATTTGAAATCTTTAATGCATGACTACTGGAGACGCAAAAAAACTTGAAATATATGATCACAGATTCAGTGTGAATAATAATGAAATTGGAGGTAAATATATAATTTGTTTTTCATTGCAAATATGACTCATTTTACGTAAATATTTAAATGATATATTACCTATATACCTTCAATGTGGATACTGCTTATAGAATAAAATTATTTAACACGTTAAGCCCCAGACCATCATGATATAAGTCTTCTGTCAGACAGGAACATTTTTTTAATAATTTTGAAATAAGAATGTGTATAACTATTTATTTCTATTCTAAAATAAAAAAAAATACATTTTTTACGTAAAAAACAGCATGTACCAACATGATACACACGGTCTATTTATAATTAGTTTGTAATTTGTTTTAATGTGGACCATGTGGACCATATTGGCTCACCACCAGGAAGATAATCAAATACCTTCTCACTAAAATATTTTAAGTTTAAGAAATACAAAAACAATTTATTTTTTCTAAGAACATGTATGAATATTCACAAAACATTTAACACATATATGCGGTAGTAGCGGCACATGCCGGACAAAAAGTGTACACCCTTTTGGCAACGGAACACCACACTTCGCTGTGGCCTGATAGGTACACACGGTCCCAGATAAAACTAGAGTGTGTGCCAGTGTGGTACACATGGGGCTTAACGTGTTAAGGCGAAATTTTATTACCCTATTAAACAACGTTAGATAGGACAATTATAGATTTAAAAATTAAGTAGTATGTATACAGGGATGAGTGCCTTAAGAACCGGCAAAATGACGCAAAAGATAGAAAACATAATACGTTGTGAAATAAAAAGAGATGAAAGTAGTAGAGGTGAGAAATTATCGATATTAACCTATAATTTACTTTACATTACATTAGAATTATCGAAAATTTCCCACCTTTAGACGTTAGCCTATGAGCTGGTTGACTTCAGTCATAGTATAATCACGTAACGTAAGTAAAACAGTTTAAGTAGGAGTATTTTTTTATCCAAAATTAAAATATTGATCAATAATAAACTATGATTTGAGACGTCGCATACACTCTTCTCAATACAGAATTATCATAGCTTGTTATTCTGTATTCGTCAACACAAAATTAATTATCAAATTACTATTAATTAAACTGTTTACTTACATTTGCTTTATTGCCTTCAATTAGTTTTTACTTTATGCGAAATTTAAAAAACGTAAATGTTCGACGTCATACTTGTAATATTATGACTGAAGTCAATTAGCTCATAAGCTAACGTCTAAAGGTGGGAAACTATCGATAGTCCTAATGTAATTTAATGTAAATTAGAGGTTTCTATCGATAATTTCCCACCTCTACTACTTTCATCTCTTTTTATTTCACAACGTATTATGTTTTCTATCTTTTGCGTTATTTTGCCGGTTCTTAAGGCACTCATTCATCACTGTATAGTTATCCGTTCTAATAACTTGTATTATGTAACACTACGCATTTTCTATATTCACTACTTAAACTGCGAAAGTTCTAGTAAAATAGTCCTTTAGAAGGTGTAAAAAGTGGATGATATATCTATATCGTGATTTACTGATGTAAACAGTATGTGTTATAAACATGTGTAAATATTTTAACTACACAACTCGGATGTCATAATAACGATGATTTTTTAGTCAACATTGCTTAGACCACATAATAGTCTTTACTAGGATACATAGTAGGTACTTTATTTAAACGTTTAAAAATTAAAATTGAACATTTAGGCGAGCGGCAAACCCCCAAAAAAATGACCATAACTTATTATAGCTCATTGGCAACTTATTTGGTCATACTTATGTCGTTTATGTTGCAGTCGTGGAAAAATATAATTCCTATATGTATCCTTGGTAAGACTCTCAAATCATATTGCACTGGATTAAATAGCATTTCGTATATCCAGACTCATAGTCAACATTATTTTTGGCATTATATTACATCTCAAAATAATGCAGCCAATGCGCTTTCGCGAGGTGTGCTACCGGCCACTTTTGTATCAAAGCTAGACTGATTAGTAGGTCTTTCGATTTCGCATAATATTTCATTAATTTTTTCAAAATTTTCCCCCACATTGCAAAAAAATTCCTTTTTAGAAGAGTGTCTTTAGTGTTTATTTTCTCTCGTGAGAAACATTTTGTGTCTTGTTTGCTAAAAAAAATCACTGTTTACCTCCATCCAAAGAATTTTGGCTTTTATGTTGCGATTCGCGCATAACTCTCGTTATAAAAGGTAGAATCGGTCAGGACTCGTGAGTTTGGTAGAATTGGAAAGCTCGTTAATTATTATTATTAGATTCACTCAGTAAAAATAGTTGAAAGAATATTTTCAGTCAAACTCGTTTTCTCATCCATTTCGTAAGTTAGAAGTATTTTTAGATGATAGTACTCAGAAGAGTAATTGGTCGGTTATCTCAGTCTTCCCTATTTAACCTTTTTGGATTTATCGGTAAGATTATGGTGGACCGTTTTCAATATCTATATCTTACTGCAGAGAAGTTAAAACTTAAAAAGCATATTTGTGTATATTTGTACATCTCTAATTGATTAGTGATTTAACCGCGGAAGCCGTTTTGGCTGCAGTACAACGTTTTGTCGCTCAGAGATGTAGAGTATCTTAAGTATTTTGTGATAAGTACAATAAGTAGCTTCCTGGAAACTGCTCTCGATAAAGAAAATATTAAATTTTTATTTGCTCCTCCTGCTGCTCCAAATTTCGGCTGTATTTATGCACGCGGAATTCGTTCGGTAAAAGATCAATATTGCTCGTATAGTCGGGGCTCAAATTTTAACCTATGAAGAATTTCATTCTGTTTGGACCTTAATTTTAAGTACGTCTTAAACTCTAACACCATTAACCAATGAAGTTAAAGATCTCAACGCTTCTACTTCAGGAGATTTCGTAACTTTTAAACCCTTTGTCTTGTACCTGATTTTAGCGAAGTATTCTTCAATCGTTTGTTTAGATAACAACGCACCCATAGAGATTTTTGGACTCGATGGCGAAAGAAATACATACATACCTTACAACAAAAGTCCAAATGGTTCGATTCTGGCTTTGTACCTAAAATCGGTGCCCTAGTTGTTTTAAATGAGGATAATTTGGCTTCGTGTAAGTAGTCTCTCGCGCGCCTTGTTAAATTGCATGAGGGTAAAGACGGTGTAGCTCGATTGGCTTTCATGCGTACGACTAGCGGAATATTGAAATAACCTCTTGTCCGAATCTGTCCCTTGCCGATAGATAAAGATTTAGATGCCAACCTTTTTTTTTACTTTAGAATTATTTTTGTTTATGAATAATAAAAAAATAAATCTTAAACTTACAATCCGTAATAGGTTTTTATTGAAATTAAAAAAATAGAGATTGAGCTGCCAGTTTCGCTGTTTACATCCTTTTATAGCATCTTCAGGCCCTCAAGAAACTAAGGCTAAAAAATAAATAGTGTACATATGTAAACAAATGCATATATAAGAAAGCTAAACTCTGCAGATGACTGCATTAGTCATTTTTAATCAAATAAATAAAATAAATGAGAATACTTACATATCAGTACAAGTTGTGTCGATTCATCGGGTATAAGATTTTAATATTATTGTTATTATTGACGTTTATTATTTGTTGGAGCATCCCCTTTGTGTTCCGTTAAACAACCTTATTTCTAAATTATTTCATCTATTTGTTGTCTTTTGTTTTATTTTATTTATACGTATCAACCACTGGGGTTATTAGCGGTAGGTTTATGATACAAATAGAGAAAATAAGGTACATTTTAAAAGTCATGACTTACAACCACATGGTACAATGTACATGTACATGTATGTACATGTAAAAAAATTAAATCATAATTTATTACATAGTTTACGGTAATTTAAAAAATACAGAACTTCATTGAATTTTGTAACCAGTGCTTCTTTCATGCTGTTGGGTATCTTGAATATCGCCTTAGCTAAGGTGTACTCTGGACATTATTATATGGTTGACTGTGAAAGGTATTTGGCATCTTTAGCACATTGGTAGTGGTTCTTTGGAGATTATGTAGCCGTGCGTAAGTCGTGTATGCCCAAGCCGGAGTCTGCTGATAATTACCTGGTCTTTTCGTTTTGGTGGTATAGAAAGATTTTTTGAAGATACGTTTGGTTTGATGCTTTTAAGATTTGTGTTTGTTTGATCCCATATTTCTTGTCAGATTTTATTTACATGAGTCTTGATCAAAGTTGTAGTATCGGATATTGGTATACCTATTGTAGTCGGAATGTCCACATTGTTTATTGCTTCAAACGCTGTTTTGTTTGATGGCTCATTAACAGTCATTCCGACATGGACCCACATAAATGAATTCGTTTTCCCAGAAAATTGGAGCTGTTGCAACGCGTCTTTAATTAGGAATAGCTTGATGTGTGTAGGATAAACATAATTAATAGCCTATAAAGAACTTAATAAATCTGATAATATTAGTATTTGTTTTTCATTTGTGGTTTTACAATGATTTAGTGCGTATAAGTACTGCTTGGAGCTTTGCGGTATAAATACTACAGCCGTCAGTTAATCTAGTGGCAGAAATTACGTTTTATGATACAGTAGCAGCTATCATGCTTAAGTAAGGAGAGGTCTACTATTGGTAAATAAACTATCCAGGGAGGTGTCTGGTATAGTTTTATGGGTGCCAAGGTGATTTGATTGATAAAATACCGTAGTCTTTTAACTCGTTCCTAAAATGGTACTGTCTTGATGATGTAATTTGTGTATTGTTCTAGTGATTCTTCCGATATATATATATATATATATATATATATATATATATATATATATATATATATATATATATATATATATATATATATATATATAGTCTTCTGAGATATAGTGGCATTTCTCCTGCTAGCACTTGAGGGCTTCTTATCGGATTAGTTCCAAAGGCTCCAAACATTAGTCTTAAAGATATGGTTTGAATAACATCCAGTTTTTTTAGTTGATTTTTATTTGCTGTTTCATAACAGATGCATTTTTTTTTAAATAAAAAAAAACAAAATTTGTTTAATTTACTAATGTTTGTATTTTGAGAACGATTTTTGAAGTGGAAATTGAAACGGAAATAAACGTACTTTAACCTTTAATTGTGGCTTATTCCCATTTAAATAGTAATTACTTTAAAATGCCACAAGAAAATAGCTTCAGAAAAATATTAAATAATGATGGAATATAGTGTATTAGTTTTGCTTTTAAATGGCGTGTAAAGAGGGCTGAATGTTTAAATTCAAATATGATTGTGTGAATTAATCGATTCTTATCGACGAAACAATAATAATTATAGATAATATCCAAGGTCTTCAGACCTTTTTGAACACAGTTCGAATAGCTTTGATAATATCTAATTTTTGATAGAAGAGGAAAAGAAAAAGGAGAAATTATTAGTTAATGTTTGGATATGCAATTCAATTATTTTTAGAGATAAATGTAATTTCGAGACTAGGAGATAAACCCTGTATAATTGTAGTGTTGATTGAGAATTATTGGTAGAGAGAGAGAGAGAGGAAGAAAGAGAGAGTTTTTTCGAAAAAATTCTGAAAACCACATCAATTTTTACATCTCAATTTTGGAAACACCTCATGAAAACTATAAGACAATACAAATATTAAGATAATAAAAAATATGTATTTCAAAATCAATAGAAGAGTTCATTAAATTCATTTTATTTATGACCTATTTAGGTTTCTATTATTATGTCTTGTTATCGATATTTATATCAATAGTGTTTTATTTACTAATCGTCGACTCGAAAAATCGATTTGTTTTTACTGTAGAACTTTGTATATAGAGAACCAATTTGTATTACATTAATATTAAAAGTTTCATATATTATATTATAAGAGTGAGAATAATAAATGCTAAGAATATTATAATAGATAAGAGTAAATATAGCAAAATTCCAATTATAAAAAAAATTTAATTAAACACTGGTGGACAGCATATAGTTTAAAAGCGCTTAAAATTGAGGTAGTTTTGTTCAAAGTTAATTTAAGATGGGAATATAACGGTTGAGGGTAGTTTAAAATACTAGTAAGCAAACCATAACTTCTGAAAATTAAGATTTATTTACAAATAATAAGTATATAAAGTATTATAAACCATTTGTAAAAAATTTTTAATATGATATTTGTTTTACAATCAGGAAACAATAACGAAAATAACTGTGGGCTAGACGAACGTGCGCGAATTATAAACTATGATATAATATTAGATATTACACAATATTAGATTGGTTTGGTATTAAATGAAGGCCAATCTACAGGTATTAATATATTTTTTTAATACAGGGTGTTTCGTTGCAATCGCTAGTTCTGTGCTAATATAATCGCTTATATGTTTAAAAAAGGAGCAGGAATGGTTAGGGACATCGAATTTCTTGGATGAAAACTAAGACGAATAAGTGAATTTAAATACCTTGACTTCTTTATAACGAAAAATCGTACTTTAGATCGAGAAATTGCCCACAGGATCCAGGCTTGGGAGGTTTAACTGGAGGCGAATAAGCGGGGTACTCTGAAATCGAAGAAGAGCTAAAAGGAAAGATATACAAAAGTGCGGTAAAGCCTAGTTTGGTGTACAGTGGCGAAGTGTAGCCTGTTAGGAGAATTCAGGGAACGAAGATAGAGATAGCCCAAATGAAAATGTTGCGGTGGATGTTGGGTAAAACTAGATAGGTAGCAACATAAGACAAAGACTACAATAGTTTGGTGATGTCAGACGTAGAAATGAAAACTATGTGAAACGAAAAGCTGATAGAAGTGATAGAAGTTAATGGAAAAAGAGGTAGAGGAAACCCGGGGAAAAGATAAAAAGACTCTATGGCAAAGGAGAAAGGATCTCTATTGAAAGAGAAAGGATTAGGTGAAAAAGACGCAATGGACAGAAATAAATGGCGGAAAAAACTAAGGAATAGGAAAAAAAAGGAGAAGATTGTGTTTTCTGTTTATTTTTTATTTTTTACGCATTTCCTCCGCAATCGGTTTTTTCTGGCGCTTTGTTCTCTTTAAAGCTGTGGTCCTGTGGTTCTTCTTCGTTTAGAATTTTGACACTCATCCACTATAACTTTAAAGGCCAAATTACTCTATCTATTGTTTTTTCTATGTTATACTAGTGTTTCTTTTTAATTATATCAATTTCAATACCATCAACAGTCGCAAACTTTCAAGTTGAATTAGCACTATTTCATATATTTAGCAGAACGATTTGCAAAATATTAAGCTCTAGAATAAAGTGATGACAAAAAGATCTGACCACCAAATTGCAATTATGTTCGATATAAACACTGTGTTATCTGCTATAAAAAAACTCGGAAATAATTGATACCAAAATAGCCTTGATATTGGATGTTAGAAAATCAACTAAAATTTGCTAAATATTTTTCTATAACGTTTATAATAATCAATTATTGTATGTTTAACTGCATGTCATAATTATTTGGCTACATAAGAATGTCGCAGTTAATGGTATGATCAAGTACGAATGAAAGAAGAAACACCACATATCAAAAAGCATGCATCTTTCTCGCCTAAATGTGTTTTGAAAAAGTCATTATATTTGCGTATAATATATTGTATAATATATAAAATCGTAACTTCATGTGGTGCTTAACAAAGAAAGCAAGCAGACATGTCCTTCAACGTTATTTCATTTTGGTGGATATTAAATGATTTTTAGCTGTAATTTACATATGTATGTATGTATTTTGTATTTTGGTAACACACAATAAAGATTATTTTTTTATTAGATTGAAGCCATAAAGCTCTCACTTTCCCTAAGAAAAATTCAGTTATTCCATATGGGTGTCAAAGATATTGAGCTCTATCATAAAAATGAAAAATCTGAGAAAGTATCGACTTCATAATTATAAACCATCTGAAGTTTCTGAAATCAAGTGCATAGAAGTTTATCTACTGACATCAGACAATTGGAAATAACAATATATTTGTTTTTATTTTTCAATGCATATTTACTATCTACTCATAAAGAGTGCATAGCTGCGACAATTAATGGCCACGAGAACTTTTCTATTCTGATTGAAGTGCTCCAAATTTTAGGTGTGAAATAACATTGTAAAATATTATGTTTAATAGATAATCTGACCATGATTGCCGATTCTTCATGGGCTTTTCCTTCAAAATGGTGGTAAAGTATGTGTTTCTGATTATACATGACCACACCGGCATTTCTTATTGTGTTCTTAATGTATACTGGAGATTATCTTCTAAATGTACCTATCTTCTAGAGATGTTGGCGACCACATCCATCTTATTATATTCGCAGCAACTTGAAATAGATCAGTTGACGTTAGACCAATTCATTTCCTACGATTGGGCAGCCAGGATATACGTCTACGTCCAGGGCCTCTCTTACCCTCAATCTTGCCCTGTATAATCAACTGTAGAAGTCGGTATTTATCATTACGCATGATGTGGCCGAAGTAAGCCAATTTTCTGTTTTTATAGTGTTAATAATTTCTTTGTCTTTTCTTAGCCTCTGGAGAATAGTTATGTTACTTATGTGGTATACATATAAGACCTTCAACATATGTCAGTAGCACCACATTTCAAATGCCTTCAATCGTTTTATGGCATCTTCTGTAAGGCTCCAGCTTTCTACCCCACAGAGGAGAACACTAAAGGCGTAACATCTAAGAATTTTTATGCGTATACTGTGCAGCTATTGCAGCCCAAATAGCATATTTTTCCCACTCTTCTAACGATGTATCGTTAATTGGAATTTGGGCGTTTATACCGGTGTTCTTACTAATGATCATTATTTTTGTCTTCTTGCAATTTAGTTTTAGGCCGTATTTGTTACATGCTTCCACAACGTAATCCATCATCATTTGAAGCCCCTGCGCACTATCTACCAGCAACACTGTATCGTCTGCGTATCTAATGTTGTTTATAAGTTGGCCATTTACAGCAACCCCATCTTATAATTCGCCCATGGCCTCTTTAAAGATATTTTTAGAGTATATATTAAATAATACCGGTGGCAATAATATGCAATCCTATCTAATTCATTTTTCAACTATAAAGATCTCGGACAGTTCATTTTCTAATAGAACTGTTGCTTTTTGTTGGAGATATAAGTTTGAGATCAGTCTTATATCCTTACCATCGAGTCCTGATGTTTTTAGAATATCGATTAGTTTCCCATGTGGGACTTTATCAAATGCCTTCTCGAAATCAATGAAACATGCATACAAATCGCAGTTGACATGCCTGGCACTCTGAAGTGAACTTGCAAACTAAAAAGTGCTTCCCTTATTCCGAGTCCTGATCTAAATCCAAATTGAACTTCACTCAGGCGTTTTTCTAATTTGGTTTATATGAGCGAGTGAATGATAGTAAGGAATTCTTTAAGTACTTGACTCATCAAACTAATTAATCTATGTTCTTCACATTTTCTTGCGTTGGTTTTTTAAAGAAGTGGAATAAATATTGATATTAGCCAGCCTTTTGGTAAGTAACCAGTCTCGTAGATGTTGTTGAATAGCTTCGTAAGAGCTATGATTTGATGCGCCTCTAATAGCTTTAAAATTTCAACATGCACCTCATCAGGTCCTGGTGATTTCTTATCTTTAATCCACTTAATGGTCATAGTTACTTCTTCGTTTGTTATTTCTGGACCGAAGGGATTGTTTATTTTAGTCGGACTTCGTGCCGCATCTTCGAATAATTCTTGCATATACATATTCTTTCCATCTTCGTAATTTATCTTCAATTATAGTCAAAATTTGGCCTTCAATGTCTACAAATATGCCTGTATTGCGTTGTTTTCTGGTATTCTATACCTCTTTTATTTTTTTGTGCATATGGAAATCGTCATGTTTGCGTTGTAGTGTTTCAACTTCCACACATTTCTCCGTCAGCCATGCTTATTTTGCTCCTTTTATCTCCTTTATTATAGTCTTGTGCAAATTTTTTGTATGCGGTGTCATTTCTACCTTTTAATTTTCTTCGCTCTTCCATCATCTGCAATATTTTATTTGTCATCCATTCTTCCTCCTTTTCTCTTTTTGATTTTAGATATTCATGTAAAATTGTGGTAATAGATATCTTCATTTCATTTCACTGTTCTTCTATGCCTCCAGTTGTGTTTAACTATTTTCGCAAAATTATTATTAATTTCTTTTTTTTTTACTTTTTTTGGGGTGCCATTTTCTTTTAGTAGTCATGTCTATCTTCTATCCTATCCACACACATAGAAATCTACACACATGACGAAATCGAATTAAGCCTAGCTGAGGTAAAAAGAACGATCAAAACTCTAAAGAACAAAAAAGCAGAAGGTCCCGGCGGAATACCAAATGAATTGATAAAAAACGGATCGGAAAAGTTATTCCGTATGATACATAAAATGTTTGAGAGAGCAGTGAATGGAGAAGACTTACCGGCAGAATGGACCCAAGCATATATGACAACAATATACAAGAAAGGAAATAGAAAAAACTTCGAAAACTATCGGGGAATCAGCATTATATCGTCTATAGGCAGACTGTATGGAAAGACCATAAAGGAAAAATTAGAAATATATATACAAGATAAAATCGGAGAAGACCAGGCAGGTTTCACAGCGGGGAAAGCATGCTTAGATCACATTTACACGGTCGAACAACTAATAGAAAAAAGAATGGCCAAAAATAGATCCGTCCATCTGGATTTTGTTGATCTTAAGAAGGCATATGACTCAATACCTAGAACCAAGCTATGGGAAGCAATGGAAGACATCGAAGTTCCACGAAGATTAATAAACGCGGTAAAAGCACTCTACAAGAATAACGAAGTAGCTATCAAAACGGGCAATAGAATATGCAGTCCACTTAAGACGACAAAGGGACTACTACAGGGTTGCTCCACATCCCCCACCCTGTTCAAAATATTCCTGGAAAAAAACCTGAAACCATGGAAAATAAAGTGCGAAGGAATGGGTATACCAGTAAGGAACGAATATCTATATACGCTAAGTTTTGCCGACGACCAAGAAGTGATCGCACAAGGCGAGGATGACCTCAGTTTCATGATGAGAAAACAGCTGGAAATAGACGAAGGTAAACAAATCAAAGGAACAGACAAGTATAAGTATTTACGTTTCATAATATCAAACAAAAGAACAACGGAGGAAGATATAAAAAATAGACTAGGACAAACAAGAGACTGCATAAGAAAATTGAACCCGGTACTATTGGATAAGAACATCAGCATTAAAACAAAGAAAAAAATATATTATACCATGACAAGAAGTATCCTTACTTATGGGTGTGAAAATTGGACAATAAATAAGAAAACCAAAAAAAATAAGAGCAACAGAGATGGAATTCCTAAGGAGAAGCTGCAGAGTAACAAGAAGAGATAGAAAAAATAACATGGAGATTAAGAGGAGAATGGGAATGAACTCCGACATAATAGACTACATCGAACAGAAGAGGTTAACCTGGTACGGACATGTCAGAAGAGCAGACCAAAATCGGTGGATAAATAGAATAACAGAGTGGAGCCCGATAGGAAGAAGAAAGAGAGGCAGACCCCGAAGATCTTTAAGAGATGAAGCGGACGAAGCAATGAATAGAAGAAACCTACAGGAAGGGGACTGGCTAAACAGGAAAAATTGGAGAAAACGGTTGAGTGAAGGAATACAGTGAAAACTGTGGAAATCCTTGTATATATATATGTCTATCTTGAGCCTCATTTTTTTATGAATTATTTTGAGTCGTATGTTGATATTTGCAACCAATAGACTATGATCTGAGAAGACATCTGCATCTGGATATGTTTTTGTTGAGGTGATAGAATTTCTAAACCTTTTGTTTATGTTGATAAAATTAATTTGGTTTCTTATGATTTTCTCTGGGGTATCACCGGGTGCTTTCTATGTATAAAGTCTTTTTGGATGTAATTTAAAAAGTGTATTCGTTACAACCATATCCGTCTCTTGGCAGAATTCACACATTCGCACATTTTCGACTGTACCTTGTACTATTTTGGCATTGAAATCGCCCATAATAATAGTAAGTTCATGTTTTTTGGCCAGTTTTAGAAAGTCTTCTAGAGTCTGATAGAAATTTTCTATTTCTTCTTCAGTGGATATTGATGATTAGACCTGAATGATGTTTATATTAGAGGGACTTGAGTTAATTTTTAATAGCACAACTCTGTCTGATATGGGTGTAAATCCTATTACTACTTTAGCTATTTCCCTTTTTATTATTATCGCTACGCCATTTCTGTTTATTGTTGTGTCGTCTCCAGAATAATATTAATATTCCAGAATTTGGCCATCGAACTTTACTGCATCGTAAAATATCTATGTTCTGAATTTATATAGTAAACAGATATATATATATATATATATATATATATATATATATATATATATATATATATATAGATTTTTATAGTAAGATATATATTTATATAGTAAACTGTTTAATACAGAAAGTGGTCATGAAAATCATAGATATCCAGTACTAAATAATAAATATATGAAATTTTTGAAAAATGAGGTAACTCTTTTATAACGATAATAATTTGAATCTTCAACTTCAAACAATAAATGTTACATAGAATTGAACTAAAATGTTTAAAATTAAATGAAAATGAAGAAGCAGGGGAATTGGTAGAAAACAAGCTTCATTGTTAAACAATGTCAGGCAATGGACCAAGATACGAAAAGTAAAACAACTGTTTAGAATAGCTCAAGACAGAGAGAGTCTTGCCGTGTTAATAGAAAGAAAAAAGAATTACAATCTTCGGCAAATTCTAATCTTATCAACATCAGTACACACACATTCTTAATGTTGGGAGAGGCATTCAATTTTGTAATCTTCTCTATAGAATAATCCAGTGTCATAAAATACGTGTTATAGTGTTATTTGGGGAATAGTAACGTTCATATTTTAGAAGCTTTTTAATAAATTCTAAGAAATTGGATGTTTTTAATCGAAAACTTTATATTTTAAATGTTGCTTGGTGTTGTTGACTCTACAGTTGTGTATTCTCGACTCTCCCACTGTTATATTGTAGTTCATAAATCCTTAGAAATACTTGCTTACAATTTTTTGTAAATATGTATATTTGTTATTAAATAAACTAAAGTGTGACTTCGGCAGGAAAGCGATTCTATTGGTTTGATACTGCGCGCCTTTATTTTAATCTACATACAAGCCAATAAACAAGCGATTTTCGATCCATCGATTTTCCTTTCTATTTTCTTTTCTATTTCTCCTTTCACTATTCTGTTAACTTTGTTTTCGATGTCAATGTTACATCCTCGTTTTCTTTCTTTCTCGAATAGAGTTTTCCTTATTATGTTTACCAGATATTTTATTAATATTGTTGTTGGGTAACTGAGTGAGCCATATCTTACAATAGTTCTGAAAAAAGTTAGTGTTATACATGCAGAATGTTTAAGCATAAAATTTTAAAAATATCCACTAATTTCTGTAACGTAATAAAAGTAATGTTTACTTTAAATAATCACCTTTACAGTGTATCAATGTACATGTAAATTGATGAAAATAATGGTAACTCTACACACTACAAATGTCTAAGAAACACACCTATTATTTTATCTTTTTCAATAAAAATTTCAATACTTTTTTTAATACAAACAATTAATTCAATATACAGCATATACAATAATAAATACAATACATTTAATTTGAAAACTTGGAACCAACACTTCAAGGCATGCCATGAAAATGAATGTGTCAATTACACTGTTTTATTAGGGCAAAAGTAACAGCGCCTCTAAATCGTTACAATAATTGCTTCAAATTATTAAGAAAAAGTGCTTCAAATTCTAAAGATAATCTCTGTACTTATTGACTTTAAAATTTTACTAAAACCAGATTATTAAACGCAACGGCAGTTCTGGAGCGTCAGCATTTGACATATGTTCAAATGGTAAATGCTGTGAATATAATTGAGGCTGATCAACTGATCATTCACAAGCTAATGTTGCACGTCATGTTGACGTATATGGGAGTGGGATTTAGGGATTGTGGCGTCAATATTAACAATTTAGTAGTATCGCTAAAAAACATAGAGGTCGTCAACGTGCAACTACTCCTCGACAGCATCGGTATGTTTGAGGATTAGCTCGTCGAAATGTGCATATAACTGCATGTGAACTCTGTGGGAGCTTAAGAAATACCGACAAGCTAGCCTGAATGCCGGACGTTCATTGTGGGTTTTCATGTTACGTCATGGAAATCCTGGACTCAGATTAAGGTGGGTACAACAAGATGTGCGTTGGGGCTTACAAGAAGAGCGTTCTGTATTAGTCACAGATGAAGCTAGGCTTTGCTCTATACTGATTCAAGAAGAGTGAGAGTTTGGAGAGGACTAGTTAACAAGAGAAACTCAGGCATATACGGTGTTCGTTTATATGGTTATTTACAAGTTTTGATGTGTACCGAAATAATTTTTCATTATCGAACTGTTCCCGTTTTAGAGAAGGTAGTTTAAATCAATATTAATATATTAATCGTACCTTAGAACCTGTAGTCTATCCATTTGCTACTACTGCAGATCCTGATTTGCGTTACACGCAGGATAATGTAACTCCACTTACTGCAGCAACAGTAAGAAATTGGTTTCATAATGAGGATATTAAACTTTTAACGTGGCCATCACAATCGCTAGATCTTAATTCCATCGAACATGTATGGTATGGTTCAGAGACGGATTGATTCTTTTTTGCACAATGTTTAGACTAGGCAAGATCTACAAGATCTTCTTACACAAGAATAGATCATATTGACTCAAAACGAAATTAATAATTTAATTTGAAGCATAACAAAGCAGTGTCAAGCTGTAATTAGTGCTGCTGGATGAATCACAAATTACTTAACACATTTGTTGTTAGATTTTTATGTTTTATATGGACTTTTTTGTTAAAAATTTTCATTAAATTAACGCACTTTTTAACTTTTGATTGATTTTTTCATCATAGAGCAATCATATTACAATTACAATAAAATTAAAATAAATACTGCGTATTCAGGTATTAAAAAGGTATATCACTTTTTAAAATCCTATCAAAATTGAAATGTATGCTGTTTATCTGGAGCAAGAATGACGTAAGTGCAATTTTTTTGCAGTTTTGAGTTTAAAGTGTCAAAAAAGTTAGAACGTACCATTCTTTCGAATAGAACAATACCATAAAGGTAGTATATATATTAGCCACTGGGAAGCAGTTTCGTTGTTGTTAAAATTATCTACTTTCGGCCAGAACAAAATCGCCGAAAATGAAAGTTGTTCATAGACTGTCGAACGGAATACTTTGTTTATATTTCTACAACGACATAAGAGCAGATTGTGATAAAATAAAATAAAATTTTGGTACAATCTCAGAGAAACATAACTTAAGACGCGAGACTAATCTTGAATAATGAAAAGGACTTCATTTAGCCACTCACAATTTACAAGAAGGGTACAGTATGCCAGAGAAACCATTAGTATTGGAAGATAATACTTAATGTTTCAGAAACACTTAATAATGCATAATAATAAGTCATTTAATTTAAATCGAAATTTCTCAAGTTTAGATCCCAATAGTATGTTTCTACATAAATCTTGTAAACTTGGACCAGGTATTTTGAAACAACACAGTATATCATATTCTGTTAAAACCCAATCATAAACCAAGATCAGTTTGAGAAAAATGTTTCGAACAGTATATAATGAACAACATTCCTCAGATGATGAGAATAGCTTCTTTGGAGAAGATACTGACAACTATGTACCATCAGAAAATAAAATATCGTCGGAAAGTGAAACAAATTTGATTCCTACCAAAAAAGAGAAAAGGAGACCCACAAGTCCATCTTCTGAAAGTATCTGTATCTGTAGAGTAGGGAGGGCGAGTTAAGTTTCACAGCACTTAGGCCACAATTGACCCATTGTGCATCCTCCCAGGGAGCTGTCACCCTTAGCTTACTGTCCATCCTGCCAATTCTAGGAGGAAGGTGGACAAGTCACCAGGAGACATCTCTCTTATGTGGGCAGGTGTGGGCCAGGAATCACCGAACGCGTACTCTCGTATTAACGATAACTCTGGTCATTCACATAGGACATGCTCTACAGTTTCGTCTTCTCGTTCACACTTCCTACATAGAGGTGTGTCTGCTAGCCCCAGTGTATGGAGGTGTTTGCTTAGTTGACAATGACCAGTTAAAAAACCAACTGCCAAACGTAGGTTTTTCCTGGTCATTCCCAAGTACTTCTTAGATGTTGACTCTTCAAGGTTACTTAGTGTTACCCTGGCAAGTTTACATCCTTTCCCTTCTTCCCATCTTTTTACGGTTTGCGCATGGGAGTGACATTTGACAATTTCCGCGATTTTTGTAGTTGACCAACCAAAAAGATCCCCAGGTCTTAAGAGTCTTAGGCCTGCCGCCTTCCTAGCTAATTGGTCAGCAATGCGGTTGCCTTTATTCCTATTGTGTCCTTTAACCCACCTCAGGATGATGGTATTACCATCCGAAGCTTGGGTTAGTGACTTGTGACACTCCATTACTAAACCTAATGTGACACGTGGTCTATTCAAGGTTAATAGCGCTTGTCTGCTATCTGTGCAGATGATTATAGTTTTACCTGCTATACCTTTTTGGGTTATCTCTTTTGCGGCTATGGAGATACCAGTCAGTTCTGTCTAAACTACGCTGGCATTTTTGCCCATACCCCACTTTATTCTTAGGTTCAGTGATCTGGAGTATATCCCGCATTCTGAGCCTTCTTTTATTTTGGAACCATCGGTGTATATGCAATAGGCATTTGCCACGTTTGTCTCCATATACTTCTATCTTCTAAAAGTAAAATAAGTCCTCTGAATAATACAGAACATTATACGTTTCTCAAAAAAGGTAAGAAGAGAGTAATAAATCCAGAAGAATACAAAAAAAAATAAAGCTAAACTCTTTAAGAATTCGGGAAAGAGTTTTCGAGAACTAGAACTGTGAATAAAAAACAATGGGACCTACTTGCTCTGATAATTGCATTCAGCTGTATTCAGAGAAGTTTAGGAAAGACCATAAAGCTGATTTTTTCTATCAGTATTAAAATCTAGGACCACTAAAGGGACAACGTGATTATTTGTCTTCTTGTAATAAATCACTTCAGTTGACTTATTGCCGCATAACAACTATCCAAACTCTAGAAGACAGATCTGTGCTTTTTTCTATCTGCTTCACAATGAAAACCGAATGCGTGTATGCAAAACGTACCTGATTAACACTTTTGGCTTTAAGTAGAGAACAATTAGCGATACATTTTTGGCAAAGTAACGTAAGTCACCAAAAACGATTTTGTAGAAAACACATGTTTTTAATTTAACCTGGTTAAACTTATTTAAATTATACAAAATTTTCCAGGATGTTTTTTGAGGTCTATATTTTAATAAAGAACAATGTTTTATAAAGTTTTTGTATAGTTTGGGTGGTTAATTGATACTAAAGTTACTTTACGGGTTCAAAAATCTTGAAGTCTTGATAAAAAATGTAACGTAAGTACACACATACGTTACTTTGGCGACAAATATTAGAACTTAAAGTAATTTGGAAAGAATTAAAAACAATAGTTTATTATAAGATACATAAAATAACGTTACAAAAATCTGACATTTATTTAAGTAGATCTATATTGCTGGATATAAAAACAAAAGGAAATATTAAATTCTTAGTAGTAAAAAATACATAATATTTTTTATCAAGTTTTGTGGATTTCATCATCAGCGTCATCCTCTGCATCAGTCTCTGCTAACTCATCTTGAAGAGAAGAATTACATTTTAATTTAAAAAATTCATCATGAAACCTGGAAGGTATGACATTATTTTTGCAAAGTTTTTCCAGATCCCTTTTCTTCAATTCGGGTATTGGAAGCAGTTGCTTATAAATTTTTTCAGGTTCACAAACGATCTTTCCTTGTCGCCTTCGGCCTTAAAAAAGATAGAAACACTTTAGGATAATCTGCAAATATGCATTCATTTTTTTTTATTTGCAATTCATTAACAGTTTGGCTTTAAATTATCTACGCACTGATTAAGTGTCGGTAAGGTATAAATAGATGGTAAGTAAAATTTAGTTCTAAACAACTCTTCTTAATAAACTTTTCCAATATCTTTTATAACAAAGGTACTTTACTCTTAACAATTTTTAGTAAATCGCTTCTACGCCAACCTATCTCATTTGATTTGTCTAAATTTTTAAAAATCTTAGTTTCAGACCAAGTAGGAGCGAATCCGAGAATGTCAAAATGGAACTTGATTGTAACTTGCTGTAATTTTTTGTTATTTATACCTACCTTACTGACACTCGATTCGTGTATACACTATAGAAAACTATAGAATGTAGAACTATAGAAAATTCTGTATATAATAAAGTCGTTAATAGATCAACTTACCACCCTTATTGTAGTTTAACTTAAAGCACAGATCGTATTCAGGACTTCTACCATAGTTATATTTGACCGCAACTTCCGATGATCCTTTTTGGAAAAAAGCTTGTCTTACATTTTTCATTTTTAATCCGGTTTTTGTAAGGACCAGCTGATCGTCCCCTAGCTTCTTCCAATTTTTGAACTCCGAGAACTCAAGTTTTATAACTTTATATGGCCTCGGGTTAACTCTGCAATTTCCTATAATAGTGCTCCATTCTGAAGGGGCCCATACAACTCTATTTTTGATAAACCTTTCGATAACTGCGTGTATCGAATCAACAGGCATGTAGGTATGCCCCGGTAAAAGAAATACAATTTTAATGGTTTCAATATTTCTGGAGTTTTGCAAGAATGAGTGGATCATAACCAACATTGCTCTATTTTTATTTTGTCCAGCGCAGCTGTCGCAGTACAAAATAATATGTCTAATATCTCTCTCTTCTAACATTTTTAAGTAAGTGTAAATAATGGTGCATATTTCGTTGCACCCACGATTGCCATCGGATTCACCCCACAAAAAGCAGTATCCATCTTGCGATGGCATTTCGTATATGCTTTCGTTATAAAATGAATATTTTCTTGAATAGTACAATAACATGTTATCCCCATGGGGAGTATTTAATACTTGCTGTAAATCAAAAC
This sequence comes from Diabrotica undecimpunctata, assembly GCF_040954645.1. NCBI lineage: Eukaryota > Metazoa > Arthropoda > Insecta > Coleoptera > Chrysomelidae > Diabrotica > Diabrotica undecimpunctata. The sequence goes on from NC_092806.1 coordinate 99,182,073, forward strand.
TGGAACAAACTGAATCTGAGACTTCTTTAACTTTCTTTTGATCTTCTAAAAAGAGTTCTTTACTTTCTTCCTTTTCTTTTAAATGTTTATCGTATGTCTCTTTTGACGTAGTGTTTTCTTGAAATTCTTTATCTTTTCGTACCTCACACAAAGAACACTTATCTTTTTTAGGTAAGTGGAACCCAAGGTTAAAATCTTTGTTAAAAACGTTCCTAAAAACTTTGAGTGAAACACAATCTTTCTTGCTTCTTCCATTTATCTCCTCATGTTTAATAAACATCCTGTATAAGAAACTAACATTTCGCAATTCTTGTGGCAAGTATTTTCTACTACTTCGATTTCGACAGTAGTGGGATGGTACAGCTGGCAATTGCTTAATAAAATCGTGTATTTTATTGATCATGTCTGAACTTGTTTTGTTAACAGGTTCGTGCTTGCCTCTCTGATCACTTTTGCATGTATTTTGTACAGCATGTTTTATTGCATATCGCATAACTGTTTGCGAAATATCTAGGGTCTGTAACAAAAACTGCTGGCACACTTCAAGTATTTTATCGTCCCAACTGATAAAGTACTTATATGAATTTTGTCGTCTGCTATACTCTGCTTCTGTTTTTCTTCGCAATATGTCTACCTTTTTGACACATGATATCAACCAATTTCTCTGTTTTTCATAATTACCAAGCCCCCAATAAAAATCGTGGATGTCATGCCGTGTAATCTCAGATATTTTAGACGAGCAGTTATGCTGACATTTTTTTTTACAGGGATTTTCTTTTACTGATCTACCTTTGCCAAAGTTGTACTCGCATTTTTTAGTTTCTCTTTTGTTAAGCTTTTTCTTTTTCCT